>NC_068980.1:12775387-13096352 GCF_016808095.1 Vigna angularis
TGGTGTTTTTATCAGAGACTCTTTTGCACCCTATTATTGGGGTATAACATGTCAATGATTGGATTTGGATTATTCAAGTGATGTATTATATGTATTTGAGAATGTTTACATGGGTATGTGATGCTTGAATGCATGTATGATGTGTTAACTATGTTTCCACGTGATCTAGGGTTGATGTATGTAAGTTTGAATGCTTGAATTATGTCCACTATGTGTTTCGATTCGACAATAATAAATTATCATTATTTATAATTGATTATCTGTGTGTTGGTTTTGAGTGTGGTTTCGGGAATAATCGATTATCTGGGATGATAATCGATTATCCCTTCCTACGTAATGTTTCTGGGTAAATTTCACTGGGATAACTGAATATCATAAGTGATAATCGATTATCATAGTGCATTTTGGTGACAAGTGCTGAATTTGATGAAAAATAGACGTGAACCAAGCATGAGCAGCTGTGGAACATGATGATAATCAGATATTGAGGTTAGTGGTTATGTTTAGGGTTAGTTTGATTTGTGGTTGAGAGTGAAGCATGAGTGAGTATTGGAATGTACTTGAGTATGTGATTGATGAGCATGAGAGTGGAGGATAAGTCTACTTGTTGTACTTTGTAAATCCTAGTTTTATCCATACATGTTTGTGTTTGTGTGTTTGTGAATGAAATTATTCGCGATCATCGTATAATGTGTTATACATGAGCAAATAATGTTACAGATGTTCTAGAGACGTGATTGACTCGAGAGAGAATGAGAAATAACCTTGTGATTCATTTAAAGCTATTATTTTTTACAAGTTAAGATAATTTAATTAGAGTATTTCTTTTGTTAGTTTATTACCCAAAATAAATAATGTAATTGGATAAGGTTTTCTTTAAGTACGTTTCTGTACTATGATAAATTTTGAATTTTACTAATTTTTAATAACCGTGATGTTTCAGAAATAGGAAGGTTACACTATAGAGTAAATAAAGTTTACACTATTTAGAAATATGATTGATTTAAGATGTTTCTTATTGATAACGCCTATTTTTAGTATTTGTTTCAATTAGTAAAATCAACTTCTTCTTAAAATTTATTTATTTATTTATTGTGTACTTTAAGTTGTATTATTTATCATATGGTTTATAATGCTTTAGAGTGTTACACTTATGACCACTTCAATAATTTATGTTAATACAGTATCGATTTGTTCTTTACTTTGTTTTTCATTTTTATTATTTTAGTAAATGTTATTAGTTAATTATAACCAGCTCAAATATGATCTAAGTAGTTTTAGTTTGATTGGAGACTTAATAAAAATTCTAAATTAACACAATTAAATATGAGCAAATCATGATTATAATATAAGATTGGGAACTCTTCGATAGAAACCTTTGACTAGACTTACATTTTGTCTATACTTTTTCTCTATTTCATCATATATTATTGTGAATTATATCAATCTATTTTCTTCTCTAGGCTTCATCTTTCACATGGTACTACAAATATATATATATTTTAGTCAATAAATTGTCGAAATTAAATGTGAGTGACACTCTTTTGATACGAACAAAGAAGAATGTACTTCGAGGAAAACAAATTCAATAATAATTATTAATTAAAAATAATGACTGAAATCTTGAAAAGGTTTGTTGAGTATGTTTTTATCTTATTAATATTTTTAATCAATAATATTCTTATTCCATAATAATTTAGAGTTTTTCTTAATTATTTTATTAAATAAATTCAACCTCACGAACGTGTTCTGATCCTTCTTCTCATGGAAGGAATTATCTATTCTGTAAACGGTTCTTCCTTACGTAATTTTCTTCCGATTATACCCTCACCGACAACAACTCCATCACTCTTACATGCCTGCCAAATTACCATTCTATCCCTTCTTCAATTCTTCAACCACCGTCGGTTTCTCACCGACCCCCACCAACCCTCTGATTAAAGGGTGTCAATACCCACATTCGCACGTTATTTATTACACTTTAATAATCTCAATTAACATTTATAACATGTTATAAAAAAAATTAGCAATTATAACAAGAACATTGAATTAAATCTTGCAAATTTATTCTATTTAGAAAAACTATAAGTTAAAAAAAAGTATATTTCTTAGAATGGGATCATCAAATTGTGAAACTAAAAATTGATAGTAGTAATATTATTTAATTTTTAAATTTGCTATTATAGAAAAATCAAGCTTATGTTAATGTGATTAAACTATAATTTAGAAACTTGAATGATACCCAAATTCGTATTTAAAAGTTTTAGTTTTCTTATACTATCATTCTGATTTTTTTTATACATTGAACTAATAAAAACTACATTAAAAAATATTTTAACAAATTTGTTAGAAAAGAAATAATTATACCATGCATAACAATTTATGACTGGAAAATAATATAAAATAATTTTATTTTTATCCATTCAAATTAAATTTGCAAGATAGACCCATAAATTCATTCTTTATATTTACCCGGCAGTTCAATAGTTTCAAAAACTTAATTTAATTTAGAATAAAATATTTTTATTTATTAATAAAATAATTTATTTTAAAATTGACATAATTCTATTTAATTTTTTGTCCAAATTTTGAAAAACAATTGTGTATTAAATTATCATAATTAATTTTATTTAAATTTTTTTCATAAGGTAATTCTTTTCAATATTTATTGAAATTTTAAATAAGTTTTTATTAGTTTTAATTTTGAAAAACGTATTTAAAGTGAAACAAAATTGTTAATATCACTCTATAAATTATATATACATTTAAAAAAGAATATATTTTTTATATAATTAAAAATATTAATTGGTTTATATTTTTTAATTTTTAATTTTTTTAAAGATATTTAATTATGAAAATAAGTTAAATCTATTAAGATTTAACAAATTATCATGTTTAAAAGGTTTTTTAAAGATTTAAATATTTTTATTTCAAAAGTATACAATTTACTTTAATATTTTATCATGAAATAAAAAACCAAAAATGTTTTCATATATTTTAAATTGTTTAAATCTATTGTAAAGCGTGATAATTGATTTATCTATAATATATATATATATATATATATATATATATATATATATATATATATATATATATATATATATATATATAAAGTAATCAATTTTAAATAATTCTTTAAGATAATTTATAATTTTATTTTCAACATTTTCATCAAGTTATTTCGTTTCATTTTTCACGAAATTTAAAGTTTATATCTATTTCAAAAATAATTTTTGATTTTTAACCTTTTACCTTATATAAAAGAAAAAAATGTCAATTAACATCACTTGAAATAGAAACACTAATACACGTGCACAAAGAATGGAAAAAAGCTTATGAGTATTAACTTATATGTTAAATTGAACTACTAAAATAATGTGTTCAAGAAGAAAACATTAAGAAAATTAAATTGATAAGTTAAAGAAAAAAAAAAGAATAAGATAGAAATTAAATTAATAATAAAAGAATAAAAATAATTAATCATTCTCTTATTTTTCAAACAAAATTATTATTTATTGGTACAAATTGTTAACTCACTAAATATCATTTTTAATACTACTAAAAATTAACGGTTACTGGTAATAATTTAATATTAAAAATATTCTTTTTAATTTTCTTTTTAAAGAAATATAAGCTAAGACTTTAGCTGTTTGAGCCTTAACACATCCAGCATTGTATTCTATTTTATGAGTTTACACCATAACATTTTTATTATATACTACATTCTGATTGTAAGTATACATATTAATGGGGTTATTTTGTCCAAATTAAATTCCATTTTTTCAAGAGAAAAAAAAGTTTCGTCATCTTTCTGAAGCAATCCCATAATTTGGTAAGTACTCTTTGTATTGGCAGTTAAAATACCTATTTTCATATATTAGTCAACTGATGCAACGTCCTTTTCTATTTCTAGTTTATTATTTTCCACACTTTTTTTTATTATTTTCAACTATCTTTGCTTTTTAATATTTTTTTGGTCATTTTTGCTGCGTAATTTGCATTTAGAAGGAATCCCAACTTGCTTTTATAGTTGCCAAGATCAGTGAAGAGGCAACACAACAGAGAGAGAGAGAAACAGCAAATTCAACATTGTTCTGTTCTTCAGCAACATTCTCTACTCACATCCATGGCTTCCAAACTCTTACTCATTACTGTCTTCGTTTTTGACTTGATTGCTTTTGGATTGGCCGTGGCTGCTGAGCAGAGAAGAAGCACAGTGAGTTTGTACATTTCAATTCACTCTTGTTTTCTCTAAATCCCAAGTTAAAATATGGGCGTGTGTTTAGAGATGTTTTTTATTTGTGGGTTTGAGAAGAATAGAGTGATCAATTAATGAATGAACTTGAAAGATAATTATTTCTTTGTCTTTCTTGATTGTGTATGAAGCGAGAAAATGTGGGCAAATCATGAATCTTGTATATTTCTTTGTGCGAACTAAAGTTTGGAATTTGATATTGGGTTTATCACATGCTGGCATAAAGGCTTCAAAGAAGCTTACTCCTATTTTTAAGTTCCTAGTTTTTCTTTTCTGATTTGGGCTTACCCAGATCTGTATACTGTTAAAAGTGTGATCTTTTTTTAAGATAGTTGTAAATGTGATATGAACATATTTTGCAAAAAACTGTCTGTAGTTCTTGCTGTTGGCTTCCATGACATGCCAAATCTTGAACTGTTTCTCCCCTTGGGTGAAGTTCTTCATGGATGTGATAGGTTTTGTGATTTCTCTGGTTGTGTTTGTGAATGGAGATCCAGATCTGTATATACATTATACTGTCGTGTTTGTAAGCAAGAGAAAATGTTCTGTGATGTGAAGCCCCAGATCTCTCCTTTTTCTTTCTTATAACCTTAACATGTATCAAATTTAGGCAAAGAGTTCGTTGGAATTGTGTCATTGAAATTCCACTAGGAAAAATTGTGAATCTGTTTTTCGTTGAAGGTGCCATATGTTCTGCAATAGCTTTGAAATATACTTGCATATTCATATGATCTGTTATGAATTAATGACTACTTAGCTAACACAGGTGTTTCCCTAACACAGAACTAAGCATTCAAGGGTTTTCTTTTTTCAACCCTGGTTGGTGTAATTCGTGGTTCAAGCGAAGAATATTTAGTTATACAAAACCAAAGACTCGTTTACTTTTTCAAAATTTTCACCAACTGATTGTGAAAATGTAATGACAATCCCTTTAGTGGTGAGGAGATACATGGTCATAATTCTTCATGTGCAAAGAAATAAAGTTATCGTTTTGGTACATTTATGGATTTGAAGCTTGAACGTATGATCTCTTGTTCATTATCCGAACCAGTCACTACTACTAGCCTAATTCACTCCTAATGACTTATAAGTGATGTTTTTATGCTTACGATGCAATCTTTTGAGCTTTTACCTTTCTATCTCCTGCTTAACAAAACATTTATCTTTGTTTTAATTGGCAGGCTAAGATTGTGCAGGACAACGATGTGAACTATAACTACTGTGTCTATAAGTCTGATATAGCTACTGGCTATGGGGTCGGAGCATTTTTGTTCCTCTTGGTTAGTCAAGTCCTGATAATGGTGGCAAGCCGATGCTTCTGTTGTGGGAAGCCTCTAAGCCCAGGAGGCTCAAGGGCTTGTGCAATTGTCCTTTTCATAATCTGCTGGTATATCATCTTTCCTCAAAGAACTAACAATGGTGAATTATAGATATCAAATAATAACAAAATGTAGCGTGTTAAGACGTTTTTATATCCTGCAAATTTGATTAACTTCATTTAATTTCCATAGATGATATACACCATATAAACTGAATTCATATTACCTTCTATTTTGGTATTTAGCTCTTCAATTGATTACATTTGTTTGGCAACTGTCTGCTTCAGGGTGTTTTTCATAATAGCTGAGATCTGCTTGTTAGCTGGATCAGTGGAAAATGCGTACCACACCAAGTATAGGCACAACATTTTTGCGAACAAAGAGCTATCTTGCGAAACAGTTAGGAAGGGAGTGTTTGCTGCTGGTGCTGCTTTTGTTTTCTTCACTGCCATTGTTTCTCAATTCTACTATGTCAACTATTCAAGTGCCAGGGAAAGCTTCCAACCTTATGGTGGCGGTGAGACTGGTGTAGGTATGGGAACCTACAAATGAGCTTGTTAGTTAAGAATTTTAGAGCCTAAATTTAGGTGTGACTATACCTGGAGTCTGGATTCTGCAGCACATTTCTTGGATTTTGTTGCATTTGTTGTATTTACAGTTTAGCTACTTTACTAGAATGAATGTATAAGTTGTATCTTAGTAATTTTTTGTTGTCACATATTGTGGTATGTTATGGGTGATTCATTCATTGCCTCTTTACACTTTTGGAGTTTTTGTCATGTATACATATCAACAAGAGAAATAATTTCTTGATTTATATTGTTTCTGCATACTAATAAATTGTAGTCCTTTCATTCAAATGTTAGTAACTTCATTGTAGAATCAGTTTCCTTAATATTTTTTCTGCTTTATAATGGGATGAATTTCACTATTGGTGGTTCAGAGAACCTTGTACATTTACATTCACATGCAGTGCATCAGGGCCATAAGGCAGCTTCTGCAGCCTGCAAGTTTCTGTTTAGAGCAAGTGCTATCATTTCCCTGTTAGAAATTGTCATTTAAAATACTAGTCTTCAAAAGTATTTCAAATGGTTTTAGTTCCACATTGTTTGGTTTTAGCTACTTTCTAGAGTATATATATTTACTTTTTACCTACAAAGATATTGCAATTGTATCAAGCATGGATATAGGTTATTTAATAAATACTGGGATTTGAGATCTATAATTCATCTTTTTATGTGTACATTATCCTTTTCACTATACCCTTTTGGAAATATCACACCTTTTAAATCTGATCACACTTCGTTATTTTTTATTATAATTTTCAAGTTTTTTTTTCTTTCTCATACTCCTTTTTTTCCCTCTAACTATTAATTTAAATCTTCTAAACAATATCTTTGATTTAAACAAAACTATATTGAAATAAATAAATTACATAATGAATATGTACCGAAAATATATATTAAAATTAATATACACATTAATATATGAACTTATAAAAATTACAACAAAAATTAAATTTAAATTCAACAAAATAAAATAATATAATGTAAACACGGATACATGTTATCATATATAAAAAATATACTAACTATATAAACTTGATTAAATTTTATGAATGATAAACAAAATTTACGATGATAAAATCAATATCTCATAATTAAAAAAATTAAAATAGGCTAATTGTAATATATATATATATATATATATATATATATATATATATATATATATATATTTATATATATATATATATATTTCATTTTTATCACTCAAAAATATTTTGCTCACTTTTTATTCATATAAAATTAAAATGTATTAAACTCGATTTGAGTTAGTAAGATTAAAGTAATGCTTGATGTTATTATTAGTCTAAGATGTGTTAATGATTTTTCAATGCATTAAAACTTAACATTTTTTATTATTTTAATTTGAATTTGAATATAATTACATAAGAATTATTAATTTTTTGTTGATGTTCAATTATGCTGCTTTCAAGTCTACAATTCATTTTTCTTTAAAATAAATGTTTCATGTCTACTACACATGTTCTGAAGTATGAAAATAGGCAAAATTATTATAAATCAATGTTTCATGTCTCCATGGTGTTGGCATTACATGGACTTGTTGATGAATATTTCAATGTCTATGATCAGATTTTGGGTTTCCTTGTTGTACCTAATTTTTCTTCTACTTGTTTCACCCTTTTGCGCTTCCCAAGTAAACTCATCAATGATACACTAGCTTTTGCTTATGATTCTTTTGCTTTGAGATCTCAACATAGTGATTGAAATCGCTCTTGGAAGCCAAAAAAAAAGTCACAAGTATGACCATTGCCACAAGATTGACATGTGTTATGCATTACATGGTCATGCTCCTCAATCTACTATTTTTATTATTTTTCAGACAGGTCCTCCCTCATAATCATCTATTATGGATCCTCCTCCATCTGATACCATTGACAAAGCTACTATTTTTAATGAATTTATGAAATGGTATGAGGGTTGTCATCCCTCTAGTTCCATTGCTTCTATTGCATGCACATATACATCTTTTGTTGGTTTGACTCAATCTTCTTTTCTTGGTCCTTGGGTTCTCGACTCAAGAGTCACAAATCACATGACTAGTAACAAATCTATATTTTCTTCTTTATCCTCTCTGGATAATTTACCTTCTATTACAATGGTTGATTGGTTTAGGCTTTTAGCTCAAGGTGTGAGCACTATTAAAAAATTTTCCTTCTTTATCCATATATAATATTTTTTGTCCTTGAGTCTCTTTTTTTCTAATTCGTTCTATTGATTGTGTTATTTCTTTTACCAAAGATTTTGTATGTTTATAGGAATGAAGTTTGAGACAGTGATTGGCAGCGGATATGAGTCTCATGGTCTTTATCATCTTTGTCCTTCTACACATCTTAGCACATGTATGGAGTCTTCATCTCTCTTTCATGCTTAGTTAGGTCATCCTAGTCTAGCCAAATTGCAACAGTTTGTTCCTAGTTTGTCCAAGTCTAGTTTGGTGTGTGAGTTATGTAAATTAGAGAAACATAGTTGTAGTCCTCTCCTCGTAATGTCACACAACATGTTTCATCATGTTTGCCTTACTACACTCTGACATTTGAGGACCTAGTTGTGTTAAGTCTAATCTAGATTTTTAATATTTTGTTACCTTTATGGATGATTATTCCATATGTACTTGGTTGTTTTTAATGAGAAATCATTCTAAGTTATTTTATATATTTCAATCCTTTTTCAATGAAATTAAAAATCAATTTCACGTTTTTATTGGAACTTTGCAAAGTGATAATGGTCGTGAATACCTTTCCCATTTTTTTTTAAACATTTTATGGCTTCTCATGGCATTCTCTATCAAACTTAATGTGTTTGTACACATCAACAAAATGGATGGCTGAGTACAAAAATAGACATCTTATTGAAACAACTCGCACTCTTTTAATTCATGGTATGATTCCTCAACATTTTTTGGGTGATGTTATTCTTATTGCATGTTATTAATCACATGCCATCATTGGTTTTAGATAACAAAATTCCTCATTCCACTTTATTTCCTCATAAACCTCTACATCCCTTACCTCTGAAGGTTTTTAAGTCTATATATTTTGTCATAATTTTAGACTTGGTCTTGATAAGTTATCTCTTAGATTACACAAATGTGTGTTTTTAGGATTTACTTGATCACAAAAAGAATACAAGTGTTTTTCTCCTTCTGTTAACCACTATTTTTTTTCTACATATATCACTTTTAATGAGTCTTCTTTTTTACTTTTAGGGTTTTTCTTCTTCAAATGTGTCTCCATCTACTATAGTCAAATTCTTATTGTTTGTAATTCTCCAGTTATGCCTAGTCCACCGTTAGATTCTCCTCCTTCAGCACCACTTCTAGTTTATAGTAAAAAACATTGTTCCCAATAACCACCAAGTAACTAAATTCAAGTATCAACTCTTTTGTTTCCTCTGGTTCCTACAACTAAGTCTAACCTTTTGATTTCCTTTCGTAAATGTATACATTCTACTCGTAATCTATCTTCACAATATATTGCTTTGAGTTATCATAAATTATATTCACCTTTATATACATGTCTTTTTTCTTTTTCTTCTCTGTCCATTCTCAAGTATGTCAATGATGTCTTAGCTTATCCTGGTTGACATGAAGCCATGCTTGATGAACTAAGTGCTTTTATAATAGTGAAACTTGGGAGCTCATCCCATTACATATGGGAAATTTGTTATTGGCTGTAGGTTAGTTTTTGCTATTAAAGTTTGTCCTGATGGTACTTTTGACTACCTCAAAACTTGTCTTGTGCCCAAAGGTTACACACAAATTTTTGAATTGGATTATGGTGATACTTTTTCTCCAATAGCAAAGATGGTTTATGTTTGTTTATTTATAGCCATGACTACTCTTCAATAATGGTCTCTTTATCAACTAGATGTCAAAAATACTTTCCTTAATAGAGATTTGTAGGAAGAGATTTATATGAAGCAACATATAGGCTTTGTTGCTTAGGAGGAGTCTTTTGGATTGGTATATCATCTCCGTAAATCTTTATATGGTCTAAAACATTCTCCTAGGGTCTGGTTTAAAAATTTTAGTAGCATTGATTCAATAATTTGGTATGACTCGAAGTGGGGTAGATCATTCAATCCTTTACCATCACTCAAGCACTAAATGTGTCTATTTGATAGTATATATTAATGACATTGTTCTTACAGACAGTGACCACAATGGTATCTTCCAGATGAAACAATATTTTTTTCACCATTTTCATACCAAAGATTTTAGCAAACTCAAATATTTCTTAGGTATTGAGGTAGCACAATCCAACGTTGGTATTGTTATATCTCAAAGGAAGTATGCACTGGATATTTTAGAGGAAATTGGGTTGATGAATTCAAAATTTGTTGACATACTCATGGATCCTAATACCAAATCAAGGAGAGCCTATTTCAAATCTTTAGCAGTATAGAATATTAGTTGGGAAATTGAATTATCTTATAGTTACTCGTCTTGACATTTTCTTTGCAGTTAGTGTAATGAGCCTATTTATCAATTTCCCATGTCAAGATCATTGGAATGCAATCATCCATGTATTAAAGTACATTAAAGGATCTCTTGAAAAATGTTTCTTATAGGGTTCTAACTATACAAGAGTTGTTTGTTATTTAGATGTTGATTAAGTAGGATCTTCTTCTGATAGAAGATCTACTTCTGGATAATGTGTCTCCATTGGTGGAAATTTTATTTCTTGGAAGAGCAAGAAACAAAGTGTCATGCCAAGGTCTAATGCAAAAAAATTTAGAATTATGACCTCAATCACTTATGAACTTGTTTAGTTTAAGTAATTGTTCATAGAGTTATAATTTGAATATGTCACTCAAATGCAACTTATATGTGACAATCAAGTTGCTCTTCATATTAGTTCTAATATTGTCTTTCATGATAGTACCAAACACATTGAGATTGATTGTCATTTCATTTAAGAGAAAATTTTATTTGGAAACATCAAGACTAAGTTCATTAACTCAAGTGATCAATTAACAAATGGTTTCACTAAGTCTTTAAAGACCAATAATTGATCATATTTGTAACAAGTTTGATACACATGATTTATATGCACCAACTTGAAGGGAAGTGTTAGATGTCTTATCTTTTATCGTATGTTTTTAAGTTATCATCTTTGCCTATCATTATTTGAATTTTGGGCTTAATTCATATTTTAGTTATTATAAATACAATACTCTCTATATTTTCTACATAAGGAAGATTAATTATATATCTAGTTTTTCATTATATATTCAATACTTATAGTGGAATGATGAATAATTTTAAGAACACAAAAAGATACATGAAATTATCAAAGAAACACACTAATCTTTTTTATATTGGTTCTATTCTTCTTTAATCTACATCTAATTAAATCAAGCAATTATAGCTAGATTTTTAACTATAATTTTGAATTATCCAATTACAAGAAACATATATGTAACTATAATACGATAAACAAACTACTCCTTGAAATATCCCTCGAGATATAAAATTACTATTAATTTTTTCTCCTCCTTCTTCTTCTTTCCATCTACCAATCTCCAACCCTGCTTCCTTAGCTTATAAAAAAGAGCAATCATGTTCATCATGACAAGATCTCTTGATTATGAGATAATTGTAACATTTGGTTGTCAAGATCTGTTTAGAATTTTGATGTTTAGCTCCTTTATGTTAAATATTTTTCTAAGATCAAGAAGATGATTATTATATCAATAAATCTCTTTTGAACATCATAGATGTTTTCCATGGTTGCATACTAAATATCTCATAATCTTGTATAAGAATATTTTTCCTTGCTCTCTTAACTTCTTTGGTCCCTTCATGAGTTACTTCCAAAATATTCTTCTTTCGCTAAAGAGCAAACTAAAACTCTATGAAAGTCATCAAAAGTTAAAGCAAAAGAAATAATATATTTAGCTATAACATTATAATGAACTCTTTTATTTTCATCAAGAGTCCATAAAGAAATTTCTTTTGGAACCAAACATTATCAACACAGTTGGCGCATGTCTGTTCTGGTAGTAACTCATACAATACAAAATAACTTGTAATAAGACCCTTTGAACCATGACATCTGTACGAGCCAGACCGCATTGAGTGCAAAGACTCCCAACTGAATGTCTAGTATCCCTACTATGTGGAGTAGGGTCGCGAACCATATTATTCCCTAAAGGTATTTTTATATATACATGATGGTTCAAAATAATCATTTACCATTACATCCCAAACTCCCATTTCAAGAAAAATATTTATTCTAAGTTTTAAAAAAGGATCATTTTCTCCAACAAGAAGAGATGGTTTATTTATGAATGCACTCTCAACAAATGTTTGTCGATAACTAAACATTTTTGGATCAAAATTTAGTAACTTTTAATAACCTTGCTCTAAGGTACCAATTATTATAAATTATAATGACTCAATCATAATCAAGAGAGGTGAAATGATTGTAGAAATGAAACTTGAAAATTTTTCTATAAAGTTTTGTATCTTGAAAGTTGTTAATAAGGAAATATTATTATACAGTGATAAATAAATTTTAGAACACCAAAAAAATACATGAAAATATCAAAGAAACACACATAATTTTAATACTAATTTGATTCTTCCTAATTTTACGTATAGTTAATTTAAATAACTTTAACTGGATTTTTTACTATAGTCTTGAACTATCCAATTAGAAAAAAAATACCTACATAACTAGAACAAAATATATAAATCGCTCATTAAAACACCATTCAAGAAGATTTTAAACAGATAACACAAATACTTAATTACTTACACTAGCACACCATAAATTGGTGGATGAAATTCAAATTAAATTACAAGAATAATAAAAGAAAGATATCACTTGTGTTGTGACGGATTATATAATACAAAACCTATAACACAATTCCTTTCTTAATGAACATTGAACAATATTTCTTTCAAAATAAATGAAATATATAAAATTATTGTTCAAAAAAAATTTATAAATCACAACAGAGCTACCTAAATTTAAAATATATGAAATTATGTTTCTAAAAGAATGAGAGCTTTCTTTTTAAAGAAGTTTAGAAGTAGCTCATTGATATGATCAAATAATTTTTAAATATAATCTATTAATATGTTGGTCCTATAACTTAGAAATCATTTTTAAATCAACATAATCAATTATTAACGAATGTGAGGTTTTTCTTAAAAAAACTTGACATAATAAAATATTAACTGAAATAATCAATTACTTTCTAAAGATTGAGTTTTTTTTCAAAACAGTCCAAAATAATCAATTATATGTGAAACTTAGTCTAGTTTGAGATAATTTATTACAAACTCAACATAATCAATTATTATATTTATAAACAACATAAAATCATATTTTCAATGTAAATGTGCTCAAGTCTATTTTAGATAATGATTCATATTTATTTTACATCTTGACCAAAGTAAGATAATGAATCATAGAGAAAGGAACGAACATCAAGAAGTGAAAGCATAATCAAAATAGATCTTGCTTTGCCAACATATTTTCATGCAAATCACACAATTAATAAATTTAATTAAATTACTAATCTAAATCAAATTTGATACATTTTTTTTTGTAGATACAAAGGCACAAAAATTGATGTTTTGAGAAACTAAGAGAATTAGCTAAATTTTAAAGGAACCAAAATCTTATTTCATCATTAATTTTTATTGGTAAAAATAAAATAAAAATACCTTGTAATTTAAAATCCAAATATTTAGGAGTCCTTGTATATTATTTATGTATTTGTTTAGGGTTTTTTTGAGCTATTTGTTTTCCTTCCATACTTAGACTAAAGTAAATTTTCTAGCATTTTTTATTTCTCCCTCGTTTTTCTCTTTGAATTTTATTCAATTGTCAATTTTCCCAAATCAAAAGACCAAGCCAATCAAAATTTCTATTGTATAAAGGGAAATGGTGGGTCACACAAAGAAAGTTTTATTTTTCTTAATATACATGTTTTTGCTACCTGATATGTTTTATTTAGAAATGAACCTAAGCACATTTATTTTAGTGAAAATTATAACAAACATATATTAGTTTCGTTTAAAGGTTATACCTTTTAGTAATATTTTGATAATCTAATTAATTTTTAATTTCCCATAAATTTAAAATATTTTTTTAATTTTTTAAAATTTAGATTAAAACTCGTCTTGATATTTGTAGTAAAATCTCAATTCGATCATCAAGTTTTAAGTAATTTCAATTAGATCTTCATTTTTGAAAATATGACGCAATTTGACTATTTTCATTTGTACAATACTGATGACATTAACTCAATGTCATGTTTAAGTTTGTGTTTTTTTTTCTTTTTAATATTTTAAAAAAAGTAATTTTTTTTCAATTATTTTTTGTCACGTGTCAAATAAGGATAATGTCACGTGATATAAATAGTGTGATGTGATAGTGATAGTGTCACATGTTATGGTTGGGAAAATGTCATGTGAAAAATCTCAATTTAGTCATTTTATTTATATTTTTCCTCAATTTCATCATTTTTTTTAAATTGGACTAATTTCACCCATCTCCAAATTAAGACCAAATTTAACTTTTATATAGATGGAAAATTTTCTCAATAAAATTGATATTTTTAACAATATTAATTTTATTTAAATTTATATTTTACGTTGAACTTTATTTAAATTTTGTTTTCAATATTTATATATTTTACATTTAACCTTTATATAGGGTCAATATCGGACCAAGGTTAAATGAGTCTCAATTCTGTCATGATTTTTTTTTTTTAAATTGGAGCAATTTCATCTTTCTCCAAATTACCAAACTTAACTTTTATATAGATATATAATGATTTTTTCACTAAGATTGATATATTTTATTAAATATTTTTAACAATATTAAATTTATTTAAATTTATATTTTACATTGAACTTTACTTAAATTTTGTTTCAAATATTTATATATTTTACATTTAACATTTATATAGGATCAATATCGGGTCAGGGTTAAATGGGTCGAGTTGGCCCGTTTTGTCAACTCTAATAAATATTATAATTGTTATAATGATATTTTTATTAATGTTTTTCATAAGATTAAATTTATTTAAATTAATATTTTAAATAAAATTCATTTAACTTTTGTTTTTAAATTTTAAAAATATTCATTTGAAATTGTTATAAAAATATTTTAAAATTTAAAATTTGAATTTATAATATTGTTATTTTTAAATTAACTATAACATTTGTATATAATTTATTAATATATAAATATTTGAAACAAAATTTAAATAAAGTTCAATGTAACATATAAATTTAAATAAATTTAAAATTGTTAAAAATATTTAATAAAAATATTAAATATTCAAAATTTTCATAATTTTTAGTTAAATCCCGTTATATTTTATTGTTAATTATTGTCAATTTTCATTATTATTACTTACTTGAAAAATTAAATAACTACTTAATGAAGTTTTAACTATCTCGTAAATTCAAACATTTTCAATTAATTTTTTATTAAAAATTATTATTTTATATAATATATAATTTTTTTTATATTTTTAATTAAATATTCACCATCCATTAAAATGACATGACCGTTTAATTTTATATTCTCAAGCAGACCATAAAAAACTTAGATAATAAAAAGAATAAAATCTCCACATACTATATCTGATTTTTATTTTAGTTCTTAATTTAGAAAATGATACAGTGACATGTTTAAAAAATAAATTAAAATTTCAAAACTTCATATTTTTTATTATTCGTGTTCGTAATATTCTATTTGATACTACAAAATGGTACAGTCATGTTACTTCTATTAATAACAAAATTTTAATTAAAAGATATAAAAATTTTATACGTTTAATAAAACATAAAATTGTAACAGAAATTCATTTAAAGTATTTTTTATATATACAGACATGTAAGTAGTAATGATAATATAAAGTAAAAATTACCTAACCTCAGCCAACCATAGTAATGATGGAAAGTAAGAGTTACCTAACATCAATCAACAATAAAATATAACCAGAAAAATTTAATTGAAATTATTTTTAATAAAAATCTAATTAAAAACATTATACGAAGAACTTAAAATTCACTTAATTTTGTATAATTATATTTGAAGCAATAATTAACTTGAAGCAATAATTAACTGTGTTTAGAGATAGACGTCTAGATGTATTATTATGAAAACATGCACTCCATGCCAAAAGTAATAAATGAACAAATCACTTAGGGTGTGTTCCTTTGAAGGTGATTTCCTGTTTACAGGAATTAGAGCGGATGGATTTGCGAGAGAAATGCTTTCGCTGATTTGCGCTGATTTGCAAAGAGAGAAAAGCAACGATTTGCGTTGATTTCACTGTGCGGTTCATCGATTTGCGCTGATTTCACTGTGCGGTTCATCTCGGTATTTTGCTGCGATTTGCGATGATTTAGTCACAAAAGACTTATATGGCCTGTACTATTTGATAAATTCCAACCATGTGGGTAAGCCAGGTTGAAGCCGAAGAACGCGGTTGGTGACGAGGAGTAACTGCCTGGAGATGAGGAAAGCTTGAAGAAGAGATGTTCATGGGCGTGTATTCGGTTCCATAGAATACCGTATCTGGTTCCAGCATTTGGAAGAAGTTGCAAAGCAGGCGTATTCGGTTACGGAGTTGGCGTATCCGGTTCCAGGCAACGTTCAATTTTGCAGCTTGGTCGAGATGCCTCTGCAGCTGGTGCAGCTCGTCGATTGGCCACGCAAAAAAAAGAATTTGAAGATTATTGAATCAACTGGAGCTGCAGGAAAATCTGATCCCAACAAGGTGAAGAAGTACTTCAGACTAGAGTTTTTGGACAAGGAGCAGGAAGAAGGAGACGAAGATCTTGATTACAGAGCACTTGAAAATGGATATGTTGCAGTGACTCCGCAATTTCTTTCTCCTCTTATTGAATCTGATATTCAAATGGCATGTTCTGATTGTGTTTCTACCGTGCTTCCTGATGGACAATAAATTTACTATGATTGTGTAAATTTGAGATTTATGATGATTCTTTTTTTTTCTTAATCAACGCAAAGATGGAGCAGAGGCTTTGGTTCTACCAGAGAAAAGAAGAAACCCTAGGTTTCTAATTTGAAGGTAAAGAGGTTTTGGGCTTGGACCGAGAGAATATTGTGTGTGGCATCCATGACTTTCATACATACACCCCACATGTTGCGTGTTTTGGTATTGTTAGGGATTAAACTAGCATATTTTTCATGCACCTTTTATTTTGTCCATACACCTCCACTATTTATGTCAATATTACTTTCATAACAAATAAATTCATACTATTTGGTAATAAATTATATTATAAACAAATACTATATTTAAAAATAAAATTATTTTATTAAATTATAATTTTTTTACCTTTTAAAAATTAATTTTAATAATTATTTTAAAATTTTTACTCTTTATAAACATTTTTATAATGAAATATAACATTAACAAATATCATTTTATATTACTTTAATAACTAGGGACATTTTGGTAATATTTAATTTCTATCAATTAAATAAATTTTTTAAATCTGTCACATCAATCAAATCTTACACTAATTTTCACAAACTTTACTTCTAAATTCACTCTCAATTACCCATAAATCCACTAAAAAAACAACAAAAAAATTACTCTCAGATCCACTCAAATCCATTCAAATTATTTCTCCCAAATCATCTCCCTTGTATCATTACAAAATAACAAAGCGTTAGTAATTCCAATTCGAGTGTGACAAAGAACGTACAGAACAAAATCTTTTACACATTAATTACGTCCTTTGATATACAGTCATAATATTTTGACAAGACATCAAATCTTAATCACTTCTTATCACACATTAATTTGCATTTAATGCAACTTTGAATTTCATATCCTTAATTTTAGAGGAAACTTTGTTTAAAAAAAATAAATAAATTATGTTTTAATAAATTATTTTAAATATATACGGAATATCTGTATTCACAAATATCCATAAATTTTAAAATATTCATAAATATTTTTTAAATAAATATTCGATCAATAATAAAATATGTATTTTTAATACCAAATAAACATTATGTTATCATTTTTACATAAACATTAAAAATGTTTAACAAATTTTATTTTTTTAAAATAAATTAAATTAACTTTATACTTTGTTTGTGTCCTGGATCGGGATAGGCCTAGTCCAGGATGGTGCCAACCCTGTCATTTCTTTGGATAACGTTATCAACTTTCTTTTTCATCAGTGAATGAGCCCAGTCATATCATTAAAGTTTTAATTCATAGTACCATAGTTTTAAATTATTCCTAAAGCATTGAAAAATAAGTTATTATATTTTCAATGAAAAACACCTTGAGTAATATTTTACTGAATCTTATAAATAAACAACATGGTAGAAGAGTCAATTTTTTTATTATTAAAAATAATGAGTAAATCTGTTTGATGAAGATTAATTATTGGTAAACAGTAAAGAAAGTACAACCTTATCTTTATGATAAAAAAAGGTATAAAATATGTCTCAATCATACAGTTCTCTAACATTCCAAGTAGTTATAATTAATTGTTATCCTTATTTCGTTTCATTTGTCATAGTTTATGAAACAGTAGAATGCAATGAATTTGTTGGTTGGTCTTATAACGAAATAAAATGAATCCATATAAGAAAATGATGATGATAAAAGAATAGACCAAAAGAGAAAAGATTGGTATCTTTCAGAAATATTTTTAAGTGATGACAAATATTTCATCATGGCAATTTTCCACAACAAAACGAAAGGAGTTCTTTACATTTTGTTGTGTGGGACAAAAGCACCGACAAAGAATGAGAAGGAAAAGGTCTATCATATATATATTTACTGTTTTCTTTTATAAAAAAAGGAGTCTTGTTCTTACCAAATACAAATACTAAGATCTTTGAATATTCCAGCTTCATTTTTTAAGATATGGACACCAAGTTGCTGATAAAAATCGAGATTTGCTTGTAAAATATTTTTTTTTATGCTCAAAACAATATAAGCTATTGAAAATAGTAAATATGGTATTATGTATTCATTATAATCTTTTTAGTCCCTGTAATAAAGGCTTTAATAATATAGCTTTGTTTGAGTATTAGATAGATATATTATTAATTATATTCAATTATAACCATATATAGTTTTGTCACAGGAGAATACATATAAGTTTTTCAAGTTCGGAATTCATACATATGAATGGATTTATAGGATGAACATGTTTTGTTTTACTAACGAAGGTTAAAGTTAATTTTGAGGTAAAATTTTAACTACCACCATTTTGAAGGTTGATGCTATGCAACCTTTTATCTAGGCCAATTTTATTTCACCATCGTATATTGAATGGTTTCAATGAAATTCGGTAGTTATCACACCAGGGTGATTTTCAACGTGTACTTATGAGAGATTTTCATTATCAATGATGAATCATCAGTTTTTCTACTAAATTAGACAAATTTGTGGTATAAACTATTAATCTAGACAAAAAATTTCAAATTACGAAAATAGACAAGTCGTGGAGATCCATACGATTTCAAATGAAGAAGTCGTACCCCCTATACAACTTTACCTTGACATTGTAATTAGACGTAAAATCGTACACCCCAAACAACTTTAGGGCATGGTAATCGATTACCAGTTGTAATCTATTACCACACCTTTTTTTCATAAAAAAATATAAAATATTTGAAGTTCTAGGGGTTGATGCCTTCATTAAGAGAAGTCGTGCACCCCACATATTTTTATTTTTTTAATTTTTAATTTTTTATTAATTTTTTAAATATCATTTATAATTTGTAAATTTTTTTTAAATGTATTTAAAATAATTAAAATTATATCTAATTAATAATTAAAGTTTTTTAATATTACTAAATAAATAAATTTCAAGATTTTAATTATTTTTATAATTAAATTAAATTTCTTATAAAATAATTTCAATTAAATAATTTATAACTATAATTATTGTAATTATATAATTAAAAATTCAAACAAATTTATATTTCTATTTTTTTGAATTTTTATTATTATAGTATGTTTTTTACATATTATAATTAATTAATAACAACTTTTTTCTCTATAATCTATTTTAATTAATAAAAATATTAAATATAAACTATTTAAATAATTAAAATTATAGGGTTCACGGACTTCTTGTCTTGAAGTCGTGCACTCTACACACTTTCACTTTTTTATTTTTTTATTTAAAATAATTTATAACTTTTAAATAATATATGTAAATGTATATAAAATATTTAAAATTATATATAATTAATAATTAAAGTTTTTTAATATTATTAAATAAATAAACTCCATGGTTTTAATTATTTTTTAAATTAAATTAATTTTTTTTATAAAATGATTTTAATTAAATAATTTATAATTATTATTATTGTAATTATTTAATTAAAAATTTTAAAAATATATATATATATTTCATTATAATTTTTTTTATTATAATAAATTTACTTAAACAAATATTTATTTTAAAAAAATTATTATAATGAAATAAAATAAATTTATGAATTTTTATTTATGTAATTACAATAATTTTGTTTTTAAATTATTTAATTGAAATCATTTTATAAAAATTAATTTAATTACAAAATTAATGAAAAGCATGAAGTTTATTTATTTATTAATTTTAAAAAACTTTAATTATTAATTATATATAATTCTAAATATTTTATATACATCTAAATACATTATTTAAAAGTTATAAATCATTTTAAATAAAAAAAATAAAAAAAGTGAAAGTGTGTGAGGTGCACTACTTCAAGACAAGAAGTCCTCAACCTTCCTACAATTTTAATTATTTTGTTTTCTTATTAATTTAAATAGTTTATATTTAATATTTTTATTAATTTAAATAGTTTATAATGAAAAAAATTGTCATTAACTAATTATAATTTGTAAAAACATATACTATAATAATAAAAATTAAAAAAAAATAGAAATATAATTTTTTTTTAATTTTTAATTAGATAATTACAATAATTATAGTTATAAATTATTTAGTTGAAATTATTTTATAAGAAATTTAATTTAATTATAAAAATAATTAAAATCATGAAATTTATTTATTATATAATATTAAAAAACTTTAATTATTAATTAGATATATTTTTAATTATTTTAAATACACTTAAAAACATTTTTTACAAATTATAAATTATTTTAATTAATAAAAAAATTAAAAATTAAAAAAGTAAAGATGTATTGAGGGTGCACGACTTTTCTTATTGAAATCGTCAATCCCTACTGATAGGCTGTCGTTGAAGTTATCAAATTAATATTACTTTTCAAGGCAACTTCAGTATTGCCAAGTAGTATTCAAGAAAGTAAATAGGGCTAAAGTAACCCTAAGTCGTCTCCCAACGAACACGGAATTGCTTTTGAATATCTGTGACTCTTACGAATGCTATGCAATGCTTATGAATAAAAGTAATGGTTGAAGAGTGTTTAAAGAATAAATAAGAAATTTAAAAACAGTTATGATGAAATAGGCTAATTCCACTGTTTTTCCAAGGTAGATTTGTCATCGGTTATTCACGGATAATTGTTCAATTGATTATTGTTTAAGTTTCAAATTAATTAAAGTACATTCTTAATTAATTTGAGGGCGATCATGCATTTAACCAAAGTAAATTCTCAATCAAATGCAAAACCTTTCTAGATTATTCACAATAAATTCAAACAAAGTACATTCTCAATCAAATTCTATTGTGTTTAATCATGTCTATTCTTAAATCTCCTAACCAAATTAAAAGTTAATCAATCAAAGTAAATTCTCAATTGATTATAGTTGAAATTATTACTAGTCAATCAAAGTACATTCTCAATTGATAGTAAAAACCATTTAATCATATGAAAGTTCCTAAATTAAATCAAAGTAGATCTCAATTTAAACCTAGAAACCCTAAAACTCATATAATCAATATGCATGTAGATTCAAATACATTATGATGCAAAAATCTTTGCTTTTAATTTGATAGAGAGATGAAAGACATAGAGAGAGAACAACTTAAATCAATAATCAAAATAAACAATTGCATTAACTCAATCTAACCTCAGAATCCATAATGGAATTACAACAGAATAGCCCTAGATGCTTAGCTCTCCATGAATGGAGTTGAATACAAGATGAAAGAAAAGTGAAAGGAGTATGAGAGAATGAATGAAGTGAAGTCCTTTTTTCTGCCTCCCTTGAGTCTCTTTATATAGGCTTGATTGGGCTTGGACTCTGAATAGTTTGTTGATAAGATATTTTCTGTTGATATATTATATCTTTCAAATATTCATTAGATTAAATCAGTTTTAAAGAATATTTGATAGATATTAACTCAATTATCTTATATCCTATATCTTCCAAATAATTAAAAGATTTAGATAATGATAAAATTATTTAGAAGATATTTTCTGTTGATATTCCCAAATTAAATTCAACAACTGAATTTTATCTTTTAGATTTTCTGACTTTCCAAAATTGCACAAATACCCTGAAATTTCCTCTATTTGCACTTTAGCCCCTTCAGAATTCTCCAAAATTGCACCAAAACTCCTGTTTGACCAACTTTTACCAGCTTTGACTGAGGAAGGGCGCGACCAATGAGAACTTGCCATGTGGCAACCCTCTTTCTCACCCAATTAGGATTTCAAATAAAATCTTATTTTGGCCTTAATTTGCAATTTGGACCAATAAAGTTTCAATTTCAGCTGCACAAATAAATATTAGAACATCCAAGAATAATTTATGCACTAAAAATCACTTTTTAAGTCTCTTTTTATTCCCAAACCCAAAAATTCCAATCATCACAAATCCTCTTTAAATCAATCATTCAAACACATGGATTTCATCAAAAATTTAATTTTAAAGCATAAATGTGGGCATAAATATGCATTCATCACACCCCCACACTTATCCTTTTGCACTCCTAGGCAAAATTGATTAATTCCAAGACTTTGTTCTGAGTCATTTTATTCTATATTTGCATTTGGATCAAAAGAATGAACAACACCGGACATAGATCAATCATTTAGGCAAGGACATGCAAATGAAATCACTCTATTTTTCACACATGAGTTAAACTTTTTGAATTCCCAAGAAAATCAAATATGAAAGACAACACTCAAGTCAAAATGTATCTATTTCTCTCCAATTCTCTCAAGTGTTTTTGGCTTGTGTTTACACTCAAAATACCCATGAAAGTAGACACCCTTGATATTTAGAAAGATTCTAACATTCACATACTTCAAAAAACATGCAATTATTGATCATGAGGGCTTTTTAAGGTTTTATTGAGGCCAAGGCAAAGGTAGGGAATTTTCTTGGAATTTCTGAGTTTTTGAAATTGATATAGAAAGAGTAATGATACTTGATTTCAAAAACAAATCTATTTCTTTCTCTTTTAAGGAAGATTTTTTTTTCTTTCTTCTTCTTTTCTTTTTTTTTTTCTTGTTAAAACTCCAACTTTTCATCTTCCTTTTCGCTTTTTTATTTTATTTTGTGGGTGAGGTACTCACCCACACACTTATTCCTCACTTTACTTCTAACAGAATCCATTACTCCTTCTTCTTTCCTAAGGTAAGGAACATATGATTTTTCTTCTTTTCTCATTTGACAATGATTGGAAACAAAAAAAATAGGCTTAAGGCTCAAAAAGGGTTCCAATGGATTAATGTTAGGACAAGTTTATTTGGCCAAGTAGCTAAAACAAGAAATGCCTCAATTATATCAAATCATGCATATTCACCTCAGTTGCACAACATAGAATCAAGCTAACTATTACAGTATCAACGAAACATGGGCAAATCACACAAGAAAAATAGGTATGGCACATGGTGGTCCATCCTTAACATTAAGCCCAAAACTCACATGGTTTCAAATTTCTTTCTCAAAAGATTTAATCAAGAAATTCTCAAGTCAACTCAATCAGCAAATCATAAAAGCAATCCACTCATATCAACATGACTCATTTTTTTTTCTCTTGAATTCATGATCATTCCAGTTACTGATTCAAACTCTCAAATCCAATGCAAATATTTATTCAAAACAAACAAAATAGGGAACAAAATTAATTGTTTCCCCACACCCCCACACTTAAACTATGCATTGTCCTTAATGTATGCCTTATATATAAAATGCAAAGAAAAAGTATGAGGGAACTTACCTCCTTCATGGTGGAAGGAAAGATAGTAGGACTTCTTTGGAAAAGTCATCCTGGATAGGAATGTTATCTTTTCCTTTTTCAATCCTATTAAGATGGTCAACTACTACATTATGTGACCCACTTCTGTCTTGAATAGGAGTCAACTTGTCCTTCTCGTTCTTGACCATTGTGATTCCATATTTCTTGGAAACCACATGTATAAGGTCCACCCAAGTGCTGTCAGAATTTGAATAATTTAAGACCTGTTTGTAGCAACTTGGCGTCCTTTTTCTTTACAACCCCCATCAGTTGAAGATTCAGTCTTCCTTGAGGTTGTCTCACTGGTTTAGCATCCTCCTCCAAATGTATTCTATGCATGAAAAAAGAAGGGCTAATACCAGGACATCGACCTAGCATTAAGTCCTACGGATGTCGTCCTCATCATTATTCTCATTATCTGCAGTAGGATATGACCTTTGTTCAGATCTAACTTGTGAAAGTCTTGTTGAAAATTCTTTCTATTGAAACATTATGCACAATGTTAGTAAATGATATAGTAATATAAGGAAAAAGTTTAAAGCAATTAATAGTAATAGTGTTTGCTTACATGAGTCCTCTGAGACTTTTCATCAACAAACTGACTAGTTCCCTTCTGAACATGAGTCTGTGCAAAAAACTCATCAACATGGACCACTTGTCCAAGCTCTTGCGCCTGTAACAAAATATGGAGTTATATATGTACTTAAAATATAAAATACATAAGTTATATGAAACAAATACAAACGTAATGAAGGTTTACCATGCTCTAAGAGAACGTAACATAGTTTCTGACTTTACTTTAAAATGTTACATCCCTAAAAAAAAGTCAAAAGCTCTAAGTAACGAATCTTTTTCAAAGAAGTTTATATAAAGGAGTTTGCATGAAGAGAAGAGAAGAAATTTTGCTGTCAAGTGTTAGCAAAACTCAAAGATGAAGTTTTGATGATGAACAGATTTGCACAAGTCAAGATCCATAAAGGCAGATTGAAGATCTCTGTAGTTTATAAAGCTTTTATAATAATCAAAGTTGATGTAATAGTGCTCTTATATATATTAGGGTTGATTCTTGTAATTTATATTTGATTTATTTACTGTTGAGAATCATCCACAAGCTGTTTTAATCGATTAAACCTAGTTTTAATCGATTAAAACGAGGCTGACACTGAAAACCCAATTGCCCCTGTAATAATCAATTAAAGTTAATAATAATCGATTAGTTAATCGATCATTCCTGAGAATAATCAATTAACACTAGTCGTTGGGGGTTTCAGATTTGAAAAACTAGCCGTTGGGGGTTTCAGATTTGAAAAACTAGCCGTTGTACTCATTATTAATCATTAATATTTATGTTAATCGATTAAATGCGTTAGATGGCCCGTTTTCGAAGAATGGAAGGGTATTAGGCTGAGTCTATAAAATGGCTCACTCTTTATCTCAAAAATAACTCTTCCCTTGTGCTAAAGATCTCTGAACTCTTTGAGAACTCTGTGAGATTGTTGAAGCTAAGGAAACTCTTGTCTACAAAGTTCCGAAGTGCTATTACGGTGACAGAGGAATAGCTTGTTCATCCTTGGTGTATCCAAGGAAGTGCCTGGAAGAGAATCATCCTTCGTGAAGCATTCGGAGGAGGTGGTCATCCTTTGTGAAGATTCAAAGGAAGTGTAAGTTCATCTCTTGTGGTTTCAAGAGAGGTGGTATTTCTAAACTCTTACAAATTGTTTTTCTTTGTGATTAATATTTGTAATTGTTTTGTGTTAGTGAAAAAGGTTTATCTTGTTTGAGATAAGCGACTGGACGTAGGATCCGAGTGATCTGAACCAGGATAAAATCACCTGTGCAATTTTTCTCTTTCCCTTACTCTGTCATTTATATTTAATTATCTGCTCAGTAAGAAAAATTAAGAGAAAAATAATAAAAGGCAAAATAAAAGTATATAACCAATTCACCCCCCCCCCCTCTTGGTTTGTTCCACGCTAATAATTCCGTTGCAGCGATTCTATCAATTGGCATCAGAGCTTGCTTTGATAGTCATTCAAATGGCAGGATCACATCAAACCTTTGCAGAGAGTACATCAATCAATAGACCCCCACTATTCACAGGTGAGAACTATGCATTCTGGAAGGTAAGAATGCAAATATTTATTGAATCTATTGATTGTGAAATTTGGGATGTTATTGCGTCTGGCTCTTCTGTTCCTACTAACAATACACAGGAACCAAAGCCCTGTGGTCAATGGACCATTGAAGAAAAGAAAAGATTTCAGAATGATGTAAAAGCTCGGAATATCATTGCATCAGCATTGACTGTTGATGAGTTTTATAGGGTCTCTGTTTGCAAAACTGCTCAAGAAATGTGGGACGTACTCAGAGTGACGCATGAAGGAATAGATGATGTAAAGAGGGCAAGAAAGAACTCCTTAATCCAAGAGTATGAAATGTTCCGGATGAAGCAAGGAGAAACAATTTCAGACGTTCAAAAACGCTTCACCAACATTGTCAATCATCTCATTGGACTAGGTAAGTCATTTAATACCGATGAACTTAACATTAAAATCTTGAAGTCTTTAGACAGGTCGTGGCAACCAAAGGTGACTGCAATCTCGGAGTCACAAAACCTAAACACCATGACTATGGCGACACTCTTTGGAAAGTTGAGGGAACATGAACTAGATCTTGGAAGACTTGATGAAGAAGAAGCAAAAGCCAAAAACAACAAGATGAGTTTGGCATTAAAGTCGGAGGTTGAAAGAAGCAAAGGCAAATCAGAAGATGAAGACTCAGACGAAGAGGAAAATTTAAGTCTTGTGATCAAAAGATTAAACAGGTTCATGAAGTCTAAAGGTAAAGGAAGATTTAGATACGAAAAGAAAGATAATCAAGTATCTTCCTCAAATTACCGATGCTACGACTGTGGAGAAAAGGGGCATCTAAAAGCAGACTGTCCAAATCAAAAGAAGAGTGAAGACAAAAAGGAGAAAAGATTCTTCAAGAAAAAGAAGGCCTACATTGCCTGGGAAGACGACAATGAGACCATTTCAGATTCAAGCGACTCAGATGAAGAAGCAAACATCTGTTTGATGGCAGATGATGATAATGTCAGCCAAGTAAGTAGCTCACACTATTCTGATAATGATAGTCACATTGATGAAGATGAAATGCATGAAACATATGCTGCATTATTAATTGAATCTGAAAAATTAGATATTTCTCATAAAAAGCTGAAAAAGGATTTTAAATATTTAAAATCTGAATTTGACAACCTTCTTGAAGAAAATGAAAATTTAAAGCTTACTTCTGAAAATCTCTCTAAAATTAATGATGCTTTGAAAACCGAATTTACAAATTTGTCTGAAGAAAACAGAAGTTTGAAAAATAAATTTTTATATCAAGCAGAAGAAATCAGAAATTTGAAAAGTAAAGTTTTATATTATGAAAAGGAAAAATATATTGCTAATAATGAATGTGGATCTTGCATAAAATTCAAATATTCTTCTGAAAACACAACCTTAGGAGAATGTAGTAAAAATAATGAAAATAAGGTTGTTAAAAATAAGTATGTTCCTAAAATTAAAAATAAACATAATAATAGAACCCATAGAACATGGGTAGAAAAAGGAACAACTTATAGGAACACAAACTTTGTATCATGCTTTTATTGTATAAAAAAGGGTCATACTTCAAATAAATGTAAAATTAAGCATTATGGTGTTCCAAGTGGTAGATATGTTTGGGTTGCTAAATAATTTGAATCTAACCCAAAAGGACCCATACAAAGAAGTTGGGTACCTAAAATAGCTTGTTTGTTCCTTTCTTTTGCAGGTATTACAGAAATCAAGAAAAGTCATGTGGTGTCTCGATAGTGGTTGCTCAAAACACATGACAGGAGACAAGACGAAGTTCACATATTTCAAAGAAAAGGAACAAGGCTTTGTTACCTATGGTGACAACAATAAAGGAAGAATTCTTGGAAAAGGGGATATAGGAAGCAAAGACACCTTGATGATCAAAGATGTGCTATATGTAGAAGGACTAAGGCATAACTTAATTAGCATAAGTCAACTGTGCGACAAAGGATTCAAGGTAACCTTTGAGAAGAATTCTTGCACTATTTTTAAGAATGATTCTTCTGAAATTGCATTAAAAGGAGTCAGACATAATAATATTTATTTAATTGACTTAGAAAATGCATCAAATAAAAATATTTCATGTTTAGTTGTTAAAGAGGAAAACCCATGGTTGTGGCATAGGCGTGCTGCTCATATACATATGCAACAATTAAACAAACTTATATCTAGAGATCTAGTAATTGGTTTACCTAAATTAAAGTTTGTAAAAGATAAATTGTGTGATTCATGTCAAAAGGGTAAACAAGTTAAAAATTTCCTTTCATTCAAAAAATATTGTTTCTACTTTAAAACCTTTGAAACTTTTACATATGGATTTATTTGGTCCTTCAAGGATAAAAAGTTTTGGTGGAAACTATTATGCTTTGGTTATTGTTGATGATTTTTCAAGATACACTTGGACTTTCTTTCTCACTCTTAAGAGTGAAGCTTTTAAAGAATTTAAAAAGTTTGCTATTTTAGTTCAAAATGAAAAGGATATAAGAATAAAAGCTATTAGAAGTGACCATGGTGGTGAATTTCAAAACGAATTATTTGAAAGTTTTTGTGAAGAACATGGTATTTCTCATAAATTTTCCTCACCTAGAACTCCCCAACAAAATGGAGTTGTTGAAAGAAAGAATAGAACCTTAGAGGAACTTGCTCGTACTATGTTAAATGAAAATAATGTTCCTAAACAATTTTGGGCTGATGTTGTGGGTACTGCTTGCTATGTTTTAAATAGAATGATAATTCGACCTATTTTAAAACGTACTCCTTACGAGCTTTTCAAAAATAGAAAACCAAATGTTTCCCATTTAAAAGTTTTTGGATGCAAATGCTATGTTTTAAACAATGGAAAACTAAATCTGGGAAAATTTGATTCAAAAGCTGATGAAGGAATTTTTCTTGGTTATTCTTTAACAAGAAAATCATATAGAATTTTTAATAGGAACACACTCACAATAGAGGAATCCATACATGTTACTTTTGATGAAATTGTAGACCTTGAGGCAAAACCTCTTGAGTCAGAAGAATCTGATGCAGGAACAAGTGAAGTTTCATCAAAGGAAACAGATGAAGAGAAGAATCATGACAATCCTCAAGATGAAGATTTAAATAAAATATGGCGACAACCTAGAGGATTATCTTTGGACAACATAATGGGCGATATCACACAAGGGGTAAACACAAGAAGTATTATTGTGAATTATTGTATGAATGTTGCTTTTGTGTCACAGATTGAACCAAAGAATATTAAAGAAGCCCTTCAAGATGAAAAATGGTGTATCGCAATGCAAGAAGAACTCAACCAGTTTGAAAGAAATCAAGTGTGGGAATTAATTCCCAGAAAAAACACTCATCAAGTAATTGGAACAAAGTGGGTGTTCAGAAACAAACTGGATGAAGAAGGAAACATCACCAAGAATAAAGCTAGGCTTGTGGCAAAAGGATATAGTTAAGAAGAAGGTATAGATTATGATGAGACATACGCTCCAGTTGCCAGGTTAGAGGCAATACGCCTACTTCTTGCTTATGCTTCTATAATGAAATTTAAATTATTTCAAATGGATGTTAAAAGTGCTTTTCTAAACGGTTATATCAAAGAAGATGTATTTGTTGAACAACCACCTGGTTTTGAGGACTTTAAAAACCCAAATCACATCTACAAATTAAAGAAAGCACTATATGGCTTAAAACAAGCACCTAGATCTTGGTATGAACGTCTTAGCAATTTTCTTGTAGAAAATGGTTTCAACAGAGGAAAAATTGATTCAACTTTATTTATTAAAAGAATTGGAAAACATTTTCTAATTGTTCAAGTATACGTAGATGATATTATTTTTGGTTCATCTAACGCAACTCTTTGCGAGAATTTTGCTAAGTCCATGCAGGGAGAATTTGAGATGTCAATGATGGGAGAACTTACTTTCTTCCTCGGACTTCAAATCAAACAAATGGAGAAAGGAACCTTTATATCTCAAACCAAGTATTGTAGGGAAATCCGTAAGAAGTTTATGATGGACAATGCTAAAGAAGCATCAACTCCCATGGGAACATCCTGCTACTTAGACAAAGATGAGACAGGTACAGAGGTAAGTCAGACCAAATACAGAGGTATGATTGGCTCTCTATTATATCTTACTGCTAGTAGACCTGATATCATGCAAAGTGTATGTGTGTGTGCTAGGTATCAGTCAAGCCCTAGAGAGTCTCATCTTACTGCAGTAAAACGCATCCTTAAATACCTTAAGGGGACAACATCCTTTGGTTTATGGTATCCTTCAGGAGCTGAGCCTAGTCTTGTAGGATTTTCTGATGCTGATTATGGAGGTTGTAAGATAGATCGAAAAAGCACTAGTGGAACCTGTCATTTTTTAGGTAGTTCCTTAGTCTCTTGGCACTCTAAGAAACAAGCCTGTGTAGCCTTATCAACCACTGAAGCTGAATACATTGTTGCGGGTAGTTGTTGTGCACAAATCTTATGGATGAAACAACAATTAGAAGACTATGATATTCATTTAGATCATATTCCGCTTAAGTGTGATAACACAAGTGCTATAAAACTTACCAAAAATCCTATCCTGCATTCTAGAACCAAGCATATAGAAATTAGGCATCACTTCATTAGAGACCATGTCCAAAAAGGTGATTGTGAAATGGAATTCATAGATTCTAAGCATCAATTAGTGGACATTTTCACCAAAGCATTGCCTAAGGATATATTTTTTGAGCTTAGAAGAGATCTAGGCATATTAGAAATAGTAAAATAGGCATTCTTGGACTCAATATTGCACTTTTCGTTGCTTAACGTGTTTAATCTGCGTGTCAATCGATTAAAAGCGTTATCCATACATTTACGAATGGTTTAATCGATTAATCCAAGTATTAATCGATTACGTAATCGATTAAAATCCAATTTAATCGATTAAATGCGCTCCAGTTTTGCAATTTTGAAAAACTAGCCATATTTTTGTATGCTTTAAAATTCCTATCTTATATAGTTCAATGTATGTTTAAACAATGTTTTATAAGTTCTTTATCCTAAAATTATTTGCTTTCAATATCCTATTGTGAATGTTTGAATGAATCTTTAAATTTGAAACATTTTTAGCTCATATGCATATATGCTTTTATTAAGGGGGAGTATTATCTTAGGGGGAGAACATCAAACACAACTTTTTAATTATGATAAAAAAGGGGGAGAAAATGTTTAAAGCTTATTTGCTTATTTGTGTTTTTTCACTAATGCACTTTTTCTTCCATAAGTTGTGTTTTATCCAGATTATTACTAAAAGCTTTAAATCAAAGGAGTTTTTGATCATCATCAAAAAGGGGGAGAATGTTAGCAAAAATCAAAGATGAAGTTTTGATGATGAACATATTTGCACAAGTCAAGATCCATAAAGGCAGATTGAAGATCTTTGTAGTTTATAAAGCTTTTATAATAATCAAAGTTGATGTAATAGTGCTCTTATATGTATTAGGGTTGATTCTTGTAATTTATATTTGATTTATTTACTGTTGAGAATCATCCACAAGCTGTTTTAATCGATTAAACCCAGTTTTAATCGATTAAAACAAGGCTGACACTGAAAACCCAATTGACCCTGTAATAATCGATTAAAGCTAATAATAATCGATTAGTTAATTGATCATTCCTGAGAATAATCAATTAACACTAGCCGTTGGGGGTTTCAGATTTGAAAAACTAGCCGTTGGGGGTTTCAGATTTGAAAAACTAGCCGTTGTACTCATTATTAATCGATTAATATTTATGTTAATCGATTAAATGCGTTAGATGGCCCGTTTTCGAAGAATGGAAGGGTATTAGGCTGAGTCTATAAAATGACTCACTCTTTATCTCAAAAATAACTCTTCCCTTGTGCTAAAGATCTCTGAACTCTTTGAGAACTCTGTGAGATTGTTGAAGCTAAGGAAACTCTTGTCTACAAAGTTCTGAAGTGCTATTGCGGTGACAGAGGAATAGCTTGTTCATCCTTGGTGTATCCAAGGAAGTGCCTGGAAGAGAATCATCCTTCGTGAAGCATTCGGAGGAGGTGGTCATCCTTTGTGAAGATTCAAAGGAAGTGTAAGTTCATCTCTTGTGGTTTCAAGAGAGGTGGTATTTCTAAACTCTTACAAATTGTTTTTCTTTGTGATTAATATTTGTAATTGTTTTGTGTTAGTGAAAAAGGTTTATCTTGTTTGAGATAAGCGACTGGACGTAGGATCTGAGTGATCTGAACCAGGATAAAATCACCTGTGCAATTTTTCTCTTTCCCTTACTCTGTCATTTATATTTAATTATCTGCTCAGTAAGAAAAATTAAGAGAAAAATAATAAAAGGCAAAATAAAAGTATATAACCAATTCACCCCCCCCTCTTGGTTTGTTCCACGCTAATAATTCCGTTGCAGCGATTCTATCATCAAGAATATTGGTATATGGTTTCTACTCTCTTTCTTTAAGCTCTTAAGACTTATCTTTGAAAATATCTTTTTACAAGTTTTCATAAGTTCTTTGTATTGATTTTATATCCTTTCGTAGAGAGTTATTTTTAGTCTTGTAAGATTTCAAAAACACTTTGTTGTTTTAGATTCAGAAGTGAATTCAAACACTTGTAAAGTTTAACTCAATGGAGTTAAACGTTCTAGATAGTTGGTCTAATGTTGATACCAGAAGTTATGAAACTCGTCTAACTAGTTTGTTTAGTTTGTAAACCAGGAGTGCTTAAACTTGTTTTTAGTGGAATCCCTTTAAGGGAGAACTAGATGTAACTTAGTTTGGAGCGAATCATTATAAAATCAAAGCGTGTTTTTCTACCTTTGTGTTTAAACAAGATTTACATTCAATATTTTCTTTAAACTTAAGTGTTTAACTACTATTGCAAATTGTCTAATCCCTATAGAGTAATATTAAACACTATTTGTGAAAATGTTTTAAAATATTATTTAAACTCCTTTCTCTAGTGTTTTCCTGTGTTTCAGCTACCTTATATTTTATGTCCCTCATATTCCAAGCCTTCATGCTAGCATTTTTTAGCTTTTTTTATCTTTGCTTATCGTGACTTCCTTCTTTAGGTATATTCTTATGACTGTTTTTTTTTCTTTGTCGATTTTTACGTTCAATTGAAAAATAATCATCTTCAAGTAGCACTAACTCTTTTTTAAAGGGAAAAAATTATCATAATCATATTCCTTAGTTCCCTTTAGATATGAGAGTGCGTTGGAACATGTATCCATAACGCCTATTAGTTATCTATCTCGTCTAAAGAAATCCATTCCATTACCTCACTGGGTATTTGATAAAAAATAATTATAGTTTTTTTATTTTATTTGCAAGTATCCAGGAATGTTCACAAAAGTTTTTTTTTTAATTTTAAATTATATTATTTACAAATACGCCTTTAGAATATAAATTAGATAATAAAAATTAATTTTAAAATACAATACAAGCAAAATTATACATTAAAATATTAATGAAAATAAATTTTATTTTTTTAAAAAGTAAATTGAAATGGGTTGCACCAAAGTACAAACTTGAAAAATTAAACTTTTTAAAAATAACTTCAATCTCATAGGTTTAAATACACAAAATGAATATATAAAATCAAATTCTAAACAATTATTCAATGATTAATATTTCTCTTAGTGATAACTTCATTTTTTTCACTTGATTTTTATTTTAAAGTACTTAAATAAAATTTATTAATAATGATTAGCGGGTAACAAGTATCTATAGGTTGGATAGCATGATACTTGCACACATTCCATCAATAAGCGGGTAATTAAAATACTTGTATCTATTATCTATGTATATCATTTAAAAATGTTTATCTTATATTCATTATGGATTTTACATGTTGATAAATGTTTTGACTTCAAGTTTGATGAGATAAACTCATTAAGGTCAATTATCATATTTAAGGTATTGTCTCTTTTTAAGTTTGGAGTTATATACAATTTTGTCCTTAAAAGAAACTTTCAAAGGTTAATAGAGGAAAATGTATTTAAATTTTCATTAGCCTTAATTCTTAAGCAATGTGACATTATTAGACGTATAAAATTAAACTACCAATTGAGGGCTAAGGGGAAATAAAGTTTGTTTTTGTAACCATTTTTCTATTCTCACAAGGAACAAGAGTTTATCTTTGTAACCTCTTTTTCATTCCTATAGACAATGTTCATGTTTCAACCTCAAGTCCATTGAGATTACATCATTAGAGTCAATCACCATATTTTGTGTATTGTCCACTTTAAAGCTTGGAGTTTAGTTACGATTTTGTCCTAAAAAGTTACACTGAAAGGTTAAAGCAGAAATATGAAACTATTAGATGTATCCTAACAATGTTAAAAATATGGAATATATTTTTTGTTTTAAAAATAATAATGTTTTGTTTAATGATATAAAAAGATAAGGAAAATAGTAATTAGCATGAAATGAAAAATTGTTTTCATATAATTTAACTTATTAGTTTTTTTTAGAATTGTGACTTATTTAACTTGTTTTACATGATACAAGATAATTATACTATGTGCAAGAACTCTCCACTTTAACAATTGTCTCATTAAGAATCAAATTCATGACTTTAATTTTAATATCAATTATTGGATCTTTTGAAAAAGGAAAAAATTAGAATGCTTCAACTCCAATGAGTTACAGACAACTCATATAAGATATTAGAGGTTTGACTTAGTTAATAATTTGACTTTATTTTAGACTTAATTGAGTTTTTATTTTATTTATTTTAAAAAAAAATCAATGTGAACCTTTTCTTAAATTAACATTAGTGTAATTTATAAGGTACCACATGTCAAAATTTAAATTATCTTTTATATTTAGAATACTTTTTGGTTTTTTCTGATTTCTGTCCTTCCTCCACCTCCCATCACTCCTTCCACCTTCCACCACCTTCCACAAGCCTTTTTCCCTTTCTCCCTTTCTTCATGATACTTTTTTCCTTTCTTCCTCTCTTCTCCATCTTCCTCTTTCCCTCTTCCCATTCTCCCTTTCTTAAGGTTTGTACAATTCATCATTTGTTTTTCAAACTTAGGTTGGAGTTGGATGTGTTTGTGTTGGGTGTCATATTTTGTTTCTCAAAAAAATCATTAAAAAGATTTTAATTATATATATATATATATATATATATATAAATAAATAACATGAGTCTTATCCACATAAAAAATTGACATTAGTTTTAACAAAAACTCTCGTAACATTGAATTTATGAATATTTCATCTTTTATAGTTCATTAGGAAGATATTATAATACTATCTTTAACCTAAAATTTTAAGATAATAAATGTATCAATTTCAGTATTTATATATTATTAAAAAAAATTTACTTTAAAAGTTACTTAGACTTGAAATTGTAACCATCTTCCGGTTAGTTATAAGTTCCCTTGGTTATAATTGTTGAGGTAGTAGTAAATATTAAATGAATTTAACCTATGTGAGAAGAGGTACATGTGTAGGTAGAATAATTAGTGTTGTTCCATTGGTTTAGTGAGAAGTTGAAATTGAAGAGAGAAGAATGATAAAAAAGTAAATGGGATCGGGTCCATTTTAGGAGGTATATGGTGTTAATGTAGTTACTAGGAGCGAATCCCATAGGGTCAAATCCCTCACCCCAAAAAAACAAAAGCCCCACATGCCTATGCCTTCTGCTTCGCATCTCTCAAACATAACTCACTGTTTCAAGGGAACAATTCCCATCCAAATCACACAAACCCCAACACAACACAACATCCTTTTCTCTCTTACCATTCAATTCTACCAACGTTTTTACTTCCCAAAATTAAACCATCTCACTTGTACTTTTCTCCCAATAATTTCACTATTTCACATTCCAATGCTATTCAATCATCCATTTTCTTTATAACACTTGCATTATTGTAAAGAATCCTCCATGATATCTCCAATATCTAAACTAGATTTCAATGACCCTTTACACTAGATAAGATTCATGACAACTTGCCCAATTTAAGTCGCTCGAAACGTTTGCAAATTGGATTGACAAGATATACAACATTTGAATTTGATTATCAGACACATAATTAAACACTAGTTTGTTTCTCAAAAGTTGCATCAATGTGACAGCAACGTGACTTGTACTTTATACGAATGATGTTTGGTATTACAAAACAACGTATAATCGCATGCATCCTTTCAGCTATGATTGCAAAAGACACCACTAATAGAAACTATCAATAGTCTTATTTTTTGGCCTCATATGCAAAACCATTGGCTATCAATCTAGCTTCGCATCACCATCAATCTTTCTACCAAACTCCACACACAAATGCTAAGCCAGATTAAGTTTATAATCACAACCCATATTACATGTTAACATGTATTATTGTAGTAATCAAAACTCAATCCATATGTCAAAATCATAAATTAAAAAGAAAAATCCAAATTCCAAATTGTGTTGTAAATCGTACCTTAGGGCGTGCAACTACCCTACCCTCTAAAACTCGTTAGATTATGGCCCATAATTGTCCTATGCTCATAAATTGAATTGGCCTAGTTTCTCACAGAGTAAAGCTATTTCCTACCAAATGCATAGGTTCAAAATAGTAAGATCCATTCAAATAAGGACACTTGCTACAAAAATACTAAACACTTCACATCAATGCCATCGTAACTAAATAATTAAGTTTAAATTGAATTTTCTAATGAAATATAATCTAAAAGTTTTTTTTTAAGTAGTTTACGTTGAACCCAAGTTAAAATTAACTATCATTGATACTTTTACACTCAGGTAAACGAATTTAAAGTATGTGGTAGTGTAGATAAAGATGTGTATAATCTTTGCAAAAGGGATTGAGAATTTTATTTCTATAATTAAATTTTAAATATCTTATAAATTTAAGTGTTTTTAATTTATTTTTTGTTAAAAAATTGTTTTATTAAGTGTTTTAAATATATCTTTTTAATAAAAATTAAATTGAAAAATACTTAAATTTATAATATACTTAATTAAGTAATACAAATTATAAGAGTTAGCTACATTTCTTAATATTCATTCAAGATTTAAAAAAAATATAAAAATGAAACTAAACGAAATAATTAAACACGGGATGTTAGAAAATATGACTTAAATAAAACAAGGATTGAACAAGAGAATTTACTTAAGACATAATCATATATTTCACCGTAGTTAAATGTTTTTCTTCTTTTATATTCATTAAAATAAATCATAACTAGTTTCGAAATTATCAGTATTAATTATATTTTCACCTCATTTATCAATAATGAAAGGAAATCAGAATATTCCTTCCATGTTCTCATGGAGCAATATATTTTACTATATTTTTCTTTATTTACTTACAATGGACCATGACGGATCTCAGTTTTAAAATTTTTGCTAAAATAATTTATGATATTTAAACAATTGACAGTTGTCAATGTTATTGGACCAGCGCAGAATGATGATCTGTTTTATGTCAACATTTTAAAATTCATAATAAAGTCAAAAAGAAACTTGGAAAGGGAATACAATGTAAATAAAATTCCTTTGACACACCAAGGAGTTATTTTTGAGAATTAAATTATTATCCTTATTGCTACTATTTTCATATAATTATTTATTTCACTTGATTAAGTCTCAAAATATTTGAAAACCAGATTGTCTATTTTATTATATATATTATTTTATTATTCACAGTATATAATCAAATCATAATATTAAGAAGTTTACAATAATTAAATTTCTTAAAAACAATTTTGTCACTATTTTACTGATATATGCTTGTTTTATCGCCATTTTAGCCTTGTAGGTTCACAAATTGTTAGAATAAACAAAAACATTTCAGATTCAATGTATCAGAACAAGCTATAAAAGGCATTTTGAAACAGAAATACAGTTAAGATGTTACTCAGTACCTTGTATGTGTGCTTGCTTTCATTTTTCTCTCTACTCTGATCACCTTCATCTCTGCTTTTCCAGCAAGGGTTACGAACTCTAGTTTTCTCCATTCTCGAGCTCTCATTCTCGCTCTCTCTCTCTCGAAGCCTCTGATTCAGCTTTCTCTTCTTTCACGTGGGATTATCACTTAATCCTATCTCTGACTTGTGCTTTCTCGGTTTTACCCTTACCACTTATGTTTTTCCGTTTCTGCCCTTACACTAATATGGTATCAGAGCATAGGTGCTTGTTGGTTCTGGTGTGTACAGTGGGTGTGTGATTGGTGACTGGAAGTGGAGAAATGAGGTTCCTTTGTGTGTGGGTAAAATCAAGAAGATAACAAGAAAGTGATGGCAGGTATTGGAGGAATACAGGGGCAACTGCCTGTATTTGATGGGAAACTATTTGATGACTGGCGCATCAAGATGCAAGCCATCTTTGGTTTTCAAGATGTGTCAGAAGTTATAGAAGATGGGTTACCAGATTTGAGTGAAAGAGCTACTGAAGAGGAGAAAAGGAGTTATAAACTGCAGGTGAAATTGGACAGCAAGGCCAGATTCTTGTTGTACCAATGTGTCAGCCCAAAAATCTTTAACAAGATTTCTAAGGCTTCTACTGCTAAGGAAGTGTGGGATATTCTTGTGAAGATGTATGGTGATGGAGATAAAAACAAGAAAGTGAAATTACAGGCCCTAAGGAGGCAGTTTGAGATTCTGATCATGGATGAGGGTGAAACTGTGGCAGAATACTTTGACAAAGTCCAAGAACTGGTGAATAAAATGAGAGCATGCAAGGATACAATTTCGGATGAGTACATTGTTGACAAGATCCTAAGAACTCTAACCCCCAGATTTGATCATGTGGTAGTGGCTATTGAAGAAGCACGTAATCTGGAGTCTATGGAGATTGAGGAGCTGCTGCACTCATTAGAAGCTCATGAGTATCGCATCAATGAGCGCAAGCAGTGCCAAGAACAGGCCCTACAGGCCAGATCTCAGTTTAAAGGGAAAAAGGGGTTCAAGAAGTGGAATAAGGGCAGCAAGAAAGGTAAAGATTCACAAGAACAACAAGGTGAAGATTCCAGTGAATCTGCACCAGTGAAAAACCAGAAATCTGGTGGAGATTGGAAGTTTGACAAGAACAAAGTGAAATGCTATAATTGCCAAAAACTTGGGCATTATGCAAAAGAGTGCTGGAAAGGGGAAGGTGCTAAAAACAAACCCAAGAAGAGGGCAAATCTGGCCCAGGAGGAGGAGTCAGATTCAGAGGCTGTGATGTTGATGGCCAACACAGGAGAGGAGCAGCCAGAGAGCACAACATGGTACTTGGATTCTGGCTGCTCTACCCATATGACAGGGATGAAGGATTGGTTTGTGAAAATGCAAGGAGCTTCACAAGGGAAGATCCGGTTTGCAGATGACAGAAGTTTGACTGCAGAAGGATCTGGGAGAGTTGTTCTGAGAGATGCAGAGGGGAAATAAGTGATAATTGAAGAAGTACTGTATGTACCAGGGCTGAAAACAAATCTGCTAAGCTTGGGACAACTGTTACAGAAGGGATATGTGATGAAAATGGAGAATAATTGTCTCAGGATTTTCAATCAACATAAGAAGATGGTTGTGCAGGCTCAGCTGTCACAAAACAGGACTTTTCGGGTGGTAATGAGTGCAGTAAAACATCACTGTTTTACTGCCACAGAAAACAGAGAAGAATGGCTATGGCATCTCAGATTTGGACACCTAAATTTCAGAGATTTATCACTGTTGAGCCAGAAAAATATGGTGAGTGGCTTGCCTACAGTGGAAATTCCTGAAACAGTGTGCAAGGAGTGTGTCCAATGCAAGCAGACCAGGGGCAGTTTTCAGAAAATCTTACCCCAGAAGTCAACAGAACAATTAGGAGTGGTGTATTCAGATGTGTGTGGTCCTATCCAAGTAGAAACACCAGGAGGCAGCAGGTATTTTCTACTTTTTATTGATGACTGGACCAGGAAATGTTGGGTCTATTTGATTAGGAGAAAGGGAGAGGTGCTGCAGACATTTGAGAAATTTAAATCTCTTGTTGAGAGGCAGTGTGAGAAGAAGATTAAGGTGTTGAGGACAGATGGAGGAGGAGAGTATACCTCCACTGAGTTTAAAGAGCTGTGTGAAAAGGAAGGGATAATGCATGAAGTTACCCCTCCTTATACACCACAGCACAATGGTGCAGCAGAGAGGAAAAACAGAACCATATTAAATATGGTTAGGTGCATGCTGAAGAGTAAAAAGTTGCCTAATTTTCTGTAGGGAGAGGCTGTGTTGACAGCCACATATGTCCTTAATTTGTCTCCAACAAAGAGACTAAATGGTTTGACACCCGAGGAAGCTTGGACAGGGGTGAAACCAGATGTTAAGCATCTAAAACTTTTTGGATCTATATGCTACAAGCATATACCTGACCAGTTGAGAAAGAAGTTGGATGACAAGGGAGTGCCACTGATTTTGGTTGGGTACAATGCCTCTGGAGGTTACAAACTGTATAATCCTATAGGAGGAGCAGTTTGCATCAGTAGAGATGTTGTAGTGGATGAAGCTGGAGTATGGCAGTGGGAGACAAGTGAGCAGGAAGCATCAACCATTAATCTGGAAGATGTCACTGCTGGAGAGGAAACAATGGAAACAGTGGAGACAAGGGAGAGAAGAGATGACAGCAGGAGAAGGTCATCAAGAGTTTCACAACTGCCAGCACATCTAAGAGACTATGACTTATCCTATGAGGCAACACTCACATCAGAAGGTAACTTTGTTCACTTTGCTTTAATAGCAGAAGCAGAACCAATTGAATTTGATGATGCAGTGAAGGATGAAAGATGGTATAAGGCAATGCAGGAAGAGATTGACTCTATAGAGAGAAATCAGACCTGGGAGTTGGTTGATCTGCCCTCTAATAAGAGGCCCATAGCATTAAAGTGGGTTTATAAGTCAAAAATAAACCCACAAGGTGTTGTTGTAAGGCACAAGGCAAGGCTGGTTGCTAAGGGTTTTCTATAAAAGGCTGGAGTTGATTATGGTGAAGTTTTTGCTCCTGTGGCCAGGGTAGAGACAATCAGGTTGGTGGTGTCTCTAGCTACTAAATTTCACTGGTCCCTACACCAGTTGGATGTGAAGTCAGCCTTTCTAAATGGAAGGCTGGAAGAGGAAGTGTATGTTGTACAGCCACTGGGATTTGAGGTTAAAGGGCAGCATGACAAGGTGTACAGGCTGAGAAAGGCTCTCTATGGGCTTAAACAGGCTCCAAGAGCTTGGAACCAGAGAATTGATGGGTTCATGAGCAGTATTGGCTTTGAGAAATGTGTATCAGAACACGGGTTGTATGTGAAGAGCTGCCAACACAGTGGCAGACAGGAGAAGTTAATTGTATGCCTATATGTTGATGACCTATTAGTTACTGGGAGCTGTGAGGAGTTGATTTCAGATTTCAAACTTCAAATGCTGAGTGAGTTTGAGATGAGTGACTTGGGAAAGCTCAGCTATTTCCTTGGGATAGAATTTACTGAGACTGAAAGTGGAATTGTGATGCATCAGTCCAGATATGTTCTAGACTTACTAAAAAGGTTTGAAATGGTTGACTGCAATGCTGCCAACACCCCAGCTGAAGTGGGGTTGAAACTAGAGAAGGAACCAGATGAAGAAGCTGTAGATCCAACAGCTTACAGAAGTATAGTTGGGAGTTTGAGATACCTCTGTAACACAAGACCTGACTTGAGTTACAGTGTTGGAGTGGTGAGCAGACATATGGAATGCCCCAGATTGTCACACTTGAATGCTGTCAAACGCATTCTAAGATATTTGCAGGGCACTCACTCTTATGGAATACTGTTGGGAAGAGGAGAGACTGGGGAAGAAGTGCAAATCACTTCTTACTCAGATGCAGACTGGTGTGGTGATAAGGAAGATAGGAAGAGTACTGCTGGTTACATCTTCTTCATGGGAGGAACACCAATTTCATGGAGTTCAAGAAAGGAACCAGTGGTTGCCTTGTCATCATGTGAGGCAGAATACATAGCTGCCTGTGAAGCTACTTGTCAAGCAACTTGGCTGGGATTCCTATTGGAAGGGTTGAAAATCGAGCTAACTGGAAGAGTGAGGCTGCTTGTTGACAACAAGTCAGCCATAGACCTTGCTAAACACCCTGCATCTCACGGCAGGAGCAAGCATATCGAGACCCGATTTCACTACATCAGAGAACAAGTCAGTAGTGGTAGACTGAATGTAGTACACTGCAGATCCGAAGACCAACTAGCAGATATACTCACCAAAGCACTCAAAAGTGAGCGTTTTCAGTCACTCAAAAAGCAGATTGGGATGGTGCGAGCTGAGATCAGTGAAGATCGCACCAGGAGGAGGACGAAAACCTAGGGTTTCCGCCGGAGAGGAGGAAATCTACCTAGGAAGAGCTTTCTCCGAGTTTAATCGGTGGAAAGTGCTCAGAATCACAGGAGAAGAATTTTCACCGATTGAATCGGTGAAACAAGCGGTTTTCTTCAATAAAATCTAGTTTTTGTTCGATTAAACGTTTTGTTTAGGAGGAGTGTTAGAATAAACAAAAACAGTTCAGATTCAATGTATCAGAACAAGCTATAAAAGGCATTTTGAAACAGAAATACAGTTAAGATGTTACTCAGTACCTTGTATGTGTGCTTGCTTTCATTTTTCTCTCTACTCTGATCACCTTCATCTCTGCTTTTCCAGCAAGGGTTACGAACTCTAGTTTTCTCCATTCTCGAGCTCTCATTCTCGCTCTCTCTCTCTCGAAGCCTCTGATTCAGCTTTCTCTTCTTTCACGTGGGATTATCACTTAATCCTATCTCTGACTTGTGCTTTCTCGGTTTTACCCTTACCACTTATGTTTTTCCGTTTCCGCCCTTACACTAATACAAATATGCTTCATACACGAATTAAAATAATTTTAAAAAAATAATGATTACATATCTTATACTTATTAACAAAGGGTATGGGTTTGAGTTTGGGGTATGAAATTAGAGAATTTTAAGAGATTTAAATAAAAAATTACTCAAGAAGTTTAATCTAAATCAATTTTGTAAGAATGTAGAAAATAACAAAAGTAGAAGTAGTTCCATATTGAATATTTTATTATCGAAATATAAAATTTATAAATAAAAAATCAATTATTTAAGTTTTATTTTATAAAAATCATGATTTTTCTAAAATTATTTTCTTTTCTTCCTCATTTTTCTTTCTCAAAATCTTCAAATTGTTGAGAATTTAAGTATGAGTCTAAGTTTCACAAGAGATGAAAATGAGAAAATTGAACATTATATAATAAAAAGACTCATAAATTCATTGTATTAAGATTTTGGATTGAAAGTGATGTTAATCCATTATGTAGGTTAGATTTTGGTAACATTTATGTAATCTCTTTCTAATGAATTATTCCCTTAAAAGATCAATAAGTGATATCAAAGTCCCTAATTTGTCTTGGTGATCAACTTAGACCATTATTATGAAAACAAAATTGACGACGATATAAGTAAATGTCACCATACATGTTTTCCTCAATAATGAATGTATCAATATAGAAGGGACTCACCCTTGAAGAAGGATTGTTGGGGATCCAAGTGTAAACCTAAGTCCCACATTAGATAAAAATGAGAAAATTAAGCATCATATAAAAAAGAAAACACATAAACTCATTGCCTTAATATTTTTGGTTGAAAGTGGCGTTACTCCCTTATGTGGGTTGGGCTTAAGTCACATATAGGCAATCTCACCCTAATGAACCCTTCCTTGAAAAGATCCACTAGTGGTATCAAAGTTTATAGTTCATTGGTTATCGATTTAGAACGTTATGATAAAAACAATAACACCACCACAACAACAACAATAGTGATATAAGTAAAAGGTCATTATACATGCTTTCACCTGAGAGAGAATGTACCATTGTAAAAGAGACTCTCATCCTTGAGGTGGAGATTTTTGGGAATCCAACTTTGAGTATAACATTGGGTAAAAATGAGAAAGTTGGGTACCATAAAAAAAAGAAGACTCATAAACTTATTGCTTTAAGGTTTTGGGTTGCAAGTGATGTTAATCTCTTGTGTGGGTTGAGCTCAAGTCAAATATATGTGATCTCTCTCAATGAATCCTCAACTTTGAGTCTAACATTGGAAAAAAATATGAGAAAGTTGAGTATCTTAAAAGAAATAGACCCATAAATTCATTGCTTTAAGACTTTGAGTTGTAAGTGATGTCAATCCCTTATGTGGGTTTAGCTCTAATCACATTTATGTAATTTCTCCCTTATGAATCCTCTCTTGAAAGACCTATCATGATCCACTTGTTCATCCCTTTGAAGATTAGACATTATCGTAAGGATTATGGAGCGGAGTAGAGAAATTATATCTAATTAGAATTTTCATTAGAGTAAGTTCATCTTTATCCCTTCTCTGAGTAAATTTTTTCAGAATTTTTGCAAGCATGGGTTTATAGATTTACTACATATGACTCAAAAGAGATCAAGAAAAATGTGTAAGAAGAGTTAGATGGACCAATTTGACAATTTAATGCGCCTTTGAAGTTTTTGGTGTTATGCAACAAACCCCATTAAGCAAGAGTGAAAAATTAAAATCACAAAAATCTCCAAACTCTTTCACTCATTTGGCAAGCCAGAGCTCGTTGATAAAGATTGATTAAATAAGATCTTAAGGCTTGATTCATTGGGTGAGCAGTGTTCATTGAGCATAAAACATTTTAGAAAATGGTAGAAAGATATGAGGTGTTTGGTTGTTGAGCGAGCCTAGTTTTGCTATGCGATTTTTGATTATTTTAGTCCAAGGGCCTGAGATGATGAGCGAGCCACCTTCTCGCTAAGCAATTATGCATTTAGGGGTAACTTACTAAGCAAAGAGCGAACTTTCTAACTGAATTTGTGATGCTTGGATAAAAAAAGGCATTATTGGAAATGAAAAGTTTATTGGTGATTATGATCTTGATTGAATGAAATATGGTTTTAAATGTTGAAATATAGTGAATAGATGGAAGGATTATGATTGTGTGGTGATTATGATTGTTATGTTGCATAAAGATTATATTTTTGTACCATATGACTATTGGGTTAATTGTTTTATTTTTTTATTGTCAACATGTGATCTGAATTTGTGGTATGAATGAGATTAAAGTGGTGAAGGTGATGACTTCTTGGTTATAAGAATTTGTACCATATAACTTATTAAAATTTCACTAGCTTACCCTTGCGTTTGTGTTATGGTGGTTTTATCCTTTCGATGATGATCATATATTATACGTGAATAGATGATAGTGCAGTGGAGAAAGTTGAGAAATTGTGAGATTGCTAAGTTGAATAGTGAGTAATTGTAACTTAGATATATACATTTTGTATTAGATAGATCAACACGATTTATGAAATTTTATATATATATATGAAAGTTTTAAAATTATGATTTTCATGAAGACCACAAATACATATTATATACTTATAAATCTACGGGTTAAATATGTTTTTGGTTTCTTAACTTTCAGTGAAAATTGGAATTAGTCCATCTTTGAAACTTTGGACCAATCTAGTTCCTCATCTTTAGAACAACTTGAATTTAGTTCTTTTAACCAAAATTTATTAAATTTATTTAAGGTTTCAAATGTGTTTCTCAATTAAAATGCTATCAAGAAATGCTTTTGAAACGTTAAATAAACTTAACAAAATTTGGTTAAAAAAATTAAATTCACCCATTTTTAAAGTTAAGGAATTAAATGAGATCAAAATTTTGAAAAAGGACTAATTATAATTTTCACTGAAAATTAAGAAACCAAAAATATATTTAACCCTAAATTTAATTATACTAATACTTAATTCTGAATGTTTTAATTAGTAGGACAATCCTATTTAATTAGCATTTGGACTACAATAAAAATTCATATTACCGACAACCAAAATCCATCAATAATGTGTAAAATCTGTCAATAAATGAAAATTATCAATGAATTATTGACGACCAAACATCCGTCGATAAAAGTGTCGTCAGTAAACTTTATCGATGACTTTTATATTTCGTCGGTAATTATCGAAGGAAAAGTTCGTCGATAAATTCGTCGGTAATTATTGAAGAAAAAGTCTATTAGTTAATCAGTTGGTAAATACTACGATCAGGTTCATCATCTTCCTCTCCCCCTTCTTCTTTCCTCCATTTTTTCCTGTCCAGAAACATAAAGACATTACAACCAACTGTCATACAGATTCTAACAATTTTATAACCTGCACAAAAATTTATCATCCCGCTTTTATTCACTATCCCACTTTGTTTTGTTTTACAACCTGCATAATTTTATAACCTAATTACCATTACCATTACAACAATTTCATACAATTTTGTAGAAAGCCAACTTAGCATATTACTTAACCATAAACACAAAAAATAAGAGAGGAAACGAGAAGTGGGGTTTGGATGCACAGTCCAATGATGATGCACGGTGGTGGAGGTGTGTGGCATAACGGTAGTGGAAGAAGAAGATGGAGCGAAAACAGGAGAAGCCAACGACGGCATGACTCAACAAAGACGACGATGACGTGGCTTAATAGTGAAACAACGACGGTGTGGCTCAAAAATAGAGACGACGACGACAGAATGGCTCAACAGAGGTGGTGGCGGCGGCATGGCTCAACAAAGATGGAGGTGCGTCAAATGAAGAAGATGGGATTTGAAGATGTGAGAAATCGAGAAGACAAGAAACTTTGATGGAGAAGTAAGATTTGAAGTTGGGGAAGGTGAAGAAAGAAGAGTCTGGAATGAGAGAGAGAGAGGTAGAAAAAAATTAATAATGTGTGGTTCGTAGTGAGGGAGAAAGGTTGGACAAGAAATTTGCCGCTCTTTTTACCAACATATTTATCGAAGGAAAAATCTGTCAGTAAATGAAATAGGTATTATTAACTGATTTACCGAAGAAAAAATCCGTCGGCAAATCTAGTATGTGTGGCACAACGGTAGTGGAAGAAGAAGATGGAGCGAAAAAAGGAGAAGCCGGCGACGACATGACTCAACAGAGACGACAACGGCGGCGTGACTCAATAGTGAAATAGCAACAGTGTGGCTCAATAGAGACGACGACAGTTGAATGACTCAACGAAAGTGGTGGCGGTGGCATGACTCAACAAAGATGGAGGCGCGTCAAATGAAGAAGATGGGATTTGAATATGTGAGAAATGGAGAAGACAAGAAACTTTGATAGAGAAGTAAGATTTGAAGTTGGGGAAGGTGAAGAAAGAAGAGTCTGGAATGAAAGATAGAGAGGTAGAAAAAAATTAATGTGTGGTTCGTAGTGAGAGAGAAAGGTTAGACAGGAAATTTGCCGCTCTTTTTACCAACAAATTTACCGAAGGAAAAATCTGTCGGTAAAATGAAATAGGTATTATTGATTGATTTATCGAAGAAAAAAATCTTTCGATAAATCCAGTATGTATTACCGATGAAAAAGTTTGTCGATAATTCAAAATGTAAAATTTTGTCAATAAATTCTGTACGTAATTCAAATTTACCGATATATTTATTTTCGTCGATAAAAGTTCGTCGATAATTTCAATTATTTTTGTAGATGATTTCTAAATTAAAGCAAAGCTTATTTCTCTTAAACAATACTGATTTAAAAGACAATGCAACAAAGTGATCTCAAATCCATAAAACTCCATCACTTGAGTGAAAAGTTGATAGAGAATACACAATGAAGTATAATTATTGTTATTAAAAAATTATAAAAAAAAAACTCTTTTTAGGGAAATAGATTTAAGAGAAATGATTTTTGTTAAATCAAAGATACATAATATATTTAATATTAAACAGCAGATAAAAAAAATGTACAAAGAAATTTTTAGATCAGTTCGAATAAACCGAATCTACATCCTAAAATGATCAACTCAACTCTTATTTCAACTATTTTAAAATATTCAAATTACAACTACAAAATACATCTGAAAATATATATCGCATTCAAGATACGAACTTTAGATCTAAATATGAAGATACACATGTAATCCATACATCAACCAGATGCATTTCAAAAATTACAAAGTTGTAGATAATTTATGAGTAATTGAATTTTTAAGATTTGAATAGAAAGGTACACAATCAATTGTACCAAATCGACCTTGATTTTGACCTTTTATTAAAAACTATGATTTCACAGTATTTGAAGCTTCTTCAGAAGTTTCTTAAATGTTTTAAGGCAATCGTGATTGAAAACAATTGATTATAATTCAAAACAACATTAAAACATTCAAAATTAATTATTGAAAGTACTCAAAATTGTAGAAAACATTCCCGTCTTTAATATATCACGAACATCAATAAAAAAATTACCCATTTATTTTATTGAAATTTTAAGACAATGTTACTCATATGTCCAATTATCTCCACTCTTAACAAATTTTTAAAAACATATGTTCTCGCTAGTTATTAATAAATATATATACTCACAATATCTAGCAAGAAATAGAAAAGAAAAATCATAATTCTTTACATAAAAACTATAAAATAGGTTATAAAAAAATTATTAATTTATTTTTACCATATTCAAGTTCCATATAATTTAAGTTGAGGTGAAACATAGTTTAAATACATTTGTTTTTATTTACTATTATATGTCTTTTATAGTTAAAACAATAATGGATAAAACTCTAAAACAAATAATATTTCGGATGATGAATAATGTTAGCAATATTATTCAATCATATTGGAATCGTAATATAATTATATATTAATTGAATTTTCCTATAAAACAAGTTGACCTTTGTTTTTGTTAGTAAGTTGATTTCTAAAGGATATTGTTAATTATAAAAAAAAAAGTGAAAGGGGAGGCATGCATTTAAGTTGGTGTCTGTGTGTTTGTTCTGTTATTATGTTTTGAATTTAATGGGAGAAATAGTACAATGCACATGGAAGCTTTAAAGAAGGTAGAAAAATGCATCAATGGTGATGATCGTTTATCTAGCCACCTTTGACAATAGCTGCCACTCACATGCCCTAATCACATTCTCACTTAACTACTTACTCTCATTCCTTCCATAACCCTATTCAATTTCTTCCTCCTAACAACCTACATTTTCAACCTATTTCTCCTTAATATTTTCTTACTTTTATTTCTAAATCAAGTATCAATTTTAGTCTTATATTGATTAAAAATTAAAAAATAAATAACTTATGAAAAAAATAATAGACTCGCAAATAAGTCTTATATTGTAATCTTCAACAATTTTCTTTTACTTGGTGATAAATATTTAATGTTGAATGTGTCGTATCCTATGCTATTGTTATGAAATAAAGGGGTGAGTGGAGTTTGTGTAGGAACGAACATTCATGTTCAAATTTAAATTTGGTTTGTATATTTGAAATATTTTTGTTAGTTAAAAAGATTTCTTTTAATGCATTTTTGGTCTTTTATATTATTAAGAATTAGAAACTATTGTATAGTAATTTAGTTTGATTCAACATTTTTATCATCAACCATTTTGGTTTTTTGTTTTTGAATTTTTTAAAGTATTTATTCGGGCCATCTTTACGTGAAATCTGTTTATACATAGACACTGTTTTTTTTTTAAAATTAAAACTACAAAAAGTTAAATTTTTAAAATAAAAACACTTGTGTTTGAATATCTCTCACATTTGTTCAATTTTTACTAATAAAAAATAAGAATTGTATAATCTTTTTCAACGGAAGAAAAATGAAAATAAGCTAAAAGTAACTTATACAGCCTAAAAATAAAATATTTAAGAAAGGAATATAATTATGTTTATAAAAATGAAGACACAGAGATAAATTAATATTAGCAGTACTTTATGAAGAAAGTTATTGAAAGAAGTCTAAAAGTAACAGAGGTGTTAAACCAAAACAATAGTTGGAAAAAAATAAAACAACACAAAATTTTTCAAAAAGAAAAAGTAAGTTAAATGTCGTTCCGGATACCGACAATTTATTTACAGATAGGACAGATTCAGGAAAGAATATATGTGGGTCCATCTCTTCCGTCTACATTTTTTTTCCTTACATGACTCTATACTAAAATCTATTTTCTAATAACAAATTTTATTTTTTTTAATTTTCTTCACTTTTTATTACTCTGTACAAATTTCATCTACCAAGTTGTTTGACAAAAATGTAAGGAATAAATATGGTTTCCATTTCGAAATTTAGACGGAAGAACAAAATTCGATTTTGTTTTAATTTAATAATGTTAAATCTTTTACATGATATTTTAAGTTATAATATATTAAATTAGGTAAATAACTTAAATGATATCTTAAAATATCGTTTAACATATCAACAAAATTTTAATATAATTAAATTAAAAAAATTATATTAATTTAATTATAGATTTTAGAAACTAAATTATATTAAATTTTGAGAGTAATAAATTTTAATTTTATATTAAAGTTTAAGAACTAAAATTATATTTAGCTCAAAAGTTTATTTATTAAAGAATTTATTTGTTAAAAGCATACTTATGCTTTAAGTTGGTTTGGCTTGATTTAGTTTATTAATGCAAGGTTTGTTGCGTTTGTTTGCTTTAATTTCGTGTAGTTTAGATGGGTTCAATTTGATTATCACTTTAATTACGTTTGACTAAATTTGTTTAGATTTAATTTAATTTGGTTTGGTCGCAAGTACTTTTAGGTAATTAATTTGTTTTATAATCTGCACAGGCTCTCTTGTTTGATTTAAAATGTTGGTTTTATTGGATTTTTTATTTTTTATTTCTGAGTTCATGAGTTATTTTTGTTTTATTTGAATAAGTTTTTTTTGTCAGTTTTCATTTTAATAAATTGAATAGCTTTTATTTGATTAGATTGAGTCCACTGTAATTATATGTATAAAAACCCTAATAAATGCAACATCATCCAAATTGATGGGTAACCTTACCTTGGCATAGCATGAAGATAAAATTAAAAATCATATTTTTTTTCTCAAAATTTCCCCCCTTATTTAATACGATAAGATCTCTTGCACATTACATAAATACTACATTTCTTCTCACTCACTAGTGCATTGTTCTTTCTCTTTCAAACTACAAATAAACCTCACAAAAAACAAAACTCCCTTATTTTTATTTCCATGAATTTGATTATTCACATTTTAACTATTTTTATTCTACGAAAAATAGGTGGATAATATAAGAACCTAAAAAAATAAAGTATTAGAGTTGACAAGTGTTTTAAAATAATAAGACTAAATATTTTAAAATTAGAATAGTTCAATAATATTAATAAAAATTTTAAACTTATCTCATTATCTAAAATACTAATCAACTCTCTAGAATTCTTCCTCTGAGTTCTCTTTCCCTTTTTTTTAAGATTTATGACTTCTCGATCATCTGTTTGTCGATCAAGAAACACCTAGGAGATTATATCAATATAATCTTCATTCTCTATCGATCAATTTCTAATGGAGAGTAAGTAAATTTTGACTCTTTTTTTCTTTACTCTTAGTTTGAGATTGTGCATAACAATCCTTTCTCGCATATGTTATCTACCTCTCTTTCTTATTTCCTTGTTGATCAGATGTTCTAAGGACTCTCTTTTATCACAAATTTGTGTTCTATAGACGTTTCTAAGATTCCTTGAGCTATAAGTAAGGTTGGTGAGATGTGTAGAGTTGTGGTGGTTCTCTTTAAGGTAAGGGAAGCTAGTGTTTTATTTTATTTTGAGTTATAAAGTATGAAATTATAGTTATTAGTATGTGAGTTGAATGTATGTGGAATTGTATGCTTGAAATGAGTATGTTAGTATTAAATGTGTTTGATTAACTAAATTTGGTTGAATAATTCTAATTATATGTAATATTTAACTTGAATGTTGTTGTTGTTGTGAAATTATTGGTGATGAATTGGTTATATGTTGAAAAGAAATGTTATGGGATGAGACATGAACTAGTTTGGTCTAAAAAGTAAGGTTTTGATAGGTGATTTTTAGAAGTAAGGGTCTAAAGGGATAAACAACAATGTGGGACATTTGGTAGGGTCAATTAGAACTTGATAGGTTGAGTTGATAAAAATCTGAGATAGAAGTGAGAATGAGTCAAGAGGATGGTTTAGAAAGGTTTTTAGGCTTGATTTATGGGTTTTGAAGAGTGGGATTTTGATCTGGTAGGTTAAAGGTAGGTTTGAGTGTTTGGGGTCTCTCTTTGAGGCATTTGTGACTTGTTCAGACCCTTAAGTGGTTTGGTTATGATCTAAAACTTGTAAAATTGAATTGGAGTCCATAAAGTGAGGTTTTAGTTGTTTTAGGTTAGAATATTGTGGTAAAACAATTCAAAATGAGTTTAGATTGGTTTATATACTTTTGGTTAGGTCAATTATAGTTTAGAATTCAATCTAGGAGTGTTAGAAGTTAGTAAAAGCGTTTAGGATAAGTCATTGGAGGTTTAAATGAGCAAATTATGTAGTTTAAGTGCTACAAATTATGTAGAGTGGCTAGGCGAGCAAAAGGGGTTCATTAAGCAAGTATATGAGAGTTCTGACAGTGAGTTATAGTAGTTAGGCGAGCCAGCTCGCTAGACTTATAGAACTTGCTATTTTGGCTCTCGCTGAGCGAGTGTAGATTGCTCGTTGGGCGTGTTTTTGGAGTTCTTGGAAGTGGTGTTTAAGGGCTAGGTGAGCTCCCTAGTTGGGTTGGAGGAGCTCCCTATTTAGGCTCTCGTTGGGCAAGTGGGATGTGTCTGTTGGGCGAGTGAGTTGAGTTTATTAGGTTGTCTTACTTTCTATTTATCATCTTTGATTGGATTTATATATGGTGTGATGATTTACTTGATACTCAGTAAAATGGTTGGGAATACATGATGGTATGGATTTGAGGTCGTGAGAGTTCTAAGGAGAATTCTTAGTGTTTGTAATAAGTGTTGTTGGTATAAATGTAAGAAGCTTTGATATAGGGGTTATCCTGACACTCTATTGTTCATCCATGCTCAGATAGAGAGAGATGGGTCATGTCGTGAGAGTAGCAGGATGTTCTAGTCTAGTGGCCTTTCTCCATTTGGCAAAGAGCATATTAACAGACTAACCTTGTGTGATAGCTTTGAGTGGGTCAGTTGTTTCACCATACAAGTGCAGAACCCGCTATGGCTCGACATTTATACTATATCCAGATGGCCAAGTCTAGGTCTATAGTATAATTAGGGCGGTTGTTTTACTCCATATGAAATGTGATATATGATGCAATTTATTATACCATGTTGAATTATTTTATCATTAGCTTACCTTCTTGTGTGTGTTTCTTGGTTGGTTGCTTTATGTGTTGATTTTTTTTGGCGATGATCATCTGGTGGGTGTGAGCAGAGGTAATGATGTGACCGTGGAGCAGGCTCTAAGTGGAGATGGCCCAGATGTAGAGTAATTTTTGTACTTATATTTGTAGTAGTTATCTTTTCCTTTGATTGTTTTAGATAACCAATAGTTTTGAGCTTAGTAACATGTATATGGAGTTTGATTTATAATTTTGTTTAAATGACTATAATAGAACTTTATATTCTCGTTGTTAACTATTCTATAATACTAACTATGTAATAGTTCATTTATAATAGTAATTCTATTTGATTGGGATGTTACATATATTTTATATATCTCCTATACTTTTTTTTTACAATTTTAAAATTAAAAGAAATACTTGTTTATTATTAAATACCAAACAAACATATTTACGATATCATTCTTATGAATAATATTTTAAAGATAGTGAAAAATGATAAAGCAAAACAAATTGTCTTAATCATTCATGATAATGACGTGTAATGCAGGTAATTATTTAAAAGCAAAAGTAATAAAATTAAGATAAAGTAGGATTATTTCATTTTTAAATATAAATTTATAAAATAAAAAGTTAATTATGTAAATATCATTTTAAAAAGAATGATAAAATACTTTTTCTTTACTTTTTTTTTATTCTTTATAGATTTTTTAAGAATATGTTTATATAGATCAAAACCATCTTAGAAAACCTGGTGGAGAATATAAAATTTGTATAATTAAGATTTGTTTTAAAGTAAATTTTTTTTCTCTTTTATTTGATTGGTTTTGAGAAATTTTATATACAAGAAGTATGTGATCTTTCTAGAGAAAAGATGAATATATGTTAGTTCAGGATTATATGAATATGTACAAATCAACATTCTCAAAGAGAATATGTACAACGAAATATGAAGACTTAGAGAGAATAATTACATAATAGTGAAAGATAAATTCCTGTATTCTTCTTTTCATCCAATCCTCTTTATATAGCTTTCCTCGAGAAAGATATGTTACTTAAAGAGAATTGACTTCGAAAAAAGCATGTAGTCTTTAGGTTCGAAGTTAGGTGCTAGGTAGCGTTCGAGTAATAATGCTTTTCACGGAGGTGGTGTGTGTTTAACAAATACTCATGCTAAATGAAATATATTTGAAAGGAAGATATAAAAAGAATAAATAGTATAGATAAGAGCATTTATAAGCATATCATTTAGATGTTTAAACGATGTGATTTAGAGCATTTATCATTTAAACAAATTTGATCAAAGTGTTTAAGAATATTAGATGTTATCAGAGTAAATTATAGATCATAGTGATTTTAGAAACAATTAGAGCAACAAAATATTAGAGCACAATACTTAAAACGATTCATAATATCAAAGTAAAGAAATATGTTATGAATGATATATTACTTCTATAAGTCATAGCCATCTATGCAATGCATAAGAGAATAATCAATCAGAAACAAATAATATCAGAGTGATTAATAGATAAGTATCAGAGCGAAAAGAAATTAGAGTAAGTAATGGAATTTATTTATCAACTATGCATTAGAATTATGAAATTATATGAATAAATGGGTGGACTCCCCTAAATGTAATGTTCAAAAGAATTTTTAGCTTTATTTTTCTCCCCATTATTTGCCAAACACCAAAAAGGGAAAAAAATCAACATCATGGCCCAACATAAGGTGGTGGTGATGGTGGTTGGTTGGTCAGGTTTAGGTTATGACATTCTTTAGGGTGTTGAGTAGGGTCTAGAAATTGACCTATTGTTCCTCCTTATTTGCTTGGAACATGGCGACAATGCGAGCTTCTTGTCGCATATTGTTCTCAACAATTAAGTGATGAACGTGGGTGTAAAGGGCTTGGAAATGGGGGTCAAAAAGCAATTTAAGGATGGTTGGGGGTGTGATTTTGGCTAAGGGTTAGGGAATATAGTCTTGGATATTTGGGCTTGGAGACGAAGAGTTGGAGAGGGTGTGGTTAATGGAGGTTGGGAAGGGGCTATTATGGTTTTTTCACAACTTCATCTTCATTTGAAGTGTCTTTAATGATTATGGGAATTTGAGAAGAGGGAACACAAATGTCCTAAATAAGACACTAGTGCAGTAAAGGAAAACGATAGTGGTTATTTTCGTCTATACCAATTGGTTCTTCAACCGAGGTATATACAAGCAAGACAAAAACGGGGTAGGTTTTTTGTTGCATATTATTGTAAGTAATTAAGTGATGAACGTGGGTGTGAATGGCTTGCAAATGGAGGTCAGAAAGCAATTCAGGGATGGTTGGGGGTGTGATTGTGGCTAAGGGTTGGGGAATATAGTCTTGGATATTTGGGCTTGGAGATCGAAGAGTTGGAGAGGGTGTGGTTAATGGAGGTTGGGAAGGGGCTATTGTGGTTTCTTCACAACTTCATCTTTATTTGAAGTGCCTTTAATGATTATGGGAAGTTGAGAAGAGGGAACACAGATGTCCTAAATATACAATAGTGCATTAAAAGAAAACGATAGCGGTTATTTTTGCCTATACGCACCGGTTCAACAACCGAGGTATATATAGGCAAGGCAAAAAGTGGTAGGTTTTTTGCCTCGGTTCTGAATCGAGGCATAAAAGGGTAAGGTTTTGCCTCGATTCAAATGCAACCGAGGTGGTAGGGTATATTTCATATAATTTTTTACTGCAATTGAAGGAGTATGAAGGGGTCTTTTGCCTTGGTTGGGGGTTGAACCAAGGCAGTAAAGGGTATTTTTTTGTTTTTTTTTCGTTAGACTTTTTGTCGTGGTTGTGGCCAAAACTAGTTCCATAAAGGACGTATTGCCTCGTTATGGTCACAATCGATGCTTATTCTACAATTTTTTTTTGAAAGGCAAGTCTGTTTCTGTAACAACCCTTATGCAAAAACACACCTGCATATACAGAAATTGTCCAAATACAATCCAAAAGCTTATTTTCAATGCAAATTATAATAAATCATTAATCAATTTAATGTACATATAATTCTAACCATAAATCAACTTAGAATCATAAATAAATGTACACATAGTTAACCTAATCATAAATATGCTAATGTACAACTTACTATATCCTAATATCTACATACTATTATAGAGTTGAATTACATATTTTGCAAGTGCTTTGTATTTAAGGAATTTCTTGGGAATTGAAATAATAGAATTGAATCACTACACAAGACACAATGATTTCAATTACTATATATGAATTCTAAACTATAGAGAAAAAAATTCAATAAAACCAAATATTACCGTTTCGCATCCACTTGTAATATGGGCACGTATAGTGGTCATCATCCAATACATTATGTAGTAACTACACTCATATGACCCGTTTTGTCTATTACACTACAATATATCATCATAATTATAAAATGTTAAGGAAACATCATTGGAATAAAACTATTATAAGAAAGTATTGGACTAAAACACCAAACCTTAAGGGTCAACCATGCAAGCTTTTTAGTCTTAGCAGTTGATCTCCTAGACAACATCATATATGCTACAAGGGAACTAATAAAAAAAATGGCTTTAACAAAGAAAGTCCAAACATTGATGTTCTTACCAATCTACTACTTGTGTGAGATGTTTGGGAGGAGAATTGTGCAATGAGAAAAACCACACAACAATGTTCTCCGGTATGGAAACCACAAGTAGCTGCCAATGGTGTCTGAAATATGTAATATGATACGTGGGAGCTATCATAATAACTTAAGTGTTATATATTAAAATCACAAATGAAACTTTAAAGTTAACAAACTTCACTTACCCATCTATATAAGGTACAAAATATAGCTCCTTCCCCATTGTAAAACAACTAGTGACATATGTTTGGATGTCAGCAAATTTATTTCCTTTGTAAGTCATTTGAGGATCAATGAACCCATATACTTCATCGAACCCCATCTTGTTAGTTACACCAAACATATACCTGAAATCAAGAAATGATTTGATATAAGTAACATGATAAATTAATTATATATAAATAAGTTCTCATAGACTTACATCATTCAAACTGAACAAGGGTAATATTAAACTTGATAAATTAATTATATATAAATAAGTTCTCATAGACTTACATCATTCAAACTGAACAAGGGTAATATTAAACTCTTCTTTCCCTTACGCAAGCTCCTCAACATCTTGCTTATGTAAGTACAATGGAATCTCAGAGTGTCTTCCAAAGGTGGCTCCAAAGGTAGCCCACAAGGTAGAGTTGATACCATATTTATGGATGACTTTCAATCTCTTGAAAGTGTTTGACCATGGCTAGGGAATTTTCCATCATTCCCCCCCCCCCCCCCCCCCCCCTCCCCCTCTTGAAAAGGATTTGCCCTCAAATCTTCAACATGGAACAAGACAAACTTCCTTATGTTCTTTGGAGTGTTGTGCGCCTGTCCACTAGGGTCAAATACCCATTTTATAACAAAGGTAGAACAAATGTTAATAGTGAGTAGTTGAAGAATATAGCTCCCAAGAATGATGCATCTTAAATCAAATGAATGATCAAGGTCTTGGAGATTAGGACCATCTTTGAAGTTTTTATTTGTCTTGTCTTGGATGAAAGTGTTTGAAAGAATATCCATTCCAACACAAGAGTCTATTTGTAGGGATATGCCATCATACCCTATCTTTTGAAAATGATTTATCCTTCAATCTTTATATTTCTTTATGAAAAAAACCATTTTCTTATTATTGATTAATGTTTGTTTGTTTCTACTCGGATCAAAGATCCATATGCAAGTGTCATCAAACACAAATTCAATAATTTCTTGTACCAAACACAAAAGGTATTCAAAGGAAGATTTAGAAGAAGTCCTTATATTAGTTTTAAAAGCGTTTTGAAGGCCTACTTCACAAAAATGCTTGTGTTTTCTTTAAGTTAATGGAAACCTAGAAGGACATTAACTCAAAGTGTGAAGTTGAAAATTTTTAAGGAGTTTAAAACAAAATGGAAGGTGAAAATGAAGTTGAAAATTTTTCAAGAGTAAAAGTTGGAATTATGAAAGATGGTTTAATGATAAACTAAGAAAAGCTCAAAGATTAGTAAACTCCCTTTATCATCTTGGCTTCAACTATGATTGAGGGAGTGGTAGGAGCCTTTAGTAGCACTTCCTCTTCTTTTATTCTCTTAATTTCTTCTTTTCTCTCTTTTCTTTCTCATTCCTTTCTATTATATTTTTCCCTTCATACTCTTTACTTTTTTTCTCCTTCTCTTTATCTTTTCTTTCTTACTCCTCTTTCTCTCTCATCTTATCTTCCTTTCTATTTCTTTGGTCTCTTGGAGGAGGTTGGTAGAATTGATTAATAATTCTACTATCTTCCTTAAATTGGGTTATTTGGGCGGGAGTTTTAGAACTCCTCCTTGAGTAGCTCCTACTCCTACTTTCTTTTATTTCTTGTTGAATCTTTTCTTGTTTTGTTAAGCTCTTTCTCCAAAGTGGCTAGATATTGTTTCCTTTTCACTCTTTCTTTTTCTTTTTGTTGTTGCCAAATTTGAAGTGACTTTAGTTCTATGGCCAAGGTTTTCAAAGATGGTTGGGCCTCACTGGAGTCACTCCTAATTTCATAAGAAGGAGCTTTAGACATCTTAAATTCCTCTTTTTCTTTTCTTTTCTAACTCTCTTAATTGTTCATCCCTCCTTCTTTTAATCTCTCGTTTTCTCTTTTCACTCAAGAGCTTTTTCACTTTTTCTTCATACTCATCTTTTCTTTCAAAGAACTCATACACTTTTTAGAAAAAAATTTCCTCTTTTAATGAGTTATGTCATCTTGCATATTTGCTCTTGGTTTATGACAAAGGAAAAAGGAATAAATTTTCTTCTCATGCATGCCCTCAAGTCACACCAATCTTTAATTGGAGATTTTCTACCTTTCTCAACCTTAGATTGTCTTTGATTCCACCATTCATTTGCATGTCCTACAAGCCTAGAGATGCATAAACTAAGTATATGATATTATTACCATGCTTAACTTGGAATGGATGAAGCTCTTTTATTCTTTTCTCCCATGCTAGGTATGATAATGCACTAGTATTCTCACCAAAGAATGAAATGTCACTCTTAACTTTATAATGTAGTTCATCCTCACCATGACTTAAATGCAAACTACTATAAAAACTCATTTGTTTCAAAAGAATTTTGAAAAATGATTTTGACAAATAATCCTAGACCTTTTTAAGAATTTTGAAACTGATTTATGCAAAACAAACTTAGTATTTCAAATAAAATTCCTTAAGAGACTTAAGGAGACAAGAAAACCTTAAGTTCACTTCCAAAAAAGAGAGGTGAATCACTATGGATTGCTTAGAAACCAAGTTTTTCCTAGCCAAAGCTTACCTCAAGTTCTCTTGTACTAAACATCTGAAAGGGATTTAAACCATAAATACAAGTTAACGCACACTAGACTATTACAATTAAAGAAAACAATTAAATCTACATTATGCAGCCTAATAATGAATTAGAAGGAACTTTAGTTCCCTCTTACCCACCAACTACAAATAACGGTTAAATAATAAGTTTTAAATATTCTTGTTAGGACAATCCCCTAACAAACCAAATATTACAAACCAAAGAGAAAGCAAATATAATTTTACAATGCAAAGAAAATACAATGAAATCTCTCTTCCTCACCAAGTGTATACTATTTTGTCTTCTTATTTTCAACCAAGACTTCAAGCTCTCCACAAGGCCTTCTTCACCTAAGATGCTACCTCCAAGATGTTGGATCACCTCTAGGATGAAAAACATACACCAAAAGAAATCAACACCACCAAAAACCAAAAAAGAATCAAGAAGAAAAACAAGAAAAGTTCAAAATGAACAAGGCTATCTCAAATGGAATTTTTAGGTGACAAAACCAAGATTAACAAGGAGACAAGCAAGCAAATGAATGTCTAAGAATAAAGGTTTAGCACTCAAAAGAAATTCCTAAGGAAAAAGTAGTGGTGGTAGTGTGAAATGTACCTTGGAAAATCTGCTCCTAGCCAATGACTCCCCCTCTTCATCAAGGGGTATATAGTTATCATTCTCAACCACTTCCCACATGTCGATGTGGAAAGATTCAAAGATTGTTATTATTCTTTATTTCTAATAGTCAAACTTTTCCCCTTTCAATAGAGGAAGACGGTTTATATCATATCCTTCATTTTTCATTGGATCTTTCCTTAAGTCCTATCAAGAACTAACCCCTAAGGTTAGCTCTGATACCAACTGAAACACAGAAAAAACTCTAGAAAGGAGGTTGAATAGAGTTTTCAAAAACTTTTCGAAAATACGTATTAAACACTTTATGTTTTTGAACAACGTTTAAGAAAACATATATAAGGGAAAACAAATAAAGCAAGCTTATTTTTATACTGGTTCACTCAAACTAAGCTACGTCCAATTTTCCCTTAAGTACTCTTAAGAGGTTTCACTAATCTTTTTAAAGATTACAACAAGTTTCAAACTCCTAGTTTATAACTATCCAATCTGAATATACAAATGTACCCACTCTTGGTTCAACATTAGCCTTCCTAACTAGACTGTTTAGCTCAACTGAACTAAACAACCAAGTGTTTTGATTCTCTTCAGAATTTACAAACAATGAAAGTGTTTTAGAAAAACAAGTACAAATCAAAGCTCTCAAAGAGAGTATGTTTTCAATAAAATGAAATTTGAAGGCTTGTAAAACTTTTTCGTAAATAAAGAAAGTGTTAGATGATGGAAGCTCAAAGATAGAATAATAGTGTATGAGTCAAAGATAAATTATTGTATTCTTCTATTCATCCAATCCTCTTTATATAGCCTTATTCAAGAAATATTCGTTACTTAAAAACAATTGACTTTGAGAAAAGCAGGTAGCCTTCAAATATGAAATCAGGTGCATGGTAGCATCAAAGCAATAATGTTTTTCACGAAGGTGGCGGGTACGACTTCCTCAAAGAAGGAAACTTTAAGGAAATATTCTAAGAATTTCTTTTTATCTCTTAACGTCCTTCTAATCTTGTATAGACTTTTGAATAAAACTTAGTATTGCCATGATCTGCACAGATAAAGAGAAGCAAAGCACCATAGACAAGAAGTACAAATCGTACATGCACTTAATGTTATAAACGTTGTAGAGCATCTAGGCATGTTTAGTGTACTAAGCATTTAGCACAAAAGTATGTTCTTTTAGTAACAAAGCGTTTACAAGATACAACGTTTAATAAAATCTTTGTCTTAAACAATTTAAAATGTTAAACACATTTTCGTCAGACACTATTTATGAGTTGTATAAAATATTATTCATGCTCAACATAGACGATTTGCTCACATTATTCAACAATGTTTTTATCAAGCATATCGTTTAGACGATTTAAGATATAAACACTATTTCGTTAAAGTTCGTTTGTTAAACTTCAAAACAAGAGTTACTGAACAGTCTTGTCTTTCTAGACGATCTTTGTCTTAACACTCATATATGTCCACATTTTAAATTGCTAAGACATTATTAGTTTTTTTTTATACATTTAAAATTTGTACAACTATAATTATTTTCGTAGCTATTTAACTTTAAAGAGAAAGAAAAATCCATACTATTTTGTTGTTGAATTTTCAATAATATGTTTACATTTACTTTTTAATTTTTATTTTTCGAAACATTATTTAATAAATATTTGGGTAGCTTCAAACATAGAATAAGAATACTTATTACTTGATGAGAGTGGGAGTAAGACATAAATTTCATTTGTTGAGTATTGAAGGCGAGAGATGAGTATGAATTTTTACTTTAAAGATGTGTATAATAATCAAACCAACACATACTCATCTCATTCATCATTCCTATCTTCATCATCACATATATCTTAGTTTTATTTATCTTAAGATAAATTAGTTTTTTGTTTGTTTAAACTATTCCAATCATTCTTATTACCTTTGAATGAATTAACTTATTTAAATTTGATATATTAATGTAATAAGTTATAATAAAACTTTGAATATGGTCACTGTTAAGCATTTGTTACATACCTTAAATTCAAGATTTAGAGGCAAGTGATACATAGAATATTTCAATGTTTTTTATAAATTACACTTTGTGATTTGAAATATACTATTATTAAAGAAAAGTAATATTTATTATGGATGTTGAAATTGTTAACACTGAACCATTAGACATAAAAGATTGAACAAATTTATCATAAATTGAAAAATATTTTTTTTTATGTATTAGAAATTAGTAGTTTTCTTGATTTGGTTAGAATTATATTTGTTTTTTATTTTTTTATTAGTAATTATTGTTAGTTTAGTGTTGATTATTTTAATTTTAGTTTAGCTTATAGACTTAGATATTGATTCATTTGTGTGTGTAATCCTATCTCTACAAGGGCTTTTCAATTGAAACATAATTTATTTTCGTGTAACATACAATCATTACAATTTTAAAACTATGCCACAAAACACATAAATAAGTTATTATTATATAAAAATTATAGTATACTTCAAAAAATCAAAATTCATAAAATAACACACTTTCACATCTTATCCATCATATCATGGACATAATTCAAAAATTCAATCACTCGCTTACTAATATCTTACAACATAATCAAGTGTCTAATATATTTCTCAATCCAACTAGTTACCTCTCATGTCATCAACTATTGACATCATATTGTCACAAACACTTGACTCTACTTTTAAAAAACTCGTGCATTGAATTAGATCCAAAGATTTTGTTTCTATCATAATACATTCACTCACATAAAACTACATGCTAGGAACTAAGTCCTTCTCATAGGACAAGGTATATTCCTTGTAACCTATTAGACATGGTTCCTTTTTCATACTACAAGTTAGGTCATTGGAACATCATCAACTCTCACCACCTAATATCTTCTTCTATATGAATATGATATTATCAGAGTCAAGATAATCTCTCTTCAAATCTCCATTCAATACACAACTTGCATCATCTCAACATAGTAACCATGTTCACATACCAAAAATCACATCTTAACAACTCATTCATTCATAAATACATTTTATCTTTATTTTTTTAAATACCATAATTCATAACATACAAAAGCATTTAATCCCAATCATTTATCTAAAACAAATAATATCATGAAAAACCAACAATTTTTAACATTTGGAATCATTTAGAACATTTTTCCAAAAGTCTTAGAACCACTCTCTAGCTTAACCAAAGGTCTTTCTACCCCATCAAACTCACATACTCACCCAACAAGATGACCTCTCTCTTAGCGAGCAACCATTGAAAGTTCTTACACCAAAAAACTTGCCCAGTGAAGAAATTGGTTTGCCCAACAATTCAACCACTAGAAGAGGCTCACCCGATGATACCTTACTTGCCTAACAACTAATCCTCCATGAGTCTCGGGTTGTTCACAAAATTAATTTTTTCCAACAAGATTTTGGCTCGCTTAGTAAACAAAAATAGTGAGAGTCTTATATAAAAGGTTCAAACAACAAGCAACAACGTGAGTTTTTTAGATTTTAAAAGCTTGAATTTCATTCAATAATAAGATGACTCGTTTAACGAGTCTACATAATTTAGAAAACTTTAAAGGAAGATCAATTGCTTAAATTGGCTTATATTAAAATTTCTCTTTATTTATTGTACCAAAATATATATATTTAGTCCAAATAACATCAAACTGAAGTAATTTCACCCAATTGACTATAAATTAGACTATCGAAAATATCAACATTATCACAAGTTAAAACAAATCTCATTAAATAAAAAACATAAGACCTACATAAAATCCAACAATTTATGACTATTTCACTTCTAACATTGGATTATCTTTACTCAATTGAGCTCCAAAAACTCTAGCTCTCATATAATATCACACTTGTATATAAAAAACTCATATGTTCTTTAACATACTATAACATACTATAACCACACAATATGAATCTAGTTTAAATATAAGTTGTAAGAGAGAACAAAAAGACAAACACCAATAACTATATTGGTTTTTCCTCGTAAAAGAGGTAAATTGAATTGCCTTAATTAAGAAAATCTACTAATTTGAAGTCTTTACAAAAATCATGTAAGAAAAAATAAGAAATACAACACAACACAATATCTTGAATTGTACAAGATGTCTTATAACCTTGTGAAATCCTATCACAAGAAAACCATCTTGATAATCCTAATCAAGAAACCAATTATAAAATTGAAGAAACAAAATTGGAACAAAAATTATCCTCTTCTAAAAGCATTGTTAGGTGATTTTCAACAAGAGTGAGATGCAAGAATCTTCATCTTATTTGAAAGAAAGTTCCAAGAAATATCTTTTGCTTTTCAAAGAAGAATTTCAAATGCATAAAAATACATCTAGAAAAGCTATTTTGAGTTTTCTTATAAATCTCAAAAAATAGAAACCAATTTTATTAAACTGATAAAATCAAGAGGTAGAAATTTGTATTAATAGACTAAAACAGTAAAATGAGTTGGGGAAATAATTTCAGTCAATTAGTAATTCACTTGATTGAATTAACTTAAAATGACTTTGTTAATTGTTTTATTAAATTTATTCGCAATTATTGAAACAAATCAAATTAGATTATGAATAAAATCTCCATGATTTTAAACAATTTTATTCAATTTAAATGTTTAAACTTGTGTTTCCAAATAAGGTATGAACATTTCAACAAGTTAAAATTCATTTCATTCAATTAAAATCTTTTGAAAATAATTTTAATATATGAAATATCAATATTAAATGTGAAGACCTAGAAAATAGTATTTTAGAAGTGATAGTGAGTTAAAAATAATGAGACTCTATTATTTTAATATTAAAAAATTTTAGTATAAAAGGAGTTGTTATAAACGAGTTTCATTATTTTTAAACATACCATCCCTCTAAAAATCACTTTTCTAGATTCTTCTGCCTTCTCTCTAAGGGTTCTCACACCTTGTTCGCCTGGTTGAAGATCGGAGACCACTTGTGTGATCCTCGCGGCGAGATCTTCAAATCTACCCGATCAGTTTATCAAAATGAGTAAGTTAGTTTTCTACTCTTTTTCCTAGTTTCACGTTTTTCAATGCATGTGGTGTTTTTCTCGGTCGCATGTATGGTCTGAGCTTTCTCTTAGGTTCTCTACTGATTAGTGATTCTAATGACATCCCCTGATCATGTTTTTGTTGTCTATAGATGTTGTTTGGTTTATTGGATAGCTGAGGGAGCAGAGTAGGGTTCTCTAGGTTTAGGGGTTTTAACTAGTGAGATTCTAAATTAGAAGGTCTTCCTTAGAAAGAATGTTTTGGGGTTTGTTATTGAGTCATTTAAGACTTGTTCATACCTTTAGTTTGCAGAGTTTTGAGTTAGAAAGTGTATATTTGAGTTTGGGTACTTTTGGAGTTGTCATATGGGTTTAATGCACCTAGTTTGGGTCTAATGATCAAAGAGGTACCTTGTTTTAGTTATAAATGTGTTTTCATATAAATTATGGTGTGTAAGAAACACTTTTGATTAGGGCTGGGCAAAAATAACTGATCTATATTGTACTATAGTTAACTATACTATATTATACTTAAAAAAACTGATCCACTTTTACTATAAGTTCAGTATACTATTTTATGGTTTAGTTTTTAAAAACTGAACTTATAACAGTTTCGGTTCAGTTAACTTTGAGAACTGTATCTACTCTTTTCTCTTCTCTAGTTCCCATTCAATTGCTCCGTCTTGCTAAGAAAACGTTATTTAATAATAAAATATTAATAAAAGAAACCGTTCAAATAAAAAATTAATAATGAATTTTTTAAGACCAAATTTTTTTATCACAAATTTTTTTATTTTTTTATCAATAAACATATATTAATTTTTAAATAATATTATTTTAAGTAATAAAAGTAAAATATATTTTTTTAAATTTAATTTTTTTAAATGATTAAGTAATATAAATCATAAAAAAAAGACTATATATAAAAAATAATACTTTAAATATATTATATTCTTTAACATATTATTAAATATGTAAAAATATGTTAAAAAAACTTTTAATGATATTAAAATGTGTGTAAGCGCACACACTAAAATAACTATTTATTTTAAAAATCAACTTACTTTAAAATAAATATCAATATTATTATTTTAAATGATAGTATTTTACATACTAAAACTAAAATATATTTTTTAACGTTAAATTTTATTAAAGGAATATATAATGAAATATCATAAAAAAATAGTAATGTAGCAAAAATAATTAATATTATAGAAATATCAAATGACAAAAAAATTAACAAACGTTTATTAAGAGTAACTTTTCTAGTATCATCTTTTATTATATTATAATAATTAATAAATGTTAGTTTAATTTTTACATAATAAAATATAAATAATAAATAATTGATTAATAAAACAATTTTACGAGGGAACAAAATAAATATAAATAAAAAATTATTTTAAAATAAAATAAGTAGATAAAAAGATAAAATAAATTATATACACATATAAAACAAAAAAATATAAATAAATAATTAAAAAAATAAATATAAAAGTAAAATAATATTCATGACAAAATAAATATAAATAAAAAAATAAATAATAAAATAAATAAATAAATAATAAAATAATTTCCATACACATAATAATAAAAGAAATATAAATAAAATAGAAAATAATAATATCAAATAATTAAAAAGTTAATTTGTAAGACACTTATGAATAGAATAAAATAAATATTAAAATAAATTTCAATTAAAAAGAACATGTATTGTTATATTATTCAGTTTAAAAACTAGCACAATTCAGTTTAAAAACTAGTACAATTCAGTTTAAAATTAGTATAATTCAGTTTAAAATTAGTATAGTTAGTAGTTCAGTTTAGTTTATATTCTAGTTTAGTACAATTTAGTATAGTTCAGTTCAGTCCGGTTTGATAAAACAAAAAACAGTTCAGTGCTTGAACTGTTTTATAGCTCAGTTCAGTTTTGACAAATTAGTTTTTAGTTCAGTACAGATTTTAGTAATACAGTGCAGTTTAGTTCTATTTGTCCACCCCTACTTTTGATCAATTGGATAAATCTTAGGTGCATCAAAGTCCATAAACACAGTGTGCTGTCAACTGATATGGTGTTGAGAGGTAGTTTCATGGCATTGAGCGCCATATTCCAGTGGCTCTAGCATTGAGTGATAGTTTTCTAGCGTCGAGCGGTGGCGGTGGCGATAGTAAGTACTTTCTTTGTTTTTAAATATGATTTTTGATGAATGTTTTGGGTGAAATTGTTATGGTGTACATGTTCTGATGACTATTCAAGGCCTTTGAAATGGTATGTACAAGCATAGTATCTGGATAATTGAGTATAGCGGTTGGTCTTTTGGTTGTATGGTTTATTTGTTATTGAATGTTAATAACTATCAATCTAAATTATGAAATATTTCATTTGTACTCTAGCTTTTCCTTGTTTTTGTTTCTATTTGTCTGTGTGTGTTTTCTCCTTTTCAATGATAACCTTAATGGTGTGAGCTTAGGGAGACGTTCTTCAAGTTGTTCAGCGTGATGTTAAGGAAGAAACAACAACGTAGTAAGTTTTATCCTTCAGGTGTAGAATCTACTTTTCTAAAAGTCCCAAATTTTATTATAAGTTATCATCCTTGTAACGTTTTATTTTAGTAGTTTTATGCTATTAAAATGAGATATTATACACCACGCACTTATCCAAACATAATCTAAACAAAAAGAATTTCAATGCAATACATGAATCACTACAAGATCAACCATAGCACACATCCATCACCAAATTCATATAGATGGAAGCATCAAATAAGTTCAAACAAACTTGCTTAAATCTTTAATATCAACAACATAAAGATTTTTCTACATGAGTTATGTCATGAACCAAATATGAAAGGAGTGACATATATTTCTTACTTTAATTGATATTATAAGTCATTTTCTACATTAATTCAAGTGATATTTCAATATTTCAATCAATACATATTTGTGCTTTTATTCTTCTTAAGGTTGTCTTATTACAAAAATATTTTTAATATTAATTATTATTTTAAGGTCATCTAACTAGAGGTTTCTAAAAACCCAACAATTAGTTCCACTTAAAATAAACAACAAAACGATGCATTATGCAAAACTGATAGTAATTTATGGAAAAAAAAAAACAGCAACCGACAATGCTAGATCACAAGAAATATAATATGTATTTGAGGATTATGATGTATGTTCAAAGGCCATTGTTTTTTCCATTATCATAAGTAAAGGTGCTGATAAAATTAAGGAAACCAAAAAATTACAGGGGTAAAAAAGCAAAAGAAGAAGATGAAAAAGAGGTAAAAGCTATGGTTTCCCACACCAAACACAAAATGTAAAGCGTGATTTTGAAGCCTTAAAGCCTTATTTCCTGCTAGCTAATAATCTCTCCATTTCACTAAAGTTCCACTTAGTCTTTTACTTTAGTTAAAAAAGGAAACTATCTTCTCCTTGCGCCTGCTCAAAAAACATACATATATGAGCTTTGCAAGGTGAACTCAATCATTGCGTCACACATGCAAGGAATGTTGCACGTAGTTTTACATTTTTATATTATTTCTCTTAATTCTATTTTTTAAAATATTTTCTAAAAATTTCATTACATATATATTCGAGCATTTTTCATTCTATATCTCCTTATGTCTCTCTCTTGATTGAGAAAAAGAAAATGCACTAGACTTATAATCTCTCATAGGATAATAATATTCTATATATACCTTTCTTTTTCCCTTCAAACCATTTACCATAGGACAAAGTGCTTTTCGGACAACACTTTCATATGCATTCAAGAAACAAATAAAAAACAAGACATGCTTTTCTCTCTCTTCAACATGCTTCCATCTGTTTTTGAGTTGTAATTTACTGTTATTACGTTGAATTTAAGGCTTACGTGATTATAATCAACTCTTCTACATTCCATCTCTCTCTCTATATATATAATATTAAACAATTCGAATTATTTAATCTTATATTTAATTTGAAATAACATATATATCATATCATGCATTTTTTTATACATGATCAACAACATCCTTTGGTATTGAATTATGTTGTTTTTTCAGTGTTTTGAACAAAGGAAGATTCTTTTTCATGATTAAATTGCAAACTTAGAAGAAACAAAAGAACCATTCCTATGAGATGAAAAAAAGGAGGAAACAGAAAAGAAAAAGGAAGAAGAGAATAAATGTGAAGTGAGTTCCGACCCTAAGAATATTTGGCATGTGTACAAGTATTTTGCACTTGTTACGCCTTGATTGCTCATTATATGTTTCCATGTTACGATGATCTGTAAAGTATTTAATTAATTAATTAATATTATTTTCAATTTTTGTACTACCCCAAAGTCTTCACTTACAGACAAATTAACTTGTAAGCGATATAATTGACCTTTAATATCACAGAATTATAAGTTTCTATGAAACGCGTCACTTTATTAATTGGCTATAAAAGCAACAACTATAATAATAGATTGAGGTTAACATTTAAGTATCATAATTAAAAGTGTGCTTGCTATAATGTTGTACCCTATGGAATATGTCTAGATTCAGATACTCTTAATTACTATATAGAGAAAGAGTTTATTTGTTAATCATGTTAGAGTAAATACTGTTGTACTTACTAAATATTAAAAAAATCAACTTTATTATGTGCTTTCTTGTGTACCAATAATGGGTTAATTAATAAGAGGTCATTTTGAAGGTTCAAAAAAGGTTTTAATGTAGAATGAATAGTTAACATTTTTATCTTAAACATATATAAACATATAATTTTTAGTTTAAATGTCACAACCTATATATGTTTTTTATATATATTTAGTTCTTGAAAACTTGTTATATACAATTTATAGTTTAAGTTTATTAACTTCTTTTGAAATGGAATAATTAATGATTAATATTATTATTATTATTATTCTTATAAATTAAAATTAAAGTTACAATCATTGTGTACCAAAATCTGAAAGAAACAAGAGAAAAGTTTGTTGAGACAATGTTATAAATCAGACAGAGAATACCATGTAATTAATGGTATGCTAATGATGAGTGCATAAAATTTATATTTATAAGGTCAATATAAATACCAAGAAATTATTCATCTTTTTACATCTTTATTTACCATAAACTAATGCATAATTGGAAATTATTAATTTTTATAATGCATAACTTAAAAACAATATTTTAAATGTTCTCTAAGTAATTAACCAATAAATGTAAATTATTATTACATAAAAAAATGGAATAATTCTTCCTTTATAGTATGTGTCCTTATCAATGAAATTTATTTAGTCCCATCAAATATTGTTTTCACATATTTGTTGTTAACAATATTGGTTTACCATAATTCCCGCATATTACTAAAGTTTAGATTTAGGAATCCTCAATTAATCTCTAGAGTCTAAAGTCTATTTTATTTTGATGTTAGTGCAAGAAGAGTCTAAGTTTTTCTTAATGAAATTACAGAAAACTACAATATTTTCAATAAGTTAATATAGCTTACACATACAAGGTTTTATTTCTTTAAAATTCCTCATCTGTAATCTTTCCAGTCATTGAATAAAACTATCTTAAAATTATACACAATGGTTCCAATAATTCTCAATGTTCTATGCAGCTGTCATCATTTAAAAAAATAAAACTCTATGCGGGGAAACTAATTAACATAAGTTTGAAACTAATTATAATTAGCATACCCATTTATTCATTTTTGGGTACAATAATTGAAAGATTAGGTAGCATTTATTTTGACCAAGAAAAGGAATTTGGGATGGCTTTATCCCCTTGATGGAACCCTAATAAAATCATGTGAATCAGAGAAAATATATATACATTTAGGAGGTCTTTAAATGGATATCCCTAGCTTAATTTAGATCAGTCAATGTAATTAAGTTTGGGTAATCATAAGTGATCACCAATCAACTATTATAATTTGGGTTGTTGCTGAAAAAAAAAGATAAGTTTGAGATATAATCATGTTGAACATGAGAATAACAATAGTTAAAAAAAAGAAGAGTAAAAGATAAGAAGAAGATTAATTGATTAAAACAAAGAATATAATATAGTTAATCATAGAAAAGAGGTTTAGTGAACCCTACCTATGCATGATTCAGGTGAGCCTTGTAAGTCATCACTTTTCAAAGTTACAGTGTTTATTGCATAATGACACAGCTTTACCTTTTCAATTTGTCCCCAGTTAGTGTAATCAAATGTTCCTAAGATTCCTCTCGTGAATGTCTTTGTTGTCATGGTAGCTTTGAAATGTCAAAAATAAAACAAATGTGTTGTTGAGTGCTAATCCAAGACACAATTATACTGCCTCACTAAAATGCAACACGCTTTCAGGAACATAAACTGTTCCAGAGACAATTTCAGGAACACAAAAACTTTTGTTGGTCGACATCTACCATCTACACCCTTCTTACTTTGAACTTAATCGTCCATAAATCATGCTTACGTGCTTAATTATATACTAATATAATATTCACGCCACATTAATATTTTTCTTAAATTGAGAAAAAAAATATATTTTTTTTCGAAATTATTGGGTTTATAGATGAGAAAGAAAATCTGACATTGGAATTAATATTTAGCTAACAACGATGCAAATGGGATTGTTGGTGGGAATCAGCTCCCGGCATGGAACATGTTCGTGACAAAAATATAGAGGGCTTTTTTGTCTTTGCCTTCGTAACATATATTAAAAGTTAAATATTGATTTTTTTTCCTTCCTTAATGATGAATCGTTTAAGAAAATAAAATATGATTTATCTTTTTAAAAAGGAAAACAATTTGTTTATTTTAATATAAAAGTGCTGACAAATTGCAATGGTATCATGATCTATTCTATTATTAAAATGTGATAGACATATGGCTAAAACATACCTGATATCTTTATATAGTTATTTTCTTTAAATTAAAATATAAAAACGAGCTCACTCGACTTATTCATGACATCAATTTAAAAAAAAAAAAGCTAGTAGCAAAATTTAAAGTCAAAAGCACCCTTTATTTTTGACAAAAAAGTCATAACACCGAGCAAGGAGAAGACGTGGTCTGGGTTCTGATTATTGAAAGATTAATACTAATCTTGCACGTCTCGTTAGATTTTAATGTATAATTTTAGATAATGCATGTGAAAAGAATATATTATTATTATGACGTCATGATTTATTTGAACCAGTGTAGAAATATTTGAAGGTGGTTTTGAATTGGTGAACGGAATATGAGAATGACGTAACGGGCATGATACATTAATGTAGGGTTAGAAGTTAAAATGAAAAATAATTGGTGAAACTAAATATAATAAGTTAGAGAAAAGAGTATTTTGTTATTTGTTGAAAGAAGTTAGTGAAGAAAGAGGAAATAGCGTTAGCCAGTGAGGAGTCCCTCACCGAATGGAAATTGTTATTTGTTAGTAGTTGGAAGTCCAAAGGGAGAAAAGGGCGCACAAAACAGAGACAGAGGAAACCAAAAGAAAACGGCGAGGGAGAGAGAGAGAGAGAGAGGTAGATGCATTGATTATATGGTGAAACGCTGAAAAAAGAAAAAAGAAAAAAAGGAAAAAGAAAATTGATGGTGCCTGCGTTGTGTGCTACCACACCATAGCATAGCGATGGCAGTAGGAACAGCAATATAGCGTAGGCTCTGTAGAACCCCGAAAACTAATTTCTGCTTTCTGCTTTCTGCTCTCTCTCTTAGCATTATTCTTATTATTATTATTATGTGCTTCTGGTGTATTGCATCTCATTCGGGTCGGATCTAATCGGTGGCAGTGATCGGATCGATTGGGCATTTTCATTGCCAATGGGAATGCCCAATCCGAATCTTCTGAACCCTCATCGTTACCACAAACCATGAGCAAAGCCTTGGGAGAAGAAGAAGACGAAGAAGAACAAGAACGAGACAGAGACCAAGACCAAGACCAAGACTGTTTCTACGACTCAAACGACCGTTTACTCTCTCTCTCCTCCTCCTGCTCATGCTCCAATTCCAACTCCGACAACGACGAAACCGAGAACGAAACCCAACCCCATCGAAACGACACACTCCCCAATTTCCCCCTAACCAACAACTACGACATATGGATCTCCCAACCCACCTCTGTCTCCGAGCGCCGCACGCGCCTCCTACTATCACTCGGCCTCTCCTCCCTCACGCGCCAAAACCCTCACCCTCCCCCACGCGATCGCGTTTCCCCAATCCGATCCAAATCCGACGCCACGACCACAAACACGACTGCCGCCGGCGCCGCCACATCATCCTCCGCCGGCGCCATCAATCCTAGGCCCCCGAACCCCAAACCTCCTTCCGAGGAGCTCTGCACGATACGCGATCTCGACAACGGGAAGGAGTTCGTGGTGAACGATTGGGAGAATCTGCGGGAGGTTGCCACGGGGAGGCACTTGACGATGGAGGAGTTCGAGATGACGGTGGGGCACTCTCCCATCGTTCAGGAGTTAATGCGGAGGCAGAATGTTGAAGAGGCTAGCGTCGATTCCAATGCGAGTGGCTCCAAGGTGAAGAAGAAAGGAGGGGGGTGGTTGAAGAGTATCAAGAGTGTCGCGAGCTCCGTCGCCGGGTACAGGGATCGACGGAGCAGCGATGAGAGGGACACCTCGTCGGAGAAGGGCGGCCGGCGGTCCAGCTCCGCCACCGACGACAGCCAGGACGCGGCGTTTCATGGTCCGGAGAGTGTGAGAGTGAAGCAGTATGGGAAGAGTTGCAAGGAGGTGACGGCGCTTTACAAGAGCCAGGAGATTCAGGCGCATAGTGGGTCTATTTGGAGCATTAAGTTTAGTTTGGATGGGAAGTATTTAGCAAGTGCTGGTGAGGATTGCGTGATTCATGTGTGGCAGGTGGTGGAGGGGGAGAGGAAGGGGGAGCTGCTGCTGCTCGATAGGGAGAAGGGGGAAGATGGGGGGAGTGTGAATATGTTTTTGGTGGTGAATGGGTCGCCGGAGCCGACGGCTGCGGCAATGCTGTCTCCGCTCAGGGATGTGGAGAGGAAGAGGAAGGGGAGGTCCAGCGTGAGTAGGAAGTCCTTGAGCCTCGACCAGTTTGTCGTGCCGCAGACCGTGTTTGCACTCACTGACAAACCAGTTTGCTCCTTTCAGGGACATCTACATGATGTTCTTGACCTCTCATGGTCTAAGTCTCAGGTTAGCTTCCAATTTTCATATGGGTCTTGATGTTCTAGAAAAGTGTTCAATTTCAATGTGTCAGTATAACTGTAAAGAGTATTTTGCACTCTTGCGTTAGATATACTTTTGTACATTATTAATTTTTCTGTTAGCTGAACAATTCGCATTTACTGAACTGTTGGAGTGAGTTTTCTGCTCTGAATCTGTATATCAGAAAGGTTTGACATTCTTAGATAATTGATGGGAGTGGGACAGTTTTTAAGTGGTTGAAAAGGCATCAAGGGATAGTAAATATGGATTTCAAATTGTGTTATCTGTTATGTTTTATATACAGTTTAGGCAACTATGATTATCTTTTTGAGTGAGGGTCTACCATTATTTTGTTTAGTGTTTTCTGATTATTACATTTTAAGGTGTTTATGTTCAATTGATGAGCTCCTAGGCTATTTTTAGTTTGAGTTGAGTCGTTGTAATATGTATTGTTGGATCAAGTGGATGAAGTTCTGGCCCATTGAGTAGGTTTCTGGATCCTTCTTTTTTTTTTCCTACACCCTGTAGGTTGATGTTTTGGTTTATAAATTTTTTATTTTAATGGGTATAAATCGGTCTATTTTTCCTATAGAATTACATTTCTATTCTTGGCAGTTTTTAGAAAGGAGTTTAAAAATGGTTAATTTAGGGAGGTAACTTATAAACTACGGGATGGCATTTTGTTTAATGTAATTAATATAATTAATGGTTACTTTGACAGTATAATCCTCTGGGAATATCCAATTTTTCCAGCAATCACTATAGTGAACAATAGATAGGGAGATAATTTAGATTGACTATAAAGAAACGAGTGTTGGGAAGTCCTATATAGCTTGCCTCAATTCTTAGGATGTGGCTTATATATTTCCTTTCACTTAATGTCAATTTGTTTTAAGATGAATTCTGCAAACGAGAGCTAAAACTTACTGCTCAAGAGTGCTCAAGAGACAGAATATCTGCCAGTCAGTGACGTGCTTAGGATCCCGTTTGTAACATGGGATTGCTTTTCAGATGGTTTATTAATGCCCTTGTGATAAATTGTTGAGATTTGTCTTTTGTTTTAATCTTATCTAGAAGTCATTTTTCATTGTTTCCTATGTAAGTTTAAGGTAGTGTTTGGTAAACTTAGAAAGAAAAAAAAGGAAAAAAGAAAGATATTGACTAACTAGGTACGGAGGTCCTAATTGAAATTGTTATTAGTAGACAGTCAAATTTAAAAGTCAGCTTCCATTGGACCTGTTTCTAAGTCAAACTCAAAAACTGCACAAAAGCATTTCTAAACTAAGTTGCTGTAATCCTGTCTCATTTTCCCTTATAAGAAATCTGTATTTATCTCCCCCTTTCCTTATATTTTGTTTAGAATTTATGAATGACTTGCCTACATGTACCAAATTTGGAGTCACAATATTGTGGGACTTGGGTGAGCACCTTTGGGAGTGATTGAAATTCTATGGATGAATTGTAATGTTTGATATTTATTGCAGGCCAAAATGTTGTCTTTGAAAAACATCCATTGGAGATTTCTTTTATTTATTTATAGATCTTTATTATTAATGTCAGTTGAGAAATCCTTATAATTTCAATATTTGGGAAAAACCAGTGCAGTATATTCTACAAATGAGTTAAAAAATGCATGTAAATTTAGATCATCCTTTTAATATATTTCCCCCCCAATTTTTCTCAGCACTTGCTCTCATCTTCAATGGACAAAACTGTGCGGCTGTGGCATCTATCTAGCAACTCTTGTTTGAAAATATTTTCACACAGTGACTATGGTGAGTAAATGCAGTTATTACATATTGCCAACTCTCCCTTAATCTGAGTGGAAATCATATGGATTAATTAAGATCAATGACTGATCACTCGTATATTTTTTACATTTTATGATTGTTTATTCTGCCTGTTCCCAACTAACAACTGTATCCGATTCTAAGTTCATCCTATCCCCATCCAATATTCTTCAAGACATCCCCCTTCTTTGAGGATTGGATAATCACATGTAGCATAGAGGCAGTTTTATTAAAATGTCGTCTCTACTGTAAATAGAAACTAATTGTACAAGAGCTCTTTGCTGTCCATTAGGGTGGATTAGATTTTACAATGAATCCCCTTACCTCCCTACTGCCTCCTTTTTCGTTCTTTGCTAATTAAGACTTTTGCTTCGATCTTTCTTTCTCTCTGCCACAGTAACTTGCATCCAGTTTAATCCTGTTGATGATAGATACTTCATTAGTGGATCTTTGGATGCTAAGGTTCGCATATGGAGCATTCCTGATCGACAAGTTGTTGATTGGACAGATCTACATGAGATGGTCACTGCTGCTTGTTATACACCTGATGGCCAGGTTGGTCTAAGGTTAATACGAATCTTTTTGAACACTCAAGTACAATTTTATGTTCAACTCAGTTAAATTTTCTGGTGCAGGGTGCACTGGTTGGTTCATACAAGGGTAGCTGCCACTTATATAATACATCTGGTACTGTCAGATACTTTTTTTTTAACTGTGTCTATTTATTTATATTTTGGTGATTGTGGGGCCACTGATTATCGTTTTGTTTTTTCGTTCAGAAAATAAGTTGCAACAGAAGAGTCAGATCAATCTGCAAAACAAGAAAAAGAAATCACATCATAAGAAAATTACTGGTTTCCAGGTAATGTAATGAATAATGATTTACTGCTGTGCTTTTATGAGATAAGCTACTTTTTTGTATCTACCCAAAACATTGAACGGGGAAAAAGTAAAGTAAAATGAAATAGGAGGGCGTACAAATTTAGTGGATTTGCTTTGACTTTGTACTTGTCTTCCTATCTGAATTTTTGAACAGTTTGCCCCTGGAAGTTCATCAGAAGTACTTATCACATCTGCTGACTCAAGAATACGGGTCGTTGATGGTGTAGATCTGGTCCATAAGTTTAAAGGTATGTAGTTATATAAAGTGAAAATTTATTTAAAGATAGTGTAACATGTGAAAAAACCATTTGGTACACTGCTTTTATCTGCATCAAAATTTGTTTTATTAATTCAATGTCAAAGAAAAACTTGATTATTTTTCATGTTTTGTCTGGAGTGGGAGGATATTTGTCTCTTTCTTATCAGACGTATATGATTATATTTATTTGGACAGATGAAAAGGTTGCGGTCTTACTAGCTTATCAACTTAGTCTAAAATGGCAACAAGTCTTCAGTATTCTTATTTCCTTGCTGCTGATCAAACTGATGCAAATTTTGTGCAGGCTTTCGGAATGCAACTAGCCCAATTTCAGCATCCCTCACAGCAAATGGTAAATATGTTGTCGCAGCAAGTGAGGACTCTCATGTATACATCTGGAAAAATGAGGCTGATTGCAGGCCGAACAGAAGCAAAGGTGTCACTGTCACACGATCATATGAACATTTTCACTGTAAAGATGTGTCAGTGGCCATTCCCTGGCCTGGTATGGGTGATGCATGGGACATGCATGATACATTTTCTGGAGAGCAACCCGAGCTTGATAACAATGCTGATGATGTCGCATCAGCCAATCATCCTCCTACCCCTGTAGAGGAAAACTTTGTCACCGAGGGTTCAAGATCTGCATCTGGTTACCACAACAGTCCACGCCATGCAACCATTGCAAGTGCCACAAATAGTTACTTTTTTGATAGAATTTCTGCAACATGGCCAGAGGAAAAACTTCTTCTGGCTGCAAGAAACCAAAGCCCTCGTGTGAGTATGGATTTCTCTAATGGGGCAAGTCAAAAAATGTCAGCCTGGGGTATGGTGATTGTAACTGCCGGCCTTCGAGGGGAAATCAGAACTTTCCAAAATTTTGGATTGCCACTTCGGATATAAGAGGTGAAAGAACGAAGATGTTTATGAACATGACGGAGAATGAGTTGATGATATCTGCTCTGAAGGCAGTTGAGTTCACCTTCTCAATTTGTTGGTGAAAAACCTGTACAGAAAAAGTGGGTGAGATTTGTAATATTAGCGGGGTTCATTTATTTTCTTTTCTTGTTCTTGTGCGTTGAATGAAAGATAGGTTGTCATTCCATTCAGGCACTGAGGGGGATAAAGGGGAAACATTGTCAAACAAAAAAAAAACAAAAAAAAAGTTACAGCAGGAAATTTAGAAACCGATGGATGTAATCGGCAATTGTAGAGTAACGCAAGCACGGGAAAAGCTTATTGAAATTAGAAATGATGATTCTTTTACACATTTATTTGTCTTGAGCATTGTTATGGAATTTTATATTTTGTCCAAAGCAAATCAATTCAATAAAGCAGCATGGCTGCAATTTAGTGTCATGTGGCATTCTTCATTCCAGAAATTTATTTACACAAGATAACCTTGACAAAAGTTTCATAATAAGATTTTTTTTTCCCAAGTGAAATGTCCCACACTTGCTAATGTGCTTTATATTTTGGTTCCATGAGGTGCAATATTAATCTACAGCTCTAATCAGCAATAGCAACAAATATATTTCAGGCCAGTTATATTAATATGCTTAACTTTTGTCATATTTTAATAACATTCTTAATTGAAACTATAGAAAGAACATGTAAATTTATAAATATAGTTATTTTGAATATACAAATTAATCAATTAAAACTCTGCATTGTAGGCAAGAGTCATCAATTCTTGCTTTCTTACATGCTATTACTTTCTGCACCATATTCCCGAACACATACACTCAAATTTGGAAAAAAATTTGGGGGTATACAATCAGCCCACTTCTATTATGAAAATAATTTTCTGCAAACTTTGGTTAGGGTGCAACAAGAAATTCGACAGGAAGTCCTGGGAGGCAAATTCTTCTTGCATCCATGTTTTCTACCTGCACCCCCATACTTTTCAAAATACCCATATTACCCTTCTGGAAACAAATTTAGACAATGAATGTTTGAAATTGTTGCGGTGGTGGTTCATGGGTCCTGATATGTTTATGTATTGCATTTGATGAGTTTCTCCTTTGTGTTTAAGTTCCGGATTGTATCAGAGTTCTCCCATTGCATAATTTTTGAAACTTTAAACTTTTCTATTTTAGAATATATAATTCAAAAAATAAATATTATCCAAAATATAAATATATTAATGAATGTGTAATAGACACTTGTTTTTTTTATTATGTTGAGATTCATATAGAGTGGAACCACGTTTCTACTTTATAAATTATCAAATGGAAATATACAATGGAAACAATTTCCGCTGTATAAACATGAAACATATCTTTTAATTTGGTATGCTATCATGTAAGATAATTTGGTAGGCTCAATAGTTGATTGTGCCAATTGGGTTATGAACCAAAAAACAGTGATTGAGTTAGGATAACACAACGCAACGATCCATTCCCTCAGCTACAACATTAACATTTGCAAAGACACATATTTGGACCATGGAGTTTCTTCAAACCTTCTAGTTTCTTCATTTGTCACAGAAAAAAATTACCAACACACATACCCCATCGAGAAAGCTACCAAAAAAAGTACTCAATTCAGTCAGATTCTATCTTCAATGACCTACCACCACTCTTTCGGTCACTTTCAGCACTGATATTTACACTCCATAGGCCATAACTACCAGTGGCTCCTATTTCCAACGGATCAAAATATCCCTTCTTAAGAAATCCAAAACTCCACATTCCATTGGTTGCTTCGAAATGACGTGGCACATGCACATGCTGCAAATTATCTTATCCACTCATATCATCACAATTTCACAAACATCATTTCATATATATATTCATTTTCAGCTCAAACACGAACCACACATTCCATTACCCCAGTGGTAACACCACTTCCACTTACTTCACTACGTTGTAAAACCCAAAATCCAGTTTCTAATCCTTTTCTTTTTCTTGCAATGGCTCTCCAAGCTGCTTCTCTTGTTCCTGCTTCTTTCTCTGTCCCTAAAGAGGTTTGCTTTAATTTCTCACCAGGATGCTGTCGCTTCTTCTTATTCATTGTGTTTGGTGCTTTTTCCTTACAGATAATTGGATCATGTCATTTGTGTTTGCAGGGAAAGATTGGTGTCTCTCTCAAGGACTCCACACTGTTCGGTCTTTCATTGTCAGAACCTATCAAGGCTGACTTCAGCTCCTCTGCATTGAGGTGCAAGGTAGTTCAGTTAATGCTTTGCCATCTTCTTCTCAATTCTCCATTAACTTGCTTCTTCCTAATCTCTCAGTAGTGGTATTTTAAGAATGATTTTATTTTGAGCATATTATACTATCATTTGGGTTGCTCGCCACACCCAATGAAATCTTACTAATTCCTTGTTTGTGGGAGTACATGTTTTATGTGGGTAATTGAGTGTCAATGTCAATGAAATTTATTTTGAAGAATGTAAGAGTTAGTCTACGGATAAAAAATGAGATATGGGAGAGAAATTTAAGAAAATCTCAGAGCATGACAGTATAATTTGCTCTTTTAGTTTATGTTTTTTTTTTTCTTTTGGAAATCCATGTTTTAAGGTTTCTCATGTGAAATGACCAAAACAATATCTTTATCTCCGTCACATATGATATGTGTTACATTCTTTTATACTATTGTTTAAATAAACAAGGATGATAAAGTTAATGTTATACAATTGTTACACCTTTTTATCTATTTATTAGCTTTTATTGGTTTGTGTAAAAAGATTATAACGACACTTGCTATTGGACAGAGGGATAGTATATTCCACTTAGAAACTGAATACTTTTTGGAACACATGAATTAGAATGCTTTAGCCTCTGATTATGTCATTATACTTGTTTGAAATGGGTTTTTATCTGTATACTATAAGAGATTTTGCTTACAAACAAAATACTAAATCAACCCACCTTCCTAAAGAAAAAAAGTTGTGGCCATTTGTCTAATTTTTTCTGTTTCACCCCTCTTTCTATCAGAGGGAATCCCAGCGAAAAATTGGTGCTGTGAGGGCGGAGACAGTGGCTACAGCCTCTCCAGCAGTCACCAAATCTGCACCAGAAGGCAAGAAAACATTGAGGAAAGGTAGTGTTGTGATAACTGGGGCTTCCTCTGGATTAGGCCTGGCCACTGCCAAGGCTTTGGCTGAGACAGGAAAATGGCATGTAATAATGGCCTGCAGGGATTACCTCAAAGCTGCAAGAGCTGCAAAATCTGCTGGCATGGCTAAGGAAAATTACACCATCATGCACTTGGACCTTGCCTCTCTTGACAGTGTCCGACAATTTGTTGATAACTTCAAAAGATCAGAAATGCCACTAGATGTGTTGGTTTGCAATGCTGCAGTTTACTTGCCAACTGCTAAGGAACCTACATACACTGCTGAAGGCTTTGAACTTAGTGTTGGAACAAACCATCTAGGACATTTCCTCCTTGCACGCCTGTTGCTTGAGGACTTGCAAAAGTCTGATTACCCTTCAAAGCGCTTGATCATTGTTGGTTCAATCACTGGTCAGTTTGTTAGATGTTTATTGGGAATTCTAGTTCTTATCACACTTTATTTGGTTGCATTTTTGTCCTGATTGGGTTGATTCAACAGGGAACACCAACACATTGGCTGGTAATGTACCTCCCAAGGCAAACCTTGGTGACTTGAGGGGACTTCAGGGTGGTTTGAGTGGGCTGAACAGTTCAGCCATGATTGATGGTGGAGACTTTGATGGTGCCAAGGCATACAAGGACAGCAAAGTCTGTAATATGCTCACAATGCAGGAATTCCACAGACGATACCACGAGGAAACTGGAATCACTTTCTCATCGCTCTACCCTGGTTGCATTGCCACAACCGGTTTGTTCAGAGAGCACATTCCCTTGTTCAGAACTCTATTCCCTCCATTCCAGAAGTACATAACCAAAGGCTTTGTCTCAGAAGATGAAGCAGGAAAGAGACTTGCTCAGGTAGCAATGAAGTTTGGTCATAATGATAACAAGAGCATGAAGTTTTCAAGTGTCTTTATATCTCATTTGTTGTTGTTATCTTTTACACAGGTTGTGAGTGATCCAAGTCTTACAAAATCTGGTGTTTACTGGAGCTGGAATAAAACATCTGCTTCATTTGAGAACCAGTTGTCACAGGAGGCCAGTGATGCTGAGAAGGCTCGTAGGGTGTGGGATATTAGTGAGAAGCTCGTTGGTTTGGCCTAAGTGGGAGCTTCCAAAATCCATTTTCTATAGACCTTGCACTTCTATGGAGGAAAATGACGTCTCAAAAGAGTGGATAGATATATCCTACCATTTCGAATGCCTTAATGTTGTTTTGTTAGCTAGGCACTTCTTTGCTTTGATGTAGGGTGTTGATTGTGAATCAAGACTCAATAAAATCATTCATCCATGAGGGTGTGATCATCTTGCTCAAAACCTCTGAAATAACTGTGCATAGTAACTAAAAATTATAGTATCGGGTGTTATCTTTCAAGTCTTTCGTTAATTGTCATTTATAAGTGAGCTGCAGAAATATGGCATAATTAAGATCTTGATCCATATAAAGAGCACCTGCGCATGCAACATGCAAGGAGAACCAAGAGAGGCTATCCTTAGAGCTTCTTCATCTGAAGTAGCAAGCAAGTTAACTAGTTGAATAGAAATATTAATAAAATTATGAATGAAAAAAAAATTTAACAAGATGTTTCTTCATGTGTAGTTATATAAAAAGCCATTCTTGGTTTGTTTATTTTTATCTTCACTTCATGCTCATTAGGCACAATTTCTGTAAAAAGATAATTATTTGTTAAATTCTCTCAAGAATTATTAAAAGAAAAATCATTAACCAAGATATATCCTAAACAAACATTTCTTTGAAAGTAGGAACCATGCATGATGCATAACAGCTTACTCTCCCATTATCCCATACATATCATATAACATAACAAAGCCAAAACTACAAAGTTGCAGTTTCTTCTCATACTTCCAAAGTTCTTCAGGATAGATATGTGTAATTTTAATATACATCATGACAGTGACTCAAAGTTCATAGCCTGGGAACTTGGCCATTTGTGGATCAACCATATCTAGAAAAGTATATGCCATTCCTCCAAGACCTTCAAATAAGGAATGGGGGCGATCTCCTCCATGCATCTTTCCTTCTGAGATCAGTTTATGTGCCCTATCAAGTAGGAAACAAGCAAATGCTTTGGCCCTGTACAAATACTTCTCATTTCCTGTCAATCTGTAAAGAGAAAGGAAGACATAGGTGTTCCCACTGATGCCATGACACATCCCAACTCGCTTAAGCAGACCCCTCTTCCATACTACTTCCCCTGAATCTACAGCTGCTTGCAAAAATTCCTTGTCCCCAAAAACCTAATTTTTATGGCAAAGATTATAGCATGAGATGTGAACATGTATGTATCTAGCAGCTAGGCTCAACAATTATTGCATAACTTCGGCAATTTAAAATATAAGAAAACAAGAAGTGAAACTTAATTTCTTGTTTGTACAGGAGTTTGACAAGTGAAAGGAAAATGATTTCTGCTGAACTCAAAACTGAATTACCCTTAAGAGTACTTGGAACACATTCTTCTTAACACAGTTTTTTGCATTTGTTAAAACTTGTTGAAATCTACAAAATTATTAAATAGATTCATTAAATAAAACGTAAGACCCACAATTTTAAGATTTCCAACAAATTTCAAACAATGGTAGAGTTTGTTAAAGAGTACGTTCCTAACATTTCTCTTACTTTAAATACCAACTGAGATGCATATACCATTTTCAGCTTCAGTGCCACCATGTTCACTAGTATTATTAGTATTAGTCATTCTTTTCAAAGGAAACGGTAAAGTACTAGCCCATTGTAACCAGATTCATGCGAAGTATATAACTCATGAGTTCCCTTCATGCCTGTGTGGAAACACTTTCTCAAGGGAACAAATCACGTCATATGCTTAAATGATGCAAAACATACAACCAGTATCTTCCTTTCAGAGGTGACAAATCATATCTCACATGAATGAACACTCTAAAATGATGCAAAATTTATAACCAGTAGTTTCCTTTCAGAGATGAAAAATCATGTCACATGAATGAACACACTACATCCGATACTACTCTGCAGTCAGTACGCATTTGAATTTGGCAACTAAGGAAAATATTACCTCAGCTGCCTTTACAAGGGTAAGAGTGACTCCAGGAGCACCATGACACCAATGCACAAGACGGTCATTTTCACTTCCTTCGCTGGAGGGATAATTGCCACTAGGGAAACGATTGTTAATCATGTAACGTAGGGTACCCTTGATTTCTTCCACCTCATCTGGCTTGAGTTCCATGTCCATCAAAACATTCATAATTCCTGCAAGTCCATGTGCAGCACCCCAGTATTTCTTTCCATGCCATTCATACATCAGAGGACATCTTCCCTTGTGTCCTAATTGTCTGCCAGCCGAGATAACCTCATCCACTACTGATCTCTATTGAAGTTAAAAAGCCATCTTATCAAAATAAATTGCAGAGTAAAAAATTCCCATGAGACTCATCATGAAGCAGATACGCCTTATTACCATGTGGGTAGTAGGTATTGTGTTGTTACCAATATGCTTGTTCAAGAATGAACAAGCCCATAGGTAACCTGTTCTGCCGTACAATAGCTCATATGGCGAATCACGAGGTATTACAATCTGTTCTAAGCAAAGGCACATATATGAAAAGGAGTTAAACAACTTGATTCCATGTATAAATAGGAATTATCACAGGGATCAGAAATAAAGACAACAAATTACCTCTTTGAATTGTCTCAGGTAATAGTCAAGTAGCCTTTCATCACCAGTATGCTTAGCTACAACAACACCAAGAGCACAAACACCAGCACGCCCACAAAGAAATGTCACACGGCTGCAACTCATACACTAGAATTTAGAAAGTCAAACCACGATAATCTCATTTCCCACATTGGATTGAAGCCAGCATAATTAACAGCAGATGGAAGCATATAACAAAAACCAAACATCCAACATAAACATATGGCAGATGATATTGTGGATTATGTTAGAAACATGGTAGTTATAATGTACACTGAAATACACAATTCATTTCTATGAACTCTAAGAGAATTTTTCGGTGTCAACCAGAAAAAAATCATAGCATGTACTGTAAAAGCCAACAAACTCACCACATATAACAGTTTATTAATACATAATAGCATAAAAACTCCTTTACACTGTAAGTGAGGAGACTATTTTTTCCAACAATAAACAAGAAGCATAAAATTTTATCAAAAGGTATTCCACATTAAACTATAACTGTTTAGTTTCAGGCTTTTCCAAACACTAATTTACTATACTGATTCAAGTAAACCGAGGGATAAACACAAGTGGAAATCTCCCGAGTACAGAGCAAGACAGACAACAGTATAATGTGCTTCAAACAACGCTATTGTGCTCCAGTCTAACCATCAAAAGCAAGCAATCCTTAAAACCTAAAACAGAAACACTATATTTAAACATGTTAAAGTTTAAACCAACCCTTTATAGTGGCTAAGCCATAACTAATAATATCCTTAGACGCACGAAAGAGAGAATACCCAGAATCTGCTGAAGCAGAATAACAAGCCTCAACAATCTCAGAGCACAAGTTAAGATCATTCCCATCCTTGGTTACTTGGTAGGCCTTGAAAAGCAGGTATGCTGTTCCAAGAGCCCCCGTGTAAAGGGTATAGTCCTTCACACGCTTCCCACGTGATCCCCATGTCTCCCTCAACACCTGAACAACAAGTACAAAACACTTACAGACCGACCCAACAAAGGAACATCACTAAAGCTGCTAACTTGACCCTACCCAAAATCAAAGAAAGCTAATCGAAAGAAACCCACAAATTCAAAATGAAGTTTTTGAGTACCGATTGTTTCAAGTGATATGCAGACTCTTGGAACTTTGCAGATAGGGTTTGGTAAGGGAGAGAGAGAAGAGCAGTGAGGGAGTCCGTCAATGGAATTTGGTCTGCTGTCTCTGCCACAAAGGGAGGCATCTCGTTTGGAAAGAACCGATCGGCCATCTCCAGCTAACGGCGGTAGAATTCGCCGGTAAACGGTATAAAACTGTCTTTTCAATTAAATATTTCGTGTTAAACAAAAGTGATTTACATTAAAATGAGTAAAAGATAATGTTAACAAAATAGAAATAAAAGAGAGGAATATTTTGGAGTATACTTGCTAAATAAAGTAAAAGCAGTTCTAGTAAAAGTAATAAAATTGGTTATGTTTTTATACTTATTCCTTAAGTTTGAGTTTTACCTGTTTTTAAAAGGTTTGATAGTATTTTTTATTATTATATATGGTGGTGTATATTTTAAAAAAGATTTAATGTAAATCCTTATATTAGTATTAATGTTATTTTTCGCATTTTATTTCTGGAATTAAATAATAAACATGTAAAAAAATATGATTATGTAATCTTCTTTTAAACTATATTAACACTGAATTAAATTAAGTCAAAAATAGATAAAAACAAAAGCATTTTAAAAATATTATTAAAAAATATTTCTTTCTATATAGTAAAAAGATTATCCAGAGGGATGTGACTGAAGGCTTGTTAGTGCTAATATTTGTAACAAGATTTTCTTCACAAGATGTGTGGTTGATTTCATAGATTTGTGAAATGCTATGGTATTAGAATTTTGCCTACAAGGATATGGAAAACAATAATTTGACACGGTTAAAGTGATTGACACTTATTTAACACACGATGGCTCCAATTTGTGTAAATGTTATCAAGAGTAATTTTGTCATTTTGTGTGATAGGTTGTTGTTGTGCTAGTCTGAGAGCGGAATAAATGAAATAGTGTGTTTCAGTAAAGCAAAGGCAGTTGCTGCCTTAGGGTCCCTCTCTCTCATTTCAGTTTTGCAAAGGCTCAACCATTTCATTTTGGAAGAGCAACTCTTCGTATTAGGGTTAAGGTTGAGAGAGAACACGAGAAGAAAAAGAAAGGGAAAACTCCATGGCTGCCACTTAACCGGAGGTTGCACGTGATCGGAAGAGTTCGAACCAGCAAAGTCAAAGTAGATGATAGGTGTGAAGCGCGAGAAAAGAAGGCTCACCTTTCTATCAGAAGTGCGAAGCATCAGAGGTTTCTCCCATTTCTTTTTTTTTTCTTTCCTTTTTTCAAACCCTATAACGTGATCGGAAGAGTTCGAATTGGCGAAGTCAAAGAACGTGATCGGTATGGAGCGCGAGAAAAGAAGGTTGACCTTTCTATCAGAAGTGCGAAGCATCAAAGGTTTCTCCCCTTTCTATTTTTTCTCCTTTCCCATTTTCAACCCCTACAAAAAGGGGTTCTCTTGCAATGTAATAAGACAGTTTATTTTAATGTCTCATATGTCTCTTTTGCTTGGTCAACCATTGACCGCTTAACATAAAGAGCAATCATACTATTTGAAGATTATAAAGTAGGAGCTTCTTCTGATAATTGAAGCAAGTTGTATGCTTTTTTTGATAATTGAAGCAAGTTGTATGCTTCTTCTGCCTTTTCCAGGTTGTCAACTTTTGCATACAATTTGATCGAGGAATTATATATAACTGGATTCCCTGGCAAGTTTGCTTTGTTCATTTCATCAACATAACTGATGGCTTCTTTAACCCTTCCAGGGTCAGAGAAATATTGATCAATACGCCGTAAACTATAACATCAGGCCGTAAGAGTTGGTGGTGAATTCTGGTATAATTGTAAATTCATTTTGAAGTTGGAATGAATCTTTACATAGTGTAGAATTAGTTTTCTGATTCTGCCCAGTTTGATTCATTTTACATAGTGTACAATTAGTTTTCTGATTCGTTTTCCTTTTATTTTGGTTTGCACCTTTAATCTTTGCTTGTTCAATTTAGTGAAATTAGTCTAGGTATATGATACTTTCGCTTTGGTGTAAATTGTAGATGGTAGGTTCTGAATTTTTTTTCAGTTTAGTTGTTTTTATAAATTGTATAATGTGTAGTAGTTTAGCTTCTGGTTTGGTCCTTGTTAAATCTAAATGTACATTTTCAGAATACCATAGGTAGTTGTTTTGTTTTTGTTCTAATGATTGGTAGGGTTAATAATATATTTCTGACTTGAACAAACATGGATATGAAGAATTGAGTTAGAGTTACCAACTTAAGTTCTGAAAGAAGAACTAAAAAACCCCAAAGTGGGCTGAATCTTACAGGAAGTCTTTGACTGTTTTGTTGCCTTACTTGATTTGATAGATGATACTCTTAGATTAGTTGCTTAAATTCAATTATGTTTTAGTTTAGGTGTTTATGGCCTAGAAGAAGGTAAAAGTTGTATAAGTGAAAAGTTGTACAAGTGTTCAGACCACAGAACTGATGAGGCTATCATAAAAAAAAACTGTATTATGAATCTGTGTATGCATGCTTGGTTCCGTCATAGCTGAGCAAAATGATTGAGATCTAGGTAAGGTAAAAGTCCTACCTTATCACGGATCTCATAGTTAAGGCCACTCTGGAACCTAGCTATGGTGAGTCTCTTTTCTTCTTTGATTCCAGCTCTTAACATGAGTAATTCCAGCTTTTGTCGATATTCCTCGATACTCATGTTTCTTTGTTGAAGTCAATAGAGCTTGTCCATGACCTCCCTTGCATAATATGCTGGAACATGTCTTTTGATGCAAGGCTGCCTTTAACTCATTCCAGTATTGGATGGTGTAGTCGTTATGCATCTTTTGATCTCTAATGATAGAGGTCCACCAATAGAGAGCTACACCTTGAAAGGTCAAGGTGGTCAGGATCACTCTCCTCCTATCATTTATGTGGTAACACTCAAAAATTTGTTCAACCTTCATTTCCCACTCAAAGTATTCCTCTACATTGTCTCTTCCATAGAAGGGGGAAGGTCAAGCTTTGGTTTTGTAACACCCCAATTTTGGGATGTCACGAGTTTATAAAAACTTTGTAAAACTTAACTCTGATACCCTTGCGAGATACTGTTTAAATAAAAACTTTCATTTATTATAACTGAACTTAGCAAACTTCATAAATCCAACGTAACTATAAAACGTTCACAGAATTTCATTACAAAATTATTAGCTTTGAAATTAAAACCCCATAGTTCTCCCATGTATCTCGCTGCTCAACTTCGCTTTAGATATATCTGTAACAACATCTACTCCCGTACAAGTACGATCATCGCAGATGGAAACCAAAACCACAACATGCAAGGGTGAGCTAACAGAAACAGATCATATAAACATACATAAGTATTAAACATCAACTTAGAATAAGATTGCTAACTAGTACATATCTTCATACAACTACACACTTTTTCACATGACATCTTATACGTTATAAATCATCAAATCATTAACAACTGCACTATCAGAAAACAAAGTCACTAGCACATAATCATACCATCATTTCGTCTAATAACAATATTTCACACCACACTTAAAGAGCTCCACCTGTCGATACACTTTACCACAACATTACATAATAACATTTCCCACCACTCTGGAAGGCTTCACCGGTAACTACACCACTTCCCACCACTCTCTTAGAGCTTCACCAAGAAAGTATACACTTTCCACCACCCTCTTGGGCTTCACCGGACAAGTGTACACCCCTCACCACTCTACCCCAGAGAGCTTCACCGGACAAGTTGTTAAATTATATTAATATTTAAGATTGGTTCATGTAATTTAAAGTATAACTTTGATGTACAGATTCTAATGTGATGATTATTAGAATATAATGTATTAAAGTTATAGGGATTATTTTAGAGTTATTAAAATTAATCCCTCTCTTCTCACTTCAATAAAGGGCATTTTGGTATTTTATTAAAGTTGATTAAATATCATAAAAGAGGGAAAAGGTTGGACTACGGTTGACAGGTTAAGTTTCTGAAAAGAGAGAAAGAAAGGTTACGTTCTCTGAAAAAGAAAAGAAACCGTGACATCCCTCAGATTTTCTATATCATCAAGAAAGCATTAAAGAGGACTAAGAGAAGGGAGAACATTGACAGGAAGAAACTATACAATGGATCCAGGTAAGTTCTTTTCCATTGTGTATGAGAGAATAGTGAGTATCATGAAAATTCAAGATCCTGTGTGTGTTTTTCATTCAATTGAAAATTAAAGAATTGCTTACAATTGGTATCAGAGCCTGGTTCTGAATTTTATGATTCTCCATTAATGGTAATTTTTTTCAATTTTTAAAACCCTAATTTTTGAATTATGAAATTTAGGGATTTTATTTTTCAGATGTTTAGTTATTTTTTATTGGCATGAAAGAAAATTAGATTCACTGTAATGTGAATCTAGAAGCCGCAAGTTTTTAATTTTTGATTGTCACATTAAAATAACCCTACTATTGCACGATGACCGCAATATGCAAAATTAATTTTGCATGATAGAAAAGCCAATTCCCTTGCGTAAAGTGAATTCTGAATGATAGAAACAATTCACGTGAATTTCATTCACCCTGGAACTTGGAAGCCATAATTTTGTTTATTTTTTTATTCATTGTTGCATTAATTTCATAACTCCAGCCGCGGGTTTTTATATTTTGGCATAACGCAACTTTACTGTTGCGGCACTTGTTTCCACAGTTATTATATTCTAAACATGGTTACTGTTAATTGAATGGAAATTAAATGTGAATTAAAAGTTTCATAATTTCGAATGCTTTTAATTTGAAAAAAGTGTATTTACTCACATGCATAGTATAATTTTGTTTATTAATCTTGGATGAAGGAAATTCAATTAAGTTGAATTTCGGATGAGTTATAATTCTAATCAAAATTAAAAGGTTTAACAATTCCGTTGTTCTTTTAAATGACTCATGTTATTGTGAAAATTATTCATAATATAAAGGATGTTAAATTATGAATATATAGAGTTATTAGTCATTGATATAAGGATGTTATGGATTACCTTAAGGTGAACCATTGTTTAGAATTGATGACATTAAAGTGAGACATTTCATGTACTTAGTAAATATGTTTGTATATCCAAAGATAACATACATATAGACTTAAGTATGATTGATTGTTTATTAAAGTGTATATGGAATTTGTCAATTTAAGAATCACCCAAAGGTGAACTTAAATGAATGACTTAAATGATTACCTATCAGTTTAAGTGTCACCCAAAGGTGAACTTGAATGTATGACTAGTGTAGTAATTTGTTTAAATCCATTAATTTTATCAAAGCATTAATGTATGAGCTTGTGTATTATTTCCAGCTTACATGAATTTATCAAGTTTGAGCAACAATGTGGTCAAGTTTAATGGGATCAATTATGCTGATTGGTCAGAACAAATCCAGTTCCAACTGGGTGTGTTAGACTTGGACATGGCAATTATGATGGATGAAATGCCCGCAGCCATTACAAAGACTAGTACAAGTGATGAGAAGTCTCTTTATGAGGCTTGGCATAGGTCTAACAGGCTGTCACTAAACTTGATGTGCATGTCTATGGCAGAGAATGTAAAGCCTTCTATGCCTAAAACAAAAAACGCAAAGGAATTCATGAAACTGATCAAGGAGTACTCACAATCAGACATAACTGACATGTCTATTGTAGGAACTCTTATGAGTGAGCTGACTACCAAAAAGTTTGACTGGTCACATCCCATACATGACCATGTAACTGGAATGACAAATATAGCAGCAAGATTGAAGTCTATGGGAATGGAGGTGAATGAGTCTTTTCTAGTACAGTTCATCATGAACTCTCTTCCTCCTGAATTTGGCCAGTTCCAAGTGAACTATAACACTCTTAAGAATAAATGGAACTTTCAAGAAATCAAAGCCATGTTGGTACAAGAGGAAGAGAGATTGAAGAAAATGAAAGATCATTCTATCCATCTCACAACTCATGAAGGTGCTAGCTTCAGTAAAGCCAAATCAGGAAAGAAGAACAAGAAGGACAAAGCCCTAATGAAAGTGAATAAGGGCAATATCCAGAAGGACCAGAAATGTTTCTTTTGCAAGAAAGTAGGTCACTTCAAGAAAGATTGTCCGAAAAGAAAATCTTGGTTCGAAAAGAAAGGTACTTTTTATGTTTTTGTAAGTTTTGAAGCAAATATAATTGAAGTGCCTAATAATACCTGGTGGTTGGATTCTGGAGCTACTACTCATGTTTCTAATATTATGCAGGGATTCCTTTCAATCCAGCCCATAAAAGGAACTGAAAAGTATTTATATATGGGGAACAGAATGAAGGCACAAATAGAAGGAATTGGGACTTACAGATTGATTCTAGACACTAGTTATTGTCTGAATCTTGAAAAGTGTCTCTATGTTCCTAGTTGTGCTAGGAATTTAATTTCTGTTGCAAAGTTGGATTATTTAGGTTTTAACTTTAAGATTGAAAATGGTATTTTTCATTTGTATAAACTTTCGTACTATTATGGTTCTGGTACATTATTGGATGGTTTATATCATTTAAATCTTGATGTTAATTTTTCTAAATCCCTGTTTAATGTTGAACATGTTGTTGATAGAAATTGTGGTGCAGGAAAAGGATGTTTTGTTTTCTTATGGCATAAAAGATTAGGTCACATATCCAAAGAAAGGATGTTGAGGTTAGTGAAAAATGAAATTTTACCTCAATTGGATTTTGATGACTGGGATGTATGTATTGATTGTATTAAGGGTAAACAAACAAAACACATATCAAAATATCCCGCCACAAGAAGTAGTCAACTTCTTGAATTAATACACACTGATATTTGTGGTCCTTTTGACATTAAATCCTGGAGTGGTGAAAAATATTTTATCTCCTTTATTGATGATTTCTCACGTTATTGTTATATATATATCTATTACATGAAAAATCTCAATCAGTGGATGCCCTTGAGGTGTTCATAAATGAGGTGGAAAGACAATTAGATAGAAAAGTAAAAGTGGTGAGATCTGATAGAGGTGGTGAATATTATGGTAAAACTGATGAGAGTGGACAATGTCCAGGTCCAGTTGCAAAGTTTCTTGAAATTCGGGGTATATGTGCACAGTATACAATGCCCGGTACACCACAACAAAATGGTGTAGCAGAAAGGCGGAATCGTACTCTTATGGATATAGTTAGGAGTATGTTAAGTCATAGTAATATTCCTTTATCTTTGTGGATGTATTCATTAAAGACTGTTGTATATCTGGTTAACAGGGTTCCTAGCAAAGCAGTTTCTAAAACTCCTTATGAACTATGGACTGGAAGGAAACCCAGTTTGAGACATCTTCATGTTTGGGGTTGTCCGGCAGAGGTAAGGTTATATAATCCACATGAAAAGAAGCTTGATGCAAGAACCATTAGTGGTTACTTCATTGGTTATCCTGAAAAATCAAAGGGATATAGATTTTATTGCCCTAACCATAGTACAAGAATAGTTGAGTCTGGAAATGCTCGGTTCATTGAAAATGGTCAATTTAGTGGGAGTGAGGAATCACGAATAGTGGATATTCAAGAGCATACTAATAGTGTTTCTACATCTAATGTCTCTTCTGAAGTTGTTATCCATCTTGTTGTATCACAGTCACACAACAAGCAGAGACAATAAGTTAATGTTTCAATCCCACAAAATGAACATATAAATGTTGAGCCAAATGACAATGAGCAAGTCACAAATGAGCAAGTCATAAATGAGCAATTGATAGAGGAACCACAAGAAGCAGCATTAAGAAGGTCTGTAAGGGAGAAAAGACCTACTATTTCGAATGATTATGTGGTTTACTCTGTTGAGCATGAACGTGACTTAAGCATTGATGAGGATCCAGTCTCTTTCAGACAAGCCATGGAAAGTAATAATTCATAGAATTGGTTGAATGCTATGAAAGAAGAATTGAAATCAATGGATGACAATAAAGTATGGAATCTAGTTGAATTGCCTAAGGGTTCAAAAAGAGTCGGTTGTAAATGGGTCTTTAAGACTAAACATGACTCAAAAGGCAATATTGAAAGGTATAAAGCTAGATTAGTCGCCAAAGGTTTCACTCAAAAAGATGGCATTGACTACAAAGAGACCTTCTCTCTTGTTTGTAAGAAGGACTCTTTGAGAATTGTTTTGGCTTTGGTGGCTCATTATGATTTAGAGCTTCACCAAATGGATGTAAAAACCGCTTTTCTGAATGGTGACTTAGAAGAGGAAGTTTATATGGATCAACCAGAAGGTTTCACAATAACAGGAAAAGAAAATTTGGTGTGTAAATTGAAGAAACCAATATATGGACTGAAACAAGCTGTTAGCAAAATGATGAAGATGAAGTTTTGATGATGTCCAAATCAAGAGAAATCAAGATTCAAGATGTTATGAAGACTTGTATTGCTTTGGAAAGCTTTTGTAATAATTGTAGTTTAGTGTCTAAGACTTAGATCAGAAAAAGAAAGTGTTTTGTAAAATTACTGTAGCACATTACTGTAGCAAAACACTGTAGCTAATCGATTAACAGAGGGTGTTAATCGATTAACGCTAATCGATTAACAGAGGGTGTTAATCGATTAACACAGTGACCGTTTGAAAAACTACCCGTTTTTAGAGCCGTTGGACTATCCGTTGGAGTGTTAATCGATTAACCACTGTAGCTAATCGATTAACACAGTTAGAAAGGCTGAAAACAAAAAATGGAAGAGCGTTTGGATGAGTCTATAAATAGACTCTCATTTCCTCTCAAGAAGAAAAACAACCAAAGACACAGAAACTCTTCCCTTGTGCTCAAATACTCATAAATTCTTGAGACTTGTGTGTTCTTGTTCGGCTTGTGAAACTCGTGTCTGTGGAGCTAGTGAAGTGCTGCTACGGTGACAGAGGAAATAGCCGGTTCATCCTTGGTGTGTCTAAGGAGGTGTTCGGAAGAGAATCATCCTTCGTGAAGTATTCGGAGGAGGTGTTCATCCTTTGTGAAGACTCAAAGGAGGTGTAAGTTCATCTCTTGTGGTATCAAGAGAGGTGGTTTCTAAACTTTTACAAATTGTTTCTTTGTGATTGTAATTTGTAATTGTTTTGTGATTAGTGAATTGTTTATCTTGTTTTGAGATAAACGACTGGACGTAGGATTGGTAAGATCCGAACCAGGATAAAATCATCTGTGCAAATTTCTCTCAACCTTACTCTTGCTTTATTTGTCTTTATTAATTGCTAAGTAAGTTTAATTGAGTAGAAATTAAAAGGCACACGTTAGTATTAAAAACCCTCTTGGTTTGTTATTCCACGCTAACCATTCCGCTGCAGCCGCTTCTGTCACAAGCTTCCCGACAATGGTATCTAAAATTTAATGATACCATAACTTCATATGGTTTTGTAGAGAACACCGTTGACTGGTGTATATATATGAAGATCAGTGGGAGTAAGTTTGTTATATTGGTTCTATATGTTGACGACATTCTTCTTGTTGCTAATGATGTTGGTATGTTACATGATGTAAAGAAGTTTCTCTCTAGCAACTTTGAAATGAAAGATATGAATGAGGCATCTTAAGTGATAGGAATATAAATATTCCGTGATAGATCACAAGGATTGTTAAGTTTGTCTCAAAAAGGTTATATTAACAAAGTGTTAGAGAGATTCAGAATGGAAAAATGTTCTCCTAGAATAGTTCCAATTCAAAAAGGAGACAAGTTTAGTCAAATGCAATGTCCCAAGAATGATTTGGAACGAAAGGCCATGGAGTATATTCCTTATGCGTCAGTGGTTGGGAGTTTGATGTATGCTCAAACTTGTACTCGGCCAGATATCAGTTTTGCTGTTGGAGTGTTAGGCCGATATCAAAGTAATCCCGGAATGGATCACTGGAAAGCTGCAAAGAAAGTTCTTAGTATTTACAAGGTACCAAAGAATACATGCTCACCTATAGAAGGTCAGATCATCTTGAGATGGTTGGCTACTCAGATTCAGACTATGCTGGATGTGTGGATTCAAGAAAATCCACATTTGGGTATGTTTATCTATTAGCTGGAGGAACAATTTCTTGGAAAAGTGCAAAATAATCAGTCATTGCTACTTCCACCATGGAAGCTGAATTCGTGGCATGGTTTGAGGCCATGGTTCATGCTTTGTGGTTGCGGAACTTGGTATCGAGGCTTGGCATTATCGACAGTATTGCTAGGCCAATAAGGATTTATTGTGACAATTCCGCAGCCGTCTTCTTCTCTAAAAATGACAAGTACTCAAAGGATGCTAAACAAATGGATTTGAAATACTTATCGGTCAAAGAAGAAGTGCAGAAACATAGAGTGTTGATTGAGCATATTGGTACGGATTTGATGATAGCAGATCCGTTAACTAAAGGACTACCGCCCAAAACTTTTATTGGCCATGTTGAAAATATGGGCATTATGGATAAGTCAATATTAACATAATGATGTTATCTATCTATATGAATATGTATAGTTATATGCTTGTACTGTCATGACACTTGTGAATTCAATTAAAGTTATGTTTCTCTTTATTCTATTGTTATCCACATTAAGTTATATACATGTATTATTGATTGTGGTAACATATTATATCTCTTTTAGAGACATGAAAGTTAAAAGATTGATTAAAGTTATGTTGAGTTGGTTTGATTATGTGATACATGGAAGGAATCTTGTCGTTCATGATTTTTGCCCGCCATGATCCGATCATTTCAATTCATATAAGGATGATGACTTGATAATTCTAATGAATGGTGCGCACTTAAAGTTTAGTTTTAGATCTTCAAGTCATCACATGAACCAAGTGGGAGAATGTTAAATTATATTAATATTTAAGATTGGTTCATGTAATTTAAAGTATAACTTTGATGTACAGATTCTAATATGATAATTATTAGAATATAATGTATTAAAGTTATAGGGATTATTTTAGAGTTATTAAAATTAATCCCTCTCTTCTCACTTCAATAAACTTCAATAAAGGGCATTTTGGTATTTTATTAAAGTTGATTAAATATCATAAAAGAGGGAAAAGGTTGGACTACAGTTGACAGGTTAAGATTCTGAAAAGAGAGAAAGAAAGGTTACGATCTCTGAAAAAGAAAAGAAACTGTGACATCCCTCAGATTTTCTATATCATCAAGAAAGCATTAAAGAGGAGTAAGAGAAGGGAGAACATTGACAGAAAGAAACTATACAATGGATCCAAGTAAGTTCTTTTTCACTGTGTATGAGAGAATAGTGAATATCATGAAAATTCAAGATCGTGTGTGTTTTTCATTCAATTGAAAATTAAAAAATTGCTTACACAAGTACCTGTGCTACTCCCACCACTCTTCCAAGAACTTCACCGGACAAATCACAACATAAAATACAGTTCCCATTACAGTTCATACTCTCTAAACTTTTAAATTAATAACGCAAAAAGACATCTCAACCTTTCGTGAAAACTCAAGTGCCAACATTTTAATTTAATCTTCTTATAATCCTGGAAGCTATATACATAAATATACTTCTTATAATCCTGGAATCTATATATATAAATATATATATCGCACAGAAAACTCCACACCTTTTAACGCATATACAAAAAAGCTATATTATATTAAAATAATATATAACCTTACGTAATCTAACTTTCTTTCATATATATATATATATATATATATATATATATATATATATATATATATATATATATATATATATATATATATATATATATACTACTAAAATAATTAATTTTAGGAGAGGTTATTTTCCGGCGGTTCTAAAAACCCCAAATAATTTCCGGCAGTTTATGACTAAGTATAATAGGTTCGGAGGTCCTTATATTTGTGGGTTCGTTTCAATTGGGTCCTCCAATTTTGAAAGTGATCAATTTGGTCCCTAATTTAACAAAATTGAATCAATAATACCCTTTCCGTTAAATATAATGGACGGCGTTAACTTTTTAAACATGTGGCATGTTGAGGCATCCTTTTATTTGCAGGTGGCACAGTTTTATTTGAAGGATGCTTCAACATACCACATGTTTAAAAAGTTAATGACGTCCATTGCATTTAACGGAAAGGGTATTATTGACTCAATTTTGTTAAATTAGGGACCAAATTGATCACTTTCAAAATTGGAGGACCCAATTGAAACGAACCCACAAATATAGGGACCTCCGAACCTATTAAACCTTATTTTTTTAAACTTTCCACCCAACTCATATCCCCTCCCCCGCTCCTTCAGTCGTTCATCTAATCTAAAAAATGTCTAAACCCTAACCTCCCTCCCCGCGCCTTCGTCAAAATTTCTCCCAAATCCTTCCCCGCACTACAATCTTCTCATGCTTGTTTCGTGTTCGTCTTCTCTTACTTGGCTTCGTGTTCATCTTCTCCTGCTTGGTTGAGCGTCGAGGTGGAGGCGTCGAGGCATCAAGGCATTTGCGGGTTGAGCGAGGTCGAGGTGCTTTGGTGCGCTCCCGCACTGACCAATCTTAGGTCGAGGTCGAGGTAAGACTGTGTTCGATCTTGGCTCTTCGGTTTTGGCTCTCTCATTCGTTGTTCGATCTACTGATCCTTGTTTATCTTATTAGTGATAAATATGGAGAGATTTGAGAGGATAATGCGTGGGACGCAGGGCACACTTATCGTTGCTTCGACCCTCCAAATTTTTGTTGGATTCAGTGGACTTTGGCGCAATGTAGTGAGGTTGGTTCCTGTCTAGATCCTTGAATTGTTTTTCCTTCCATCTTGCACTCACATACATTGGACTTTTTGAGATTATCCATGCAATACTTATACTTTCAGATGTTTAAAGATTTTTCTATTTTTCTTGTTTGGACAGCTAGCTCTAATTCTTTTAGAAATGTACTAATCCCTCCTTCTTTTGATAACTCCCAGTTAGTGATCATGATTAATTCCAATTACACTGATAGATAGGATTTTTACCATTCTGCAAGTTATTTTTCTGCAAATAATTTTGGTGAGTAATTTGTTTTGCTTTTATAGGTTCTTAAGCCCTCTCTCTCTGCAGTTCCCCTGGTTGCTTTGTCAGGCTTTGGACTTTATGAGTTGAGGTTTATAGTGGTACTGATATTTGCAGCAAGAACTATTTCTTATTTCTTTCCTTCATCTATGAATCTATGAATTATATAACTGGTATGATTTACACTTTCTTGATTATTTCTTCTTGAATTGTAGCTTGCAAAATGTGTGGAGATTGGGCTGCCAGATATTTGAATCATATGATTTGATATATATCAAAGATATAGTAGATATTGCTTTGATTCTAATAATATCAAAGCTCAATTGCCTGTGAAGAAAACTTTGAAAGTAAAAGCTCTATTGCTAGGAGAATTGAATGATGTTCCTTTCTGTGTCTGTAGTCTAAAATATAGATCCTAATAAAGCTCATACTTTTGTTACTCTTATCTAGGTGACTATATATATGGGGGAAGGATGGTTTTATGATTTCAAGCACACACTTTGATCGATTCTCATCCCCTGACTTCTATGCAAGAGTTTATATTCAGATGTCACAGCCAGAGTTTTCAGAGGCACATGAATCTTTTCATGTTGGGGGAAGCCTTGTTGAATGCTTCATTTTTTTGTCTTACATCATTCGTTTTTTTTTAACTAAAGGCATAAAGTTTTCAAAATAAATTGCAAGTGAGAACTGATCATATGACTCGTGCCTTGTCCAAGACTTATAGATCACCGGTGGTGGATACGATACAATCTTTGCCACATCATCAGCAGGTAACTTGAAAAATGAATGTGCTATGAACTGTACAGCTAAGGCTATAATGATAAAATGGAACTGAAAATACAATATAGTAGTTGAAACTGGACTATATTCCATTCCATTACTAGTTGAAACTAAGTATAGCAGCAAATGAAAATTAATGCATGATAGCCTATTCTAGGATGCAAAGCTGAATCAGAGATTAAAGTCTAAAACTATAATGCATATGTAAATGTAATATTAACTTCTGTGAATGCAAATTTGAGTAACATGAAAATCTAGCTACTACGTCGAAGAATAAGAACCTACTATATGCACTATGAGTTGAACTAAAAGATAGTTATGACAACCTAAACTTTATAAAGAGGATGAAAAAAATTCACTACTTTTCTGATTGTGGAATGAGCTTTCTGATTGTGGAAAAAAGGACTTTCAATTAAGCCAAAGATGCAAGTGTTCATAATGATTGTAAGTGTGTATAGCAGCAACTAGAAGAAGCACCAAAGCTATAAAAAGGAACAGTTTTAAGCAAATATCTGCAGGTAGGTTAGTTTTAAGCAAAAATCTGCAGGTAGTTTAAGCAAAAATTATTCTTGCTACTATATATATATATATATATATATATATATATATATATATATATATATATATATATATATATATATATATATAGTTGCCATCATTTCTCCTTTTTGAACTTGGTACTACTATATTCTTATTTTTATACACCAAGAATATTCTTTAACTTGATTACTAGATTTACAAGTAAAGATTATGCATTAGACATGATCAAACTCTTAATTAAATGCTTAAAGAAATAGTCTCTGTTTGCATGTCTCTGATAGAGTGCAGATTCAATCTTTTGATAAAGAAAGTAACAAAGAATGTATTGAAATATGTAGCATTTCTCTTTTTTATTAGGAACCCTTAAGTGAATAGTTTTTTTATTGGCCATCTGGTTTCTTATGTAGTTAATGAGTTTATATCAACTTATCTTTTTCAAGTTTTAACAGAGATTATTGAGAATGTTGTCTTATACAGAGATTGAGCAATTGAAGGTTGATTTGCAGAAGCCAGAATTTGTTGTTTCTGAATACAGGGATGAGATCAACAGATTGTCCAGTGATGTGGAAAGCATCCCAAAGGTTGAGGCTGATCTTCTGGAAATGAAAAGGGAAGGGAATCAGTTAGAACAATTCTTAACTGAGAGCAATAACATGTTATAGAAAGTGATGGTATCATTCTTCCTATTGAGCCTACTTCCTATCTCAGTGAATGCCAAGATGCCAAGGTGGTTTTTGGTTCTTTTTACTACTCGAATACAACATTGTATATGTTATTAATAGTTGTTTAATATCTAAAATATGTCTTAAATATATGGATAAGCCATTTTTAGTTATTTTGCCTATGTTTTCCCGTTTTGATGGGATGGTTTTTTTATGATAAAGGTTCACGTGACGTATGTGACTTTATTGCAACATGCATTTTCCTCCAAAAAGTAATTATACATAATGCATTACATGACTATAATTATGGCCAACTTTCTATTATATTGTTCTTTAGTTTAACTGTATTTCTTTGTTGAAAGATACACAATCCACTACTGCTGTTGATGTTGATGTAATGCTATAATGCAGCAGCACTCAGCACAACTCTCAGAACATTCTTAAGCTTTAACAGTCATTTTATTTTATTTTTCTAAAATATTGATGATATTCCTGTCTTCTGAGAGCTAGCTGGCTAGTATGATTATCTCCTAAGATAATACTTTTAGAATGTTGACAATATTTAGGAAATGATTAGAAGTGACATGAGTGCATAGTTGTTAGAATGTAAAATGAGATATGCTTTTAGGTTGAACAACATCTTCCATGTCAACTGACACGTAATATACCTCAGTTTGTGAAACTTCTTTTGCTGATGCTACTTTTATTCATTATATATAACCATATAAAATTTGAATTTATAAGTTCAAATTTTACTTTCTGATAACAAAAACTAGTATACATGAGTGAAGTTTGTTATCTATCTGACTTTCTTAGTACAAATGATTGCAAATAGTGCAGTCTATTTCGTCCAAAAGTTAAGATGCCACTCAATAATGTTTCTATTTTCATTGTTTAAATACACAAATTAATATACACTTGAATTAATGGAGTTCTTCGGCAGTTGTCACTCAGTTTTATTTCAGAACCTCATTTTGAAACCTTGACAATGTATTATTTCTCTCTTACAATAAAAAGCTTGAAAACTTCTTTAGTTTGTCAAAAGATTTTTTTCTCGGCAGTACTCTTCATAAAAATGTTATGCAGTTTTAGCTTTTGCTTTTGACAGTAAAGATTTGAACATTCGACAATGAGATCAGAATTTTGTTAGTTATGTGAACACTCATGCTGTACTTTTGTTAACTATATATGCACTCCACATACGTTTTGTTTTTTGTGGGAAGGTTGGACCTTGGTTATTTTTTGTTTCATGAGAATATATTGACTTCGTATTGTTAATGAGTAGATAATTTCTTACTTTGTAGGGTATTAATTAGGGATCATTTACAAATATATTCATCTTTAACCTGGTATCTAGGGTTAAGAATTGCTCTTGATGTTGCGAAGTGAATTTGGGATGTTAACTAATTATTGTTTTATATTTTAGGTATTTGAAAAAGGAAGCATATCAAATGATGGAAAAAATGAAGAAGTACCAAATGAGGAAGACAATGAAAAAGTATCAAATGATGAAGACAATTGAAGAAGTACAAAACTATAATTATTATTCATAACATGTTAATTTTAATTTTTAAGAAACATTAATTGTATTTCTAATGTTTACAATTTATATAATAATATTTTGGTTTATATTTAATGTTTAGATTTAATTTTGGTTTCATATTATTTAATTTTGGTTTATTAATGATAATCAAGTCATTTGAATAATAAAAAAAATTAAATTATTACATTTCCGGCGGTTTTGGAAAACCCTCAAAAGTACCGGCGGTTTTCATAAACCCTCACAAATTACCGGCGGTTTTGCTTAACCCCGGTTATTTCCGGCGGTTTTAGTAAAACCCCCACTACTACCGGCGGTTTTTCAAAACCCCCGCTAATTGCGGCGATTTTTAAAAAAACCGCCAGTAATTACTTAGCGACGCAGGTTTTCCCAACGGTTTTCCTAACTGCGGGTAACATATTTTTCGGGGGTTAAAACCGCCGGAAACGATAAATATAACCCCCGGTAAAAATCTAACAACTATTAAACTTACTATTCTTTTACGGTAAAAATGAAACTAAATAAATAAATAAAATACTAAAAGCTATCTCCCTCTGTCCAACAACTATTAAACACTCTCTCTCTATTTCTTCTCTTCTTCCAATGCAACTCTTTTTCTTCTTTTCTTTTTCACTCTATATATTCTAATAGGATCGCGATATTCCAACAACGATTATTTAACATTTTTTTTTATAACGCCACGTGTCGCATGTTTATTGGTTTGTTTTAAAATGAAATTTTTTTAAAAATCATGGAAGTGGAAGTACGTAGGTTTTGTTTTAAGTGAGAATCCCAAAATACCCCTGTCTGTTTCATGGAAATGAAGGTCTCGTTTCCCTGGCTCTTCACTTTGCTTTCTCTGTGATTGTTGTCTGTGCGTCGTGTTGTCTCCCTCCATTTTCGTAAAGGTGGTGTTTTTCGTAGATGTTATCGTGCGCAATGGCAAGGTCCGGTGAGCATTGTCCGACGATGAAGGTAAGTGGTTTTTCGTTCCATGGTTTTTTGGTTTGGGTTAAGGTTTGGGGTTCGTATCGTTTTGTTTTGGTTATTGGGTTTAGTAGTTTTGCTTATTTTATTTTGGTTGATGCAGTTGATCGTTCGTCACTCTTTTTCGACAAAGTATATATGTACTTTGAACGAACGCTTGACACACGAGCATCGGTCATTGATTGTGAAGACTCCATTTGCGTGGTTTTTAGATGTGAATGTGAATGTTAAACTAGGTAGAAATATATTGAGTGAGTTATTGGGTAAGTGGGACGACTCGAGTAGTGGGACCAGTGTCAGTAGGCAGTAGGCACTTCAAAGTGTTCCATGAAGATGGTTATCAAATGTGGATATGGCAACTTTGCGTTCTCCCTTAATGCTCTTTTCATCTTATATCTAATAAGATGTCCCCAGTTAATGTGAATGGAATTGAAAAATGCCCATAGCAGCATAATATCCTCTTCGGATGCCTGACCAATATTGGTTGCACGAGGAATTAATACTCGAGTGAGAACATAATGAAGTATCCTTGGTTGAACCTTCATTTGGCCTGCTAGTATTCTGGATTGTATGACTGCATCATCTCTACAGACTAGTTGCCTTGCAGTAACAGAATCGTATTGTTCTTTCCACTCATCTACAAGTTTTCCTTCATAACGAACACCATCAGGGGGGAGTTTAGTGAGTTGTTGAAAAAGATTAGGGCTCAGCCTAATTTTTATGCCTTTTACTTCGCTTCGAATAACCCCAGTATCCGATATTGACATGTTGCTGTAAAATACTCTTACTAATTCTGGGTGGTAATGTCTTCTTAAAGACACAAATTCAGTCAGCCCAGCTTCGGCCAATATGTCATAGAAATGAAAATTTTTTCCTTCAAAGTAACCGTAGTCTACATACTTACTTTCCAATATTTCACGATTGACAAAATGTTGGGCATATTTCTCCTGTTGCTCATCTGAGGAGAAGAGATCATTGTTAGGCGTTGGAGGGGATGAGGATGGTGACGGGGTTGGACTCCGGCGGCGTCGACGTCCACCAAGGGAAGAAGATGCCTTTTGTTTCTTGGTTGCACGATCACCCATTTAATTTTGTTTAGGGTTTTGCAGTGACAGAAGCGAGGTTTTGTAAACGTTTTTGGGCGAGGACGTGATTGGGCGGTTATGTACACGATTGTAATTTATATACGTTGTATATGTACTGATGTAATGGGCAGTTTTCTGTAATGTACTGTAACGTGTAATCGATTACGACTTACTAGTAATCGATTACAATAGTCAATTTTGGTGTGTTCATATGCATTCCAAACATTCATCAATGGCATTTCATCGACGACCATTATGACTTACAAAAACATAATAAATTCACAAAAAAACAGCGAAGAAGTTGTATATATCAACTTATGTTATCGAAATTGTTATGTACAGCTGACAACAACGACAAAAATCCAAAAATGACCCATTTCGGTATCTTGTGATAGTTGGATAGACTCGGCTTGAAACTGAACATGTTCATCACGTTCAACAACATTAGATGCCCTTGCCCCCTGCAACAACAAAATTATTAAGTACAACTAAATTGTTACAAAATAAAGTATTTAATCAATATTTTCAACGTAATTAATGACTCACGCATTGTTCGGTGGGTGGTGCTGAAGTCTTTGTGCATGAAGCCAACTTTCTTCTTTGGGTTCTTTTCTCAATAGTGGACTTCAACCTATTTGTGTGTGGACGTCCTTTTCGCGTAACAGCTGCAGGACTGTGTACAATGTACAAGGACATCAGATGTTCCAACTGGACTATGTGGTACTGACGTGCATGCACCAATATCGTATCTTAGTTGGCCTGCATCACTAATGATGTTATTTGTCATGGATGAACTGAACCCAAAGTTTTTACTGAGACAATTAATTTCTTTTTCCAATTGAGTACTAGCAACCTCAGACTCACATGCAACTTCAGCAATTTCATAAAAACATTTGCACAACAGTTTGTATCTTTCCATGTGTGGTTCATTAGTGGAATTACTATACGATGCTGTTATTAGTGTGTGTCTTCTTCGGATATATTTGCTCCAACGCCGCAAAATGTATTGTGAGGGAACACTGTAAACATCTTCTTGACCAAATACCAAGAGGGAATGGCGACATATAATTCCTCTAAACTCAAATAGTTGGCAAGAGCAAGTGCTTGTCTATGTTAGGGGATCAAATTGAACTTTGTAAAATTTATCTGGTAAACGTTTACCCTCCCACATTCGTTCCTCTTTTATAGTGTAATTGTTCCATAAGTCCTCCTTTAAGGTGTCTTTGATGAAACAATTCATCCTTGAACGGAACTCAGTTTGGACCTCCTCAAACTTTGCATGTGTGTATTCGACTTGAAATTGTCTCTCAATCGGTGACTGAGAGCCACATGCAACAGTGGTGTTCATGGAGGAGAAGTCCGCTTCTATTTCCTTCTGGGCCTTTACCCCAACGACATTGTCGTATTGAACCACAAATTGTTGAAGTGTGGTTGTCGAATTGATAAATTCATCAAAAAAAGCATTCATTCCCTCACTTCTTTGAGTGGTAGACATGCCGGCCCAAAATTTTTTTTTCAAGTAACACGGAACCCATTTATGTCTCTTTTCGTACAAATTACATAGCCATTCATTTTGCTCCAATCTATGTTTGGTAAGTACTTCCTCCCAACCATTTTCAAATTCTCTTGGACAACCACAATCATATATAAGCGCATGTAGCTCGCTTTTGATAGCGGGATTATTTCTATACCCGTGGAATTTTTCAGGCAACTTCTTAAGGATGTGCCATAAACACCACCTGTGCCTGTATCAGGAAACACTTGTTCAATAGCGTTGGCCATTGCCTTGCATTGGTCAGTAATAATGCCTTGAGGACTCTTATTACGCATGCATCTTAGCCAACATTGGAACAACCATACAAATGAAACAGTGTCTTCCGAAGACAACAATCCACAACCAAGTAAAATGGAGTGTCCATGATGGTTAACTCCAACAAAAGGCGCAAATGGCATGTCGTACTTATTTGTTAAGTAAGTCGTGTAAAAGGAAACAACATCACCAAATTCTTCACATGCAGCACGACTTCTTGCATCAGCCCAAAACACACTACAAATTTTATTCCCTTCATCCAGTGCAATGTCATAGAAGAACTTGTTATTTCTATCTTTCATTGAAGAAAAGTGTCGTAGGAGTTCCTAACCATCACCATCCTTACATAAAGATCTTCTGTGTTGGCCAATGTAGTTTCTTGCGTCCCGCTCGACAAAGTCCATGTTTTCATAGCCACCGGCATCGTTGACAATGCTAAGGAAACTCTTATTTAACCTAACTCCAGCATCATGGTTGACCTCCAAGGTGTGTTTTGCTTGCATGCTTAACTCTTATTTATTTGGACAGAAAAATTCAACATAATCATGGATGCATGGCAAGACCTTGTTTGTGATGATGATGTCCTTGAATCGTTTTTTTAAAAATGCGATGCGTCGGCATCGCTTATTCCTGGTCGTATAGGTAACATCCAAGCAGCTTTCCTCAATAGAATGGTAACAGAAGAACCCAAATCGACACAAGAATTTGCTCGTGATGTTGCTGACGCAACCTATGAACGAGATTTCAACTCCAATGCTTGGAAATGGGCACAGATGTTTATTGAACACCACGGTACACTCAATCTCATACACGGTTCCAACAACATTATTACGTTCACGAGTTGTAATTTCTTTTCATATATTTTTTGTCATTGGAGGTCTCGTAACGGATGGCAAATTCGAAAATGTCAACTCCCTCCAAGAGGCAAAATCAGCAGAGGTCCTTCCATTTTTTACTTGCATATTGAAAGAGTGCAAGCCAAATGGGTTGGGAGATATGCAGTTGACTGTTAAGGTATTATTTCCTTTATTGAACAACACTACATGTTATGGTACATTAATAACTTATTATATGTTTGAAGGACCCAACTGCCACAATGAAGGCTTCCTTGCACAAGAAAGTTCTTGAAGATCCTGAAATTGCAGACAATATCGGAGTTGGTTCCGTTATGCTACTCAATCTTGTAACCCATCAATTTTGTACTTAACTAGCATAATTATTTTCTTGGTCTTTCAATGTTTTTCTTCTCACTAATTTGGTTTGTACATTTAGGTCCACCCCTTCATTGCATTTCGGCAAAACTACTACCTCAATATTACGCATCGGTCTATAGTCAAGGTTTTTCCAGCTGAAGTTTGTCCTCCAACAATTGACCTTGTTAAGGAGACCCCAAAACCTATCATTCGACTCCCTATGTGGGCAGAGAAGAAACTCAACGTGGATGACATCCTCCGCAAATTTGTACCTCCATCTGACCAACCATCAACGTCCAAACAACCAGACAACCAGTAGTGGGTTTTCGATAACTGTAATTTTATATTAAGACCATTATAAGTATTTAATGGATAACTGTAATATTTCAAACCTACAATGTATTATTGTTGTGTATGGTGTGTACCTGAATTTCTATTAATGTTGTGTTATGATGAGTTTGTTTCTGTTATAGAAATGTTTTCAAGTTAATTGTTGGCATGCTTTGTTATCAATTCCCACCATCTACCACAACTGTAATACCAACATCAACCCCATAGCACTGCATCTGTGGCTAAAATTAAATTGTTTTGTCCAAACGTTACCTACCAAGTCATAACTGACTACTTCAGATCTACTTTCTGTACAAAACGTCAAATTCTCTCGGGTAATCGTTTACCAGGACTGTGTAAACGATTACAGCAGGGTTTTATGAACAATCTCATTCATCCCTTGCACAACTTGGTCTCCCCACTCATAAGGGGTCACTCCACACTCCTTGGGGTCACATGACATCACCAAGCACCATCTCCCAACAGTCAAACACCAAGATCTTCCAAACACAAGTGCAACTGTCACTCAAACTCACTGGTTTTGACAGTGGTCACCCCTGTTACTCTGATTGACTACTTCAGTTCAACTTTTTGTACAAAATATGGATTTCTCTCGGATAATCGTTTACGAGCACACTGTAAACAATTACCACAGGGTTTTTTGAACAATCTCATTCATCCTTTGCACAACTTGGTCTCCCCACACATAAGGGGTCATTCCACACTCCTTGGGCTCACATCTCATCACCCACCACCATCTCCCAACAGTCAAACACCAAGATCTTCCAAACACAAGTGCAAATGTCACTCAAACTCACTGGTTTTGACAGTGGTCACCCCTGTTACCCTGACTGACTACTTCAGTTCAACTTTCTGTACAAAATATGGATTTCTCTCGGGTAATCGTTTACTAACACACTATAAACGATTACCACAGGGTTTTTTGAACAATCTCATTCATCCCTTGAACAACTTGGTCTCCCCACTCATAAGGGGTCACTCCATATTCCTTGGGGTCACATCTCATCACCCACCACCATCTCCCAACAGTCAAACACCAAGATCTTCAAAACACAAGTACAAATGTCACTCAAACTCACAGGTTTTGACAGTGGTCACCCTTGTTACCCTGACTGACTACTCAGTTCAACTTTCTGTACAAAATATGGATTTCTCTCGGGTAATCATTTACGAGCACACTGTAAACGATTACAACAGGATTTTTTGAACAATCTCATTCATCCCTTGCACAACTTGGTCTCCCCACTCAAAAGGGGTCACTCCACACTCCTTGGGGTCATATGACATCACCAAGCACCATCTCCCAACAATCAAACACCATGATCTTCCAAACATAGGTGCAAATGTCACTCAAATTCACTGGTTTTGACAGTGGTCACCCCTGTTACCCTGACTGACTACTTCAGTTCAACTTTCTGTACAAAATATGGATTTCTCTCGGGTAATCGCTTACGAGCATACTGTAAACGATTACCACAGGGTTTTTTGAACAATCTCATTCATCCCTTGCACAACTTGGTCTCCCCACACATAAGGGGTCACTCCACACTCCTTGGGCTCACATCTCATCACCCACCACCATCTCCCAACAGTCAAACCCCAAGATCTTCCAAACCCAAGTGCAAATGTCACTCAAACTCATTGGTTTTGACAGTGGTCACCCCTGTTACCCTGACTGACTACTTCAGTTCAACTTTCTGTACAAAATATGGATTTCTCTCGGGTAATCGTTTACGAGCACACTGTAAAGGATTACCACAGGGTTTTTTGAACAATCTCATTCATCCCTTGCACAACTTGGTCTCCCCACTCATAAGGGGTCACTCCACACTCCTTGGGGTCACATGACATTACCAAGCACCATTTCCCAACAGTCAAACACCAAGATCTTCCAAACACAAGTTCAAATGTCACTCAAATCCACTGGTTTTGACAGTGGTTACCCCTGTTATCCTGACTGACTACTTCAGTTCAACTTTCTGTACAAAATATGGATTTCTCTCGGGTAATCGTTTACGAACACACTGTAAACGATTACCACAGGGTTTTATGAACACTCTCATTCATCCCTTGCACAACTTGGTCTCCCCACTCATAAGGGGTCACTCCACACTCCTTGGGGTCACATCGCATCACCCACCACCATCTCCCAACAGTCAAACACCAAGATCTTCCAAACACAAGTGCAAATGTCACTCAAACTCACTGGTTTTGACAGTGGTCACCCCTGTTACCCTGACTGACTACTTCAGTTCAACTTTCTGTACAAAATATGATTTTTGTCTGGTAATCGTTTACGAGCACACTCTAAACGATTGCCACAGGGTTTTTTGAAGAATCTCATTCATCCCTTGCACAACTTGGTCTCCCCACACATAAGGGGTCACTCCACACTCCTTGGGCTCACATCTCATCACCCACCACCATCTCCCAACAGTCAAACACCAAGATCTTCCAAACACAAGTGCAAATGTCACTCAAACTCACTGGTTTTGACAGTGGTCACCCCTGTTACCCTGACTGACTACTTCAGTTCAACTTTCTGTACAAAATATGGATTTCTCTCGGGTAATCGTTTACGAGCACACTGTAAAGGATTACCACAGGGTTTTTTGAACAATCTCATTCATCCCTTGCACAACTTGGTCTCCCCACTCATAAGGGGTCACTCCACACTCCTTGGGGTCACATCGCATCACCCACCACCATCTCCCAACAGTCAAACACCAAGATCTTCCAAACACAAGTGCAAATGTCACTCAAACTCACTGGTTTTGACAGTGGTCACCCCTGTTACCCTGACTGACTACTTCAGTTCAACTTTCTGTACAAAATATGATTTTTGTCTGGTAATCGTTTACGAGCACACTCTAAACGATTGCCACAGGGTTTTTTGAAGAATCTCATTCATCCCTTGCACAACTTGGTCTCCCCACTCATAAGGGGTCACTCCACACTCCTTGGGCTCACATCTCATCACCCACCACCATCTCCCAACAGTCAAACACCAAGATCTTCCAAACACAAGTGCAAATGTCACTCAAACTCACTGGTTTTGACAGTGGTCACCCCTGTTACCCTGACTGACTACTTCAGTTCAACTTTCTGTACAAAATATGGATTTCTCTCGGGTAATCGTTTACGAGCACACTGTAAAGGATTACCACAGGGTTTTTTGAAGAATCTCATTCATCCCTTGCACAACTTGGTCTCCCCACTCACAAGGGGTCACTCCACACTCCTTGGGCTCACATCTCATCACCCACCACCATCTCCCAACAGTCAAACACCAAGATCTTCCAAACACAAGTGCAAATGTCACTCAAACTCACTGGTTTTGACAGTGGTCACCCCTGTTACCCTGACTGACTACTTCAGTTCAACTTTCTGTACAAAATATGGATTTCTCTCGGGTAATCGTTTACGAGCACACTGTAAAGGATTACCACAGGGTTTTTTGAACAATCTCATTCATCCCTTGCACAACTTGGTCTCCCCACTCATAAGGGGTCACTCCACACTCCTTGGGGTCACATGACATTACCAAGCACCATTTCCCAACAGTCAAACACCAAGATCTTCCAAACACAAGTTCAAATGTCACTCAAATCCACTGGTTTTGACAGTGGTTACCCCTGTTATCCTGACTGACTACTTCAGTTCAACTTTCTGTACAAAATATGGATTTCTCTCGGGTAATCGTTTACGAACACACTGTAAACGATTACCACAGGGTTTTATGAACACTCTCATTCATCCCTTGCACAACTTGGTCTCCCCACTCATAAGGGGTCACTCCACACTCCTTGGGGTCACATCTCATCACCCACCACCATCTCCCAACAGTCAAACACCAAGATCTTCCAAACACAAGTGCAAATGTCACTCAAACTCACTGGTTTTGACAGTGGTCACCCCTGTTACCCTGACTGACTACTTCAGTTCAACTTTCTGTACAAAATATGATTTTTGTCTGGTAATCGTTTACGAGCACACTGTAAACGATTGCCACAGGGTTTTTTGAAGAATCTCATTCATCCCTTGCACAACTTGGTCTCCCCACTCATAAGGGGTCACTCCACACTCCTTGGGCTCACATCTCATCACCCACCACCATCTCCCAACAGTCAAACACCAAGATCTTCCAAACACAAGTGCAAATGTCACTCAAACTCACTGGTTTTGACAGTGGTCACCCCTGTTACCCTGACTGACTACTTCAGTTCAACTTTCTGTACAAAATATGGATTTCTCTCGGGTAATCGTTTACGAGCACACTGTAAAGGATTACCACAGGGTTTTTTGAACAATCTCATTCATCCCTTGCACAACTTGGTCTCCCCACTCATAAGGGGTCACTCCACACTCCTTGGGGTCACATGACATTACCAAGCACCATTTCCCAACAGTCAAACACCAAGATCTTCCAAACACAAGTTCAAATGTCACTCAAATCCACTGGTTTTGACAGTGGTTACCCCTGTTATCCTGACTGACTACTTCAGTTCAACTTTCTGTACAAAATATGGATTTCTCTCGGGTAATCGTTTACGAACACACTGTAAACGATTACCACAGGGTTTTATGAACACTCTCATTCATCCCTTGCACAACTTGGTCTCCCCACTCATAAGGGGTCACTCCACACTCCTTGGGGTCACATCTCATCACCCACCACCATCTCCCAACAGTCAAACACCAAGATCTTCCAAACACAAGTGCAAATGTCACTCAAACTCACTGGTTTTGACAGTGGTCACCCCTGTTACCCTGACTGACTACTTCAGTTCAACTTTCTGTACAAAATATGATTTTTGTCTGGTAATCGTTTACGAGCACACTGTAAACGATTGCCACAGGGTTTTTTGAAGAATCTCATTCATCCCTTGCACAACTTGGTCTCCCCACTCATAAGGGGTCACTCCACACTCCTTGGGCTCACATCTCATCACCCACCACCATCTCCCAACAGTCAAACACCAAGATCTTCCAAACACAAGTGCAAATGTCACTCAAACTCACAGGTTTTGACAGTGGTCACCCCTGTTACCCTGACTGACTACTTCAGTTCAAATTTCTGTACGAAACACACCTTATTGTCGCGTAATCGTTTACTAACCCACTGTAAACGATTACCACTTAGTATTTTCACCACCCCAGCTCAGAACTTGATCAACTCCCACCCAGTAATTACCCTTAATTTAACTTATCAAACCCTCCCCTACATTTGAAATACTTATTATGATGCTGCGTTAATTTTTCAATAAAAGATTTATTCATTATAACAAACACAACGTCAAAACAATTAAATTGAAAATCCAACCAATAATCTTATTACAAAAACAAAGTCTACATTGTCAACTAACATTATGTACATATATAAACATGTTGTATAGCTCTAGGGCTAACATTATGTACATCATGTCTAAGCAATCCTAAAGAATGCCATATAGCTCTAGGGCTTCCGTTTGTCTTATGTTCTCGTTGTCCAGGATCCATTCACATTCATATTTCTTTCTAATCCCAACCAGCTCCTCCTGAAACCAACATTTTCCCCATTAGAAACCAACCCATAAAATAATTTTAACAAACACACAGTTGCTACTTACAATTGTATATTGAGGCATGCTTTTTCCGTTGTATTTGTCGTCTCCATCCCAAATTTCCATTGCTTTCAACATTATGACTCCACAATCATGTCTGAAATAATATACCCACCACATAAAATTACTTTTGACCGTACATTCATCACAACACAATATAATCCAGCAGTACAATTCAAAAACCTTATAAGTTTGGTTGGGATGGGATATTTTCTTGTTTAACAATCAAAGGACCAATACTACCTTCCGGTCTATTCATCAAGATGCAAAAAAACCGTGCCATATTTTTCAGCCTACCAGTTAACAAATACAATAAATTGTTAAACAATACAGGGTTATCTGACAATCACAAGGTCATCAACAATGAAAGATGTGGAATCTTACAACAGCTGTGTCTATCCTTTTCCGGTCTCTGATCCCCTTACCCAATGAGTCAATCACAAATATCTCTAATAAACTCAATTTCACTGAATAACACCACCAATGATCATCGTGGACAAATGGCATAAACAACTACAAACAATAAAAACAATATCAGTAACACATTTACAACCAAAACTAGACAAATATTGCGAATTAAAGGTTACTCACAAAGTCAGCTGTGGCAATGTCTCCAAGTCCAAACTGATCGCAACGCAGATAACTGTTATAGTTATGAAGCGTTCAAACATGACGATTTTGTGGACGTTTCCTATAATCGGTAAGAATATGGTGCTGTGGACAATTTCAAAATCATCAATCAAAAAATAATCAAAATTCATTTCTTCAATGAAATATATGATACAATATCAAATTTTATTTATCGAGTATAATGGACTAAAATGAATCCTCTTAACAACACCGCACAACGTTTTCTCAAAGTACATAAACATCGTACAAGCAAATAACACCACCTACACAATAAAAAATTTTCACATTACTAACATAAACTACAACATGAAACACAGACAAATATCACAAGACTAACCATGTTATCAACGTATTTTATCGGGGCCAAAGTGTAAAATGAAGTCATGCTCAAGGTTTGCCCAATTATCTCGCATACAACTCTAAACATATAAATAATAGTCAATCACAAACAATACAGATTCGTCAACCACAACTACAATTCAAGGCATATACCTGTATACAGTGATCTCTCTGACACTGACTGCTCTGTACAATTGGTCTACATCAACAGTGGTGCTTGGATCACCAACAAAACTATGCAATGGGGGGATAACCAATGGTACGACCTCCCATTCTTCTTCATCACCATCATCATCGATTTCAATACAAACAATGTTATCATCAGTTCTTGAAACTATCTCATCTTCATGTGCGGTTTTATCCTCCCCTCCTACTTCAGTATATGCACCTAGGGGGTCATCAACTACATTACCATCACCTTGTTGTTCAAATCCACAATCACGACCAACTTCAGGCTCTTCGTCACCTCCAACTTCAGGTGCTTCATCAACTCCACCACCAACTTCTTCATCAATGCCACATGCATCTTCTTCAGTAAAGATTGGAGTTTGACAAATTTCAAATAACTCCCTAGTAAGAACTCCAATCTTGGCATTCAATGCTCTGAGATCTTCATTGTTTTTCTTCAATCTCTCCTCGGCACCTGCTTCCCATGTCCCGTCATCAGAGCTTTCGTCATCATCTTTCTCAACCTTGGATCCTTCAGCCAAGGATCCTTCACTCATCCCTCCGTCATCCATGTGGAAAGCTACACAGATTTTCGGGCGATGACGATCTTCCTTTCTTACATACCACTCTAGATTTAACTGCACCATTATCACACAACAAATTTTGACAAATAAGACAATCCATTTTTACATCAAAAATAACGAATATCAAAACACTTACATCTCCGGTCATAAATATATGTTCAATTTTTTCGGTCCTTGATTTATACGGGAACCATCGCATTATGCACGGGAAAAACCTGTGTGAAGCATGACCATGCAAAGAAAGTCTTTCAACCGCCCAAGCCTACAATATCATAATATTATTTCATCAAACCTAATTGACAATGTTCTGCAGTACATCAAAATAATAAACTATAAATCATGTTACCTGCAACACTGCCACATTGCAACTAAGAGCGATACCTCCTCTCATAATTTTCTTCTTACATTTATTTAAATTCTCTACAATATGTTTATGTACACCAGTACACCAATCGTATAGACACAAACTGTCTAAGTCATCTAACACTGCAAAAGGCATGTTACAAACATGCCTTGATTTCCTAGGAAAATAAAAAACAACCAAACAAACTAATATATATAACCTACATACTACATCAACATCAATGTTATTATCATGCACAATGACATTAAACATGTCCGTCAACTCATTCAAACTGATAGTTTTTTATTTGAACATTTCACCAACCAATCCAACAACTACTTCATCAAACGAAATCTCTAAACCACCTATTTCTAAACCTATGCTCATGAACACATCAATAACTGAAAAGGGCACCAACTGTTGACTTACTCTAAAACTATTATCATGCCCGGTCCACCTGCAAACCATAACCTTCAATAATTTCAAATTCACCTCCACAGGGCTATGAATATTCAAACACCACATAAATGGAGTCATCCTAATCCGCTCCACATGACACTTTCGTAGTAAACGATTCATTTCAATAATGATCGATGAGTCCATCAAGATCAGAAGCCGCCACTACACAAAAATGATGATAACTATATTAATAACTACAATTGATACGATAATCAAATAATCAATAAACAGAAAATTATCATTTTTCTTACACTTGGTTTTTTCCCTTCCATTGAAACCGCCCTAACAAGATAACATTCCACACTCGTTATATCATTAAGGTTAATGAAACACCAAAAAGACAATGTAAAAGACAATGTCAGGGCTCGGCCATTTTTACTTACACCAACAAAGACGGATAACAATGCTCCTCCAGCACAAGGCAAATCCACAACAAAGTAACCACAACCGCCTTCCAACCACACAAATACAACAACGCGACCAACAACACTAGGGTTTCAAAGATAACATACAGGATACCAAGCCACAGAAGATGGAAGGGTGAAGATGGAGGACAAACCTACAGAGAAGATGGAAGGGTTGAAAAACCTACGCACGTATTGCCAAAAATAAACCGCCAAACCCATTTCTTAAAATTTAGAATTCAGATATTCCAAAAATACCCCTCGGCCTGATAACCTCTTCCATATTTCACTTCACTTTAATCACCCAATGCAAACACGCCACGTGGCGTTGTGAAATTGTTGTCAAAAAATCGTTGTCGACATATCATTTTCCATTCTAATAACAATTCTCCTTCTCCTAGTACACTCTTATGTATCAATAACCACACTATTTCTTTCCTCACTCTCTTCTTTCCAGAAACCAATCACTACCTGAGAACCACCCAGTAGCTCCTACCTACACCTTCACTTTTTCTCTCCCAATAACACCAACCCGAGACTCTCCATTCCTCCTCCAATCCGAACTTCTTTGCTTCTATGCGTACAACCACACCTTTCTCGGCCTCCCCAACCGTTCCCACACACACTCTCACAATATTTACTTACAGTCATCACTCATGGATATGTATATATCCCATTTACGCACATCCCGAGACTACCCCTGCATCACACTTATTTATTCTTCTCCAATAACCCACGACGTATTCTAATTTTTATCACTCAAAATCCACACTTACAACTTTCACGCATCACACCTACTTTATTCTTCCCTTACACACATATTGACCAGGAACAAAGTCCTTGCTAGACGACAAATCACCGTTTCAACTAACTGAGAGAGACACCCAAACCCTACTCTTACTAGGGTCAAAACGAAATACTAAGCAATAGGAATACCTCCAGTAACGTCATGAAAAGCGTAGTCTAGTTCTTATGTGATATGTGAACATAATATAGAAAGAAAACTTCCTAAAATATACTCTTTCCTACGAAGTACATCCCAACAACACAAACATATAGTAGATTTTCGGTTTGCTCCTCTTACCTAGATCCAAGGATTACTCACGTTCTTGAATGCAATGCTTTGGTGCTTACGTTGCTCCACAGTCGCTGCTGGTGTAGTCCCTCCTAGTGACTCCCGGCTAATCCTCCTTTCTCACTCTCTGTAGTGACGCTAAACTGTAAGCTTTTCTTCCTTCCTCACACTCTCTCTCTCGATCTGTTAGAGAATAAATGGAGCTAGGGTTTTTGTTTTCTCTCCTTGCCCCTATCCTTCTCTTCCAAGCTAACGTTTATAACCCAAAAAATATCTCCTCAAACTCAGACCCACCTGAATCCGTTATAATCTGCTAAAAGAAACCACTTCTACGTGCATGCCCCCTCCACTACCAATAAATGTAGGCCAATCCCCTTATATTTCTTCCTCCCCTGCCACGTGCCAAAAAAATAAAATAGTTTTATATTTTCTCTCTCTTACTTCCCATAATACCACAACGGCCCACCACTTTATTTTATTTTTTCAAACAATAACACAATTATTACTAATAATAAAACTAAATTCAAATAAATCCATATTTATCTCTATCACAATTTTATCTCTCACTAACACACTAGAGTTAACTCATGTAATATTATAAATCACACTAATAAATAAAATACTAAAATAAATAAATATTTTATTTATTACGAATCTTACAGGTTCCACATGATGTTGTTTATGATGGTGGTGTCTCCTAGGAGGACGCTCATAGTGATCATAAGGATGAATACTATGTTGATCACTATGGTGGGAATGTTCACCATGATCATGGTTTTGTCCATGGGAGTGGTCATCATGGTTTTGACCTCTCTGATTGAGAATGAGGTTAGTAACCATCTGTCTGAGCTCGTGGAACTCAGCTCGAGTTCGATTAAGCTCAGATACAGTTCTTTAAGTTGAGCTTGAGTTCTACTAATTTCCTCTCTCAATTGAATATTTTCCTGATCATTATGAATGGTACCTTGAACACTAGTGTGACTCATACTTGTGAAGTAGAGAAAAGGTTTTCACAAGAGTTTGAAAGGCTTACACAAGTATAGAGTCAAAAACTTTTCAAAGACTTTTATATTTTTGGTGAATGATTTCTAAAAAGATTTTAGAGGTAATAGAAACATAATAGCTCCCAAGAAGGAGAGGTGAGTCACAATGGACAGACTTAAGAACCTTTTCCTTCCTTAGCTAGAGTTTCTCCAGTCGTTTCTTACCCCAGTCTCTAGGTAGAAATCTTTCAAAAGCTTTTTGAATGCAAGAATGAGATGCACCTAGAAACCAAACGAAGGTTTATCTATATGAAACGCGCTCCTATGTACCACATAGACTTAAAACATAAAAGTCAACAAGCAATGTAAAGTAAAACAAATGGAAATGAAAGAAAAATGAGACACAGTCCTAAGTGAAAGTGCAAGTGACACTTGGAGCCACTTGACACACTTTCACACTAAGATGTGGATACTAGATTATTACAATGTTTAATGGTGGACTTGAAATTGCTAGAAAAGCATTTTCCCAAGCCACATAAGTGCCAAATGAAAAGAAAAGTTAACACAAATGTTCTGTGATAGTATGATTTAAAATACAAATGAAGTAGACGTTGCTGTTTCAGATTGTTGGAGTTGCCAAAATGTTGTGTTTTGCTGCTGAAATTGGTGCTGGACTAGCAAGAAAAAAATGCTCTTGGAGTTCACACTTGTAGCCAATTTAACAAGTCTTTCGCTCCCTAATATGCTACCCCTTTGGACAAGCTATCTGGATGTTTGAAGTATCACCACAGCATCACAGCACCACTGCCATACACTAAACCAGTCATAGCTAAAACTGCACTGCACCAGAAATTAAATTCACATACCAGGTTTGGTGGCACAAATTGGAGGTCAAACAAGTTGATTTCAAGTATTTTTAAGCTTTGAATCAATGGAGGGACACAAAAGGAACCTAGGAGAGGCACTAGATCAAATTAAACAAGCAAGAAAAATAAAAAACGAAGAGCCAAAAGTAGTGTAGTAAGGTGTTTGATAAAAAGACGTAACTGTTTGATAAAAGTCCTCAAAGAAGTGCAGATTTTTGGCATTTTCGGTTTTGGGGTTCAAAACTGGATTGCATGGTTTTCTCTTGAATTGAACAGTGCACCAAAAATCAAACAGAATGTACAAAATCAAACAACACTTGAAAATGAAAACTGCACCAAAAAAGTGGCTTTAAATTGGTGGTTTCAAACCCAAATTTGGTAGGAAAAGATGCAACAGCTGTATTGAGTGATCAAACAACTTTGTATAATAAGTTTACAGATGTGCAAACTGTTACACAACTCAGAAACAGATCACAATGCAAAATGACTGCTGCACTTCCATTTTTAGGCAAATTTTGGTGGGTTTGGATGGTGATTTTGCATATCAGCTCAATTTTAACGAAATGAACAGTGCACACAAGTTTTAAATGGTAAAATAAACTTGTTCAAGCATTCACAATGCACAGAAACATCTAGAATCAACAATTCACACCAGCTGTAAACAATTATGCAGCACTTTTTACACAAAATTTGCACTAGAATTCAAATAAACACTAGAATCAATATGGACAACACAAACAAAGCTTAAGAAGATCCTAATGCACTAGATCTAGCTGTAGAATATGAGCTAGCAGATTTGGAATGACCTAAGACACATCAAAAACATCAATCACGGTGAAAAAGATTGACCAAAATAGTGACAGTACTTTGTTGCAGCATTTTGAACAACTCAACCATACTTTTTGAAATTTAGTGATTAATTTGAGTTGCCACTACTTGAGACATGTGTAAGAACATCAAACAAACTTGTCTCAAGCTTTAGAAACAATAAATCTGCACAAAAACATATAGCTATTAAACCAGAATTTCAAAGTTTGTGCAGAATTGTGAAAACAAAAACAAGTTTTAGCATGTTTGAGCACATATCACCAAGGCTAGACATTGTCTCATTGCCTTCTAGGTTGATATATGGCTACACAAGCACTAGAAACTCATTTGAAAACAAAAACATTGTTGGAACTTAATCAAACACTTGATGACAGAATTTAAAATTGCACATAGGCACTTGACTTGACAAAACTGGAAAAATGAGATTGAAGTTGGAATTGAACTCAAACAAAGGATTTTCACCGTTTAAAATGATCAACAAGCACTAAGTAACATTGGAAACACAAGAATAGTGATCACAAACATGAATTGAATCAAACACAAGTGAAAAAAATTTGCAAAAACAGTGAACACAAGCACTGCACAACACGTACGTGAACAAAATGAAGAGAAAAATGACTTAGCTCTTGAAGCAAAGCGTGGACGACCTAGCTCTGGATTCCAAATGATAGAAGCGGCTCCAATCTTAAAGATTGAGCACCTCCTCGAACCAAAAAGTGGCAGTGGAATGGGAGAAATTGATGGTTGATCTGGTGCATGCAAGGTGTTTGTGAAAATGTGTTTCGGTGTTTGGAAGTGTGTAAGTGGAGTTTCTAACTCAGATAGCCTTCTAGCGCGGAAGAGAGCTAGAGGAAGAACAAGCTAAAGCAGCTCTAAGTTTTGAACTCGAAGACGTAGGGGTTGAATGCAATTCAACAGCATAACATTATATCAATTCAAGTTGTTTTTACAAGAATAAGGAGCTCTCTTTTATAGAGTAAGAGAATCATGGCTATCAAGCTAAAATGTGCATGAAGCTACTGGACGAGTGCAGGAAATGCTTCCAGGCCGTGTGTTCCATGTGCAACTAATTGAAAACGTGCTGAAACAGAAGAAGCTACACGGTTGGCTTGTGTTTCACGTTGATTCATATGTAAAATGTGCTTCAAAGACAAGAAGATGCACGGCCTGGCTGAAACATGCACTCCTACTTGCTTCCTTTTCTCTCCTTTGCTTGGCAAACCTTTTAAGATGTATATGCATGGGTTCCCACCTTTATTGGTGACCTACAAAACAATACAAATGTTATTTAGCAAAGTATATCTATCTAAGACTTAGATAAGGAAAGTACTTTTGTTGAAAGTCTTTATTTCACTTCCCTTTCTTAGTCTTAGTGTAAGTTGATACTTCTTTGTAATTGACTAATTAGAAAAGTTAAAACATGGTTAAGTGTAACTTTTATTAGACTTGTAGATGTGGTAAGAATCAACTAAGAGGCATTGTATAACTACTAGGTGTTTTGAGTTATGATGTGTGTAAATGAGTGAAAGGAAGCAAGGTAGTGCTTTGTCTAAAGTCTAAAGTAGTGTAATAGAGGATGGGCTGCTTAAATTTATGTTCGATGCTTTTAAGTTTTGCAAAGATGATAATTGAGCTAAATTTGTGGATTGGAAATTGGAAGTGTATATGTTGTGTTGTTTCAATTGATTCTGGTTTCATGTGTTTTGATTCCTGTTGATATCTTGTATGGCTATCTATAATAATATTGCCATGCTAGATTTACTCTACTTTCATAAAGTAAGAACAACTAAAATAAGTTTTAGAAATTATTGATTGCTCTAAGTGTACTAATTTTCCATCATGCTTCATGATATGGATTGCTTTGTTGGAAGTTAATGATTCTGCCAACTGGTTGTTAATCTCAGTGTTTGGGAATAAACTAACGAAATGTCGTTTAGTAGATTACGTTGCTTTAAGGTTCATTATATGAGTAATTTGCTTGATTGAAATGGTTCTGGATAGGGGTAAGGGTCTTACTTTGTTGCTTAACTTTTTAATGAACCAAAGTTAATTGAACTTAAGGGAATTTTGTATAATCTGGATCAGGATGGTAATCTGGATTGTGTGTATGTGGGGAAATCTAGTTATGACAATTTTATGTGATTGAGTGGATAGGTACTTTGTTAATGATCGGGATGGTATATGTTTGTGTTTGTAGGTAGTGTGAATCATGTATATATTGGGAATGAAGACTCGTTGAAGGTGTGTAAGGTTTTACTTAGTTTTGGTTAAAAGACAAAACTTATTTCTTTACAAACCTCTAATCTATAATGAGCAGTAAAGATAAAGTAAGGGTCTTAATCAGATAAGGTTTCATATGTGTCTAGACCTTAAATAAACATGTTGCAGAAATTGTTGGTTTCAGAAACATTGTTAAATGAAAGAATATTATTATGAGTGTTAGTACTTTAGACGTGTAAGTTTGTAAATGAATGATGAGATTGTGTTGTTTGTTATACGTGACTTTGCTGTATTTTGTTATATATAGAAAATGGTATATGCATTTTCTAGTATGTTAATGTAGACAATCATAGTCCTTCATCCTTATATTGTGAAGAATAAACCAGGTCTTGCAGTATCATAACATAATAGGATTGAACCAAAGGAAGATTGAATGAAAACCTCTATGATGTTGTAGTAATATATATTGCACTTTGGTGACACTCTAACTATTTTATTTCATGGACATGCAGGCAAAGCATAGAGATACTTCGAACAGTCATTGTGGAAAAAAAGGTTTGAATGCACATGATGATGTATTATTTGTTTACAATTGATTTCCTAAAGTGGTGTGTTTGACTTGTTGAATTGTTTACTCTAATATATAGGTTTGTGCATGACACTCATGCAGGATAAATTACTTGGCACATGTGAACACATTATTAACGGATGTGCAAAAGTCATGCATACAGAGAACTCCTTTTGCATGGCTATTGTCCATTGTTGTGGATGTGAAAATGAGTAGGACACTACTTTTAGAATTGTGTAGTAGATGGTTACTGAGGAGGGGCATATTTGAAGTTAGGTCTGTGTTTATTCTATTTACAAAGTTAGACATTTACTTAGGGTTCACATAGAGATGTTTAAGTTGTTTAAAGAGGAAATTGATTGTCATACTAGGAGATTGTTTCATACAATTGATGTAAGTGTACACAATGTTTATGAAGAACTTCAAAAGCATATAAAAGGGGACAAAGTGGTTGATGTTTGCAGATTATACATACCGTTAGGGTTGAGTGAGTTTTTCTTTCCAAATAGAGGTGGAAAAGTTCATGTTGGTTTATTTGAATTATTAGATTATTTATCATGTATTGGAAAGTATAACCGAGGGTTGTTATTTATGAGTATAGGGTTTCTAGTTTGTGTGATGTTGCATTGTGTGTAAGGAAGAAACAAAAAAGATCACATTGTCATGTTGTTGGTTGTGTTTTCGCATTACATGTATATTTTGATGTTAGTTACAAAAGTTATTATATTATCATTTATTAGTGTTAGTTATTTGAAATTGAATTTTTGTATGTAACAGATTTGGGCAATGGAACATGTCTTATTTGGTCAGAAGAAGTTGCCTAAAAGAAAAAATTGTTTTCCTAGAATTATTCGTTAGATACATGTTAAAGTTGGTGAAGCAAAAGTTCAAAAAGCCTTTGTCGCTAATGAAGTGAGATTACAATTGCTTCTAGTAATGGATTGTTATGGAATTTCTATTTATTTGAATATGATCTGTGTGCTTATTTTGTTTTGTATAGGTCATTACTGAGGTATTTGTATCAAATGAAGAGATGTCTACTAACATTGTTAAAGAAGCATTTGATGGTCATTAGAATGATAGAGTGAAGGAAAACTTCCAAAGGCAATGTTTGACTGATATTGTTGCAAAAAATAAAGTTTTTTTTGGTATCATTGTTGACCAAGAGAATTCCATTGCCAAGCTTGAGAAAGTGGTAGAGAAGCTATAAATGTTTCTTGCATAGAAGAGGCAACAAAAGGTTTATGATATGTTTACTCCATTTCAGAAGTCAAATTCAGAGAAAGATTTGACATAATAGGTGATGATGTTGGGAAGTCAAATTCAAAGAAAGATTGTGACATAGTAGGTGATCATTTTGGGAAGTCAAATTCAGAGAAAGATTATGAGATAGTACGTTGTGGTGTTGAGAAGTCAAATTCAGAGAATGATTATGACATAGTAAGTGATGATGTTGGGAAATCAAATTCAAAGAAAAATTATGACATAGTACGTGATGTTGTTGGTAAAAGTTACAACGAAAAAGTTGGTGACATTTTAGTTCATGAAGACATGGATATTCCAAATTTTGACTTCTACACGCATTTAAAAGCTCAACCTAGGAAGCATTTGAAAAATGTTTCTTTGAGAACCCTTTGGAGAAGATTAGATAGGAAAAATCGTAGGCCCATTGAATAGTTTATGAATTTCTTTATCTTGGAATATATGTTTTAATTGAATGAGCTTAATTGTTCAATTATTTGATGAATAAAGGTTGACTATATGATCCATTTTCAGGTTCCTTTTGATGCACTGTGACTTTTGTCCCACAATTGCCATGATGAAGTTTTCATTAATTTTGGTTATTTAATTTCAATCAATTTGATTTGGGAATACATTGTTTATGAATTTGTTTTTGTTCAGAATGCCAATCCAATGTAACAATGCCTTCATACTTGATATTCATAACACAGAACCACCACACAATGAAATAAATGATTGGTGTGTGTAAATTATAATTCTGTTTTAAAACAAAATGGTTAACATACAATTGGTTAGATTGATTGGTGTGCGTAAATTATAATTGTGTTTTAAAAAAAATGGTTAACATATAATTGATCAGATTGATTGGTGCAGTAACTGGTTATACAATGAATTTGATGTGGTTAGTTCTTATACACATTTTGTACAACAATAAATTAATGAACACAATTTCAAGTGTTTTTATATTTTGGTTAAGTAACTAGTTAATGTGTATCACGTTATGTGGTTAGTGTGACTGGTTTATGCACAATACCAAAGTGGTTATTTTAAGTGGTATGATTTCTTCCTCTAGTAAGTGGTTATTTAATTCATATTTTGTGGTTGGTTGTGACAGTCATTTTGTATTAAAACAAGATAGTTAAATTGGATATAACTGGCAGAATATAAAAACTGTTTTATAAAATGACATAAATATAACATTTGTGTATGGGTAAATATGGCATTCATTTTCACTGAAGTCACCATATCTTTCAAATCACATGACCAAAAATTTCATTACCTGCATGTGAGGAATTTAAACGTCAGTGTGAAATATGTTATCCAAAAACATTGTCGATGTTAGGTTTCGACAATTGGGTGTTTTGCATGTCATTGTGTAATGATGTCAACAGTGACATGAACCCAAGGGATGACATAGTTGATACCTACATGACGCAACATCCAATGCATGACACTTAAATATATGTTCGACATAGTAAATGTGAAATCAATAAACTATGAAATTGCAATTGAATCTTACTGGTCCAATTGAGTTGGTTGTTGTGTATTATATGTTTAATCTGACATCAATGTTATTGCTGAATGTTGTATTCGGTACGTCCATCATAGTTTCCTTTATGAGTAGTTGGTATGAAGTTAGTTTAAATTGCATTAGTTTACAAATTTTAACACCACCAAATGTTTATTGAAATTGATAACACTAAGAAATAATAAAATAATAACTTACAAAAATATCAATAGATGTTCGACTACTGCCTTTCATTGATGGTTTCTTCCTTGTTAATCTCTCAAATGTGGATTTCAACCTTTTTGTCCTACATCAACCCTTTAACTTCTCAGATTTAGGGCTTTCAATTTCAACATTCTGTGTAGTTGTGTCTACATCATGGCCTATGTCACTATGATGCAGGTGTTCTTGTACTATGTGGGTATTGTTGTTGACGTATGGGGAAGATGAAATTTGTAGGTCATGCTTGTTCACAAATAATCTAAGGTTGTCAACCAATAATTGTGTCATGTGTATTGACTCACAGGAAATCTCAACAATATGTCCAAAAGTTTTGCATAAGTTATCATAGCGTTCAATATGTGGATCCTTCTCTTTGTTGTTGTATGTTGCTCTAATATACGTGTGCTTTCTGCGAACATTTTTAAACCATCTTGTGAGTATGTACTTAACAGGAAGCTTTGTTACTCGCTCTTCTGCCAAGACACACACACAATGTCTACATTTAATGCCCTTAAACTCAAAAGGCAAACAAAGAATGTCCTTAATATATCCATCAAAGAATGCATTCATGCTCTCGGTTTGTGAGTTAATTTACAATTGTTTTGTATTGTTCTGTTTTTTATTTATTGAACTTGTTTTGAGCACTTTCACTTATAGTCTCGGTATGTGTAGGTGTTTGCAACTGATATTGGTTGCCCAACTGATGAGCTAGGATGTGTATCACTATCGGTTGTTACCAACAAGCCTCCAACATGTTTCGCTCATGACATCCTTAGCAAATTGATTCCACGAGTTGACAACAACGATAAACCGGAAGGTAGTGGATCAAACAAGAACATTAATTTTGGAAAAAATTGAGAACTTTCATAATTTGTTGATTTGTATTTCAGAATTATCGTTATTGTCAGTGTGGAATATTGTGCGTCTTTACCTGGATGTGTTTTGTAGTAAATTTTGTTAAGTACTAAAGTCAGCTTCATGAATCTGTTGCTGCATTAAGTGGTAATGTTATGTATGTTATGTTCTAAGTTTTATATCATGTTGTTTTCATATAAAACAAATTGACAATATGGTGCAGTAACTGGTTATACCTTCAAATTATGTGGTTATGTATTAAAGTCGTTCTGTACAATTGACGAAATCCTTAATAACAAAATAATGGGTCATCCAATCTTGCACTTGAATAAGTCTTAAACCATATCACAACCAAGTACAAATGATTAAAGAAATTAATTATGATCACCTTGCAAAAATCAAACACATATTACACAAGTGTGAATCAAAACCTGATTTCACAAGTATTGGTCTAGTAACTGGTTATGTCTTAAGTCTTATGTTGTTATTTGTTAAGGTAGTTATCTACAAGTAAAAAAATTTTTCAGTTTAATATTAAGGATTATATTACTTTGGTGCAGTAAGTGATTATACAATCAAGGGTACGTGGTGTGGTATGAAATTCGTTATATACAACAAATGTAGTGGTTCTTGAGGATAAATTTCATCACATTTATTAGTGCAATAACTGGTTATGTACTTAGTCCTATGTGGTTATTTCTTAAGTGGGTTATGTACATCTACAACAAATGCTTTAAGTTCAATATCAAGGATCATATTAGTTAGTCCAATAAATGGTTATCTAATCAAGGGTTTATGGTTTGGTATGAAACTCGTTTTGTACAATAAATGTAGTGCTTGTTGAGGATATATTTCATCACATTTATTGGTGCAGTAACTGGTTATGTACTCATTCTTATGTGGTTATTTCTGAAGCTAGTTATGTACAACTTCAACAATGCTTAAGTTCAATATCAATGATCATATTACTTAGTTCAGTAAGTGGTTATCCAATCAAGAGTTTGTGGTCTGGATGAAACTCGTTATGTAAAACAAATCTCGTGGTTCTTGAAGATACATTTCATCACATTTATTGGTGCAGTAACTGGTTATGTACTCAATTCTATTTGGTTATTTCTAAAAGGAGTTTTGTACAACAATAAAAATGGTTAACTTCAATAAAAATGTAGTAAGTGGTTATATAGTAAGTTTTATGTGATTATTTATTAACCTTGTTATGTTCAACTAAAAAAAATATTTAAGTTAAATATAAAGGGCCATAATACTTAGTGCAATAATTGATTATCCATTGAAAGATATGTGGTTTTGTATGCTTATAACTATAGCAAGTTCATTGAAGTTGTTCACTATACCCAAAATAAGAATGTGTTAAAAAACCTAGCTGGAACAATAAGGAATAATGACCTACTACATATGTGTAAAACAAAATACACATTGCTCATTTAAACATTTTCATTCACTAAAAACATAGTAGAATAAGCCATCTTCTACAAATTTTCATGTTGGTGCAAACATTGTCCCACCCTCCTTATTTCATGAAATCTTTCCAATATGACCAAAATGAAGTTCATCACGATGAAACATCACCTTCTCCTACAACTTTAGGGACTATTATATGGTTGACATCCAAATTATGTATTGAATCATAAGATTCATAAACATTCAATAGTACAACATATTCTTAAAATATAAGACATTCACTAGTGCAGAAAAGGCTTTAGACGTCTGTTATTTTGGGCTTTTTACGTCTGATCCCGACCTAACGTCTTTACGAGTGACGTTGATGGGACGTCGGTTGGCACTGTCAGACGACTATATAGACTTCTGACACTACACATCAGACGTCTATAAAAGAATTATGAAAATAAAAGAGGTAGATAATTGTAGTTTTCAAATAAGAACCAACTTAATAAAATTAATCTAGATATAAATGTTGTAATTGGTTCTATATGATTACTATTTTTAAGATATAAGAATTGAGAATTACAAATTAAGTGAATTTTATTGAATATTGAGATTTTAGAAATTTTATTATTTGGATAAAAATTGATGTAATTGAAAGAAATTGGATATGTATGAACATGCCAATATATATATATATATATATATATATATAATTAGTTTATATAAATATTGATTTGAATATTGATTTTGTAACCAAAGGATTCACCTGTTTGTAATAGTTGAGTCTATTAATTATATAATAATCTTGTTCTTGAGGTGGAATTTAAATCTTAAGTTATTAATGAAAATGAAAGATAAAACTTATAAGAATTTAACCGTAAAAAATAGAAAATGTGATAGTGTAAAATAATGAAAAAAAAATTGAGCATTCCCCTTTAGTAAATGTTATACATATATAAAATGTTTAACCTTTTGATTTTGATAATGATTAGGCATTTTGACCACATAATCAATCTTGTTCTCCAATTGAAATTCAAATCTTAGTCTCTGTCATTATTACCTATTAATGAGAACTAAAGATAGCGCTATACATAACTTAAAATAAGTTACATGCAAAAGGATCTAATTCTCTACTTAGTCCTTAAGTAACTTGGCAAAAAACAACTGAGTGAAAAATATCATATGAAGAGTAATACTTAGTTTATGATGGGACAACAATTACAAAAATGAGAGTAATGGACAAAAGAAATGTGTTATAACTCTGTCATTTATGCAACTATAATGATACAACTTTGTAATTTACACAACTACTATTTAAAGTTTCTTATTTTAGTGCCAAGAGGGAAATGCTCAGCCCTTTAAGAATATTCCTTACAAAACGGCCAAAAGAACAAGTTATCTTTTTGTGTATTATTTTTCATTTTACACAAGCTCTATGAAGCTTTAACATTCCACCAGCTTTAATGTTATACCACGGGAGGGAACACGTCTGAATATTACTCTTCATATGGTACTTTTCGGTCAACTATTTTTTTTGAAATTACTTAACAGTTGAGCGAAGTAGGTCCTTTTGCAAGTAACTTCTTAAGCATAGTGTTATATTTAGTTCTCACTAGTAGCTAATAATGATAGAGACTAGGATATGAATTTTAATTAGTGAACAAGGTTGATTTTGTGGTCAAAGTGCTCAACCATTATCAAAAGGCTGAGTCATTCTATATGTAAAGAATCTGCTAATGTGGAAGGCTCAAAATATTGTTTCATTATTTTACACTTTTAGGTACTACTTTGATATCACAGTTTTTTTTATCTTTGTTGTTAAACTTGTAAAAGTTATAACTTTAGTTCTTATTAGTAGCATAGGATTTGAATTTTACTTGAAGAACAAGTTTGATTCTATAACTGAAGGGCTTAGCATTTATAAAATGTTGAGCCATTTTCTTGATTTTTAACCACTTTGTTTTAATTATTAGATGACATAAATGGTGTGAGATGTAATGATATTAAGAGAGCTTCAAAAAGTTTGTCTTTTTTGTTAGTTATTCCAATAAGCAATAAAAACATTCAAAACTTTTATTGACTTTAGTAAGAAGTTGATTTACAATGTTGCCATGAACTCTAGTATCATCCTGAGTTTAACCCCTTGACTTTATCAGCATCATCTAAACACCATTTTGCAATGTTGGAGTCTTTCCCTTGTCAACAATTTCCTCCTTTTTTGTGATGTCCCACTCTTGCTTTTAATTTCAATGAAGATACTAAACTTTGAATCTACTTTCTTCATCACACAAGTATAACTTTCAAAACAAAGTCCTCCTTGCTTTGAAAAATTCTCCTTTCTCAAAGCTCTCCCTTACATAAATTGAGTATTACTCTTCATATATGTTAATTGCTCTTTAATTGTGTTTTGCGAATTTACTCAACAACTGAGTAGAGCAGTTCATTTTGCATGTAACATGTTTTAAGTTAAGCATAAGGATATCATTAGTTCTAAATAAAGCCTTATTCCCTAAATTATGAATCACTCAAAATTATTTCAAAACAAAAAATTGAATATAAAGCTTAATAAACATTGATTTTGAAGTCTAGTTCTTAAAGTTCATATGACCATTTAACCTTTTAGCCACTTCTTTGAACTAATGTAACCATTTATTTCTCGATTCAACTGTATGCATTCCTTAATAAAATCATGATTTTCAAGTCCAAGTGGTTGTTGAAGTTCGTATGACTATTTCTTTAGAATGTTAACTTTTAAAACCATATCAACTTTGTACATTTAATTAGATGTATTGTCTACAGACAAGCGTAATAGGATGCTAATACATCCTATACTCGTAACCGACTCCTAGACTCAAAATTCGATTTTTGTAAACCATGTCTTATTTTATTTTTTTTCATAGTTTTTTCATAATAAAATATGGTGACAACTCCAAAACTTCTTTTAAAACTAGGTCCCTTTTTGTTTGTCATCTTGTCGCGATTCCGGTTACAACAAGGTGACACAATGTATAAAAAGGGTTTGAAATTGATTAGGTATACATGTTCTTGTTGTTGTTCATGGTTTTTTTTTTACCTTATGTTGTTCATCTTCTTCTTCTTTGTCATCCATCAATCTATTTGTACATTGCATGTCTCTATTGTAATCGTCTTCCACTAGTACAAAAATGGTTTTTTATACCTCTTAAAAAAGGCTTTTTATACCTATTTTTTAGTAGGTATAGAAACAAGGGGTATAGTAAGTTCATCATCTTTTATACCTATTTTTGAATCGGTGTAGAAAGTTTTACTTTTTATACCTGTGTTATTCATAATAGGTATAAAAGTCTTATATTTACACCTCCTAATACTATGGGAGTTGTTTCAGGTATAAAAAAGAGAAAATTTTCTTTTTATACCTACTAGTGCTATAATAGGTATAAAAAGTGACGTTTTTTTTTAAATATTTTATTTGTATGTACTACTATCCATATTCAGACCTGCATAAGATTCAATCCCAAAATACAGTTTAAATAATCAATAACAAGTAAAATAATCAATATTGTTTTCATCAACACATCAAAATATAATATCTACCTAACAAAGTTTCTAACTATATTTACCTAACATAGTACACATAAAATAGTTCCTAAACACAAAATGTAATATTGAAACATCCAATCATTTACAAATGGTTAAAAGAAATGCAGCCCATTGCTCCCGAACATCCTTTATGACATGTTGTTCCATTGGAGACGTGTCATCAAATATCTACACAATGAATAGTTTGAGTAAAGTTATAATATTAATGACTTAAGATCTTAGTTATAATTGTTCATGTTACCAATTTCCATGAGTCAACGACATTTGCGGATATAATTTTCTGCATGTGCCTCATGACATAATATCCGCACTCAAAGCTTCCCGGTTGACGTGAGCACTACAAGTTAAATTTATAAAGTATCATAAAATTTATAATTGTATTTATAGTTTGAAAGATTAACTACTTACAGTTGGTGCAATGAACTGCAACTTCTTTCTAGAGAGGATATGTGTTCCCTGCAACCTTGAATATGCCTCAACCACTCTATAAAGTTAAATGTACATTGAAATGAGTCCTAAGGAACTTAGTAAGATCATATATGTCTACACTACAAATAAATTATTAAAAACTTACAATATTAGTGTATTTTTAATTGCCAAAGTGTGAGGTTTTTTGTGCAATGAACATAAGAGAACTACAAGAAACTGTTGAGGAAGAATTAGTAACAATTGCCAGTGACCCCTGTAGATTCAAACAATAATAGTGTTAAATAACATTTACATAAATAAAATTTTATTAATAAAAATTATATACTTACTGTTGCAAATAAGGTGCTAAGTACACTTGCTTTTTTCCGTTTACAAAAGCCTCTAAGAGGTAGTTTTGGACCTCTTCACCTTTATTCCCAACTCCTTGAATGGCAACAGGGTCAATAAAACCATAAATGTGATCATTCTTCTTTTCAATGGTCAACCGATGTAAATACCTTAAACATTGAAAATGAATAATGTTAGAATAAAATATTGAATATATTTAAACTTCATAAATGTAGAAATTTACTTACAACAACCAAAGTTGTAGTACTGATATACATAACATATCAGTGCCAGAGAGAATTTCAAAAATATCCCTTTGACATATGAAGAAAGAGAGTGAAGATTTCCTGTTTGTGACTTCAGGAGGCATTTCTAACTCTATAGGAGAAAGGGAGATCTTCACTGCCAACACACCAAGTTGTTCTAGAATTATGTGTTGTGGCGACTGCAATTGTTGTTGTAGTGATTCATTCATATCTTCCTGCCCTTGTGCTTCAACCTGATATACATATTTAAAAACTTACAAAATATTAATATTACTAATAAAAACAACAAAGTGCATAATTAAAACAATTACCTTCTTTACAATTGCTCTTGATAATCTAAGGGGCCAAAGGATAAAATTTCCAAGGGCCTGTCCCACTGTCTGAACATCCTCAGTGGGCACAGGGACTCGAGCTGTAGCATTTCGTATGTCTACAACCACAACTCTCATCATATCAGCTGTAATGGTTTCATGGTGTATGGTTGACCCCAATGTATACATTTTACCTAAGTTATCCAAATAATATTTGTAAAATATATCAAAGAATATAATTCAACAAACAAGTATCCTATAACATATCAACACCTTCCTCCCATAACATCTTTAAATCTTCAACTAATGGGGCTAAATAAACATCAATGTCGTTTCCTGGTTGTCTTGGACCCGAGATCATCAAGGATAACATCACATATTTGCGTTTCATACACAACCATGGAGGTAAATTGTAAATCACTAACATCACAGGCCACGAGCTATGTTTACTGCTCAAGTTTCCATATGGATTCATTCCATCTGTGGCAAGTCCAAACCTAATGTTTCTTGAATCTTTACAGAAATTAGGGAACATGGAATCAAAATTCTTCCACTGCATTGCATCTGCTGGATGCCTTAAATTCCCATCTTTTATACGTCCATCTGCATGCCATCTCATGAGTTTTGCATCATTTGAGTTACTGAACAAGCGTTTCAATCGTGGAACAAGAGGAAGATACCATAAGACTTTTGCAGGAGGACCCTTACTATCACATTCAAACTCACCCTCTTTTTGTTTGTATCGTGATACCCCACATTGTGGACATTGATGTAACTTGGCAAACTCGCTCTTGTACAAAATACAATCATTTGGGCATGCATGAATTTTTTTATACTCCATACCCATGGGACACAATATCTTCTTCGCATCATAATTGCGTGTTGGCAATGTGTTACCTTCTGGAAGCATGTCACTCAACAACTCAAGCAACTCTGTGAAGCTTTTATCAGTCCACCCATTTCTTGCCTTTACATTGAACAATTTTAACACAGCTGGCAATCGAGTATACTTAGTGCATTCTGGATATAAAGGTTTTTCTGCGTCACTGCACAAGCTGTCATACATATGAGCACGTTGGAAGGAATCATGTCCGACATCACATATCATGTCCTCTAACCGATCACCCATCTCTAAATCAACTTCTTCTATTTCTACTTGAGAGTCACTTACACTTGGCATGTCTATTAATTCACCATGCCATGTCCACTTTGTGTAGCTCTTTAGGAATCCATCACATAGAACATGCTCTCGAATAACTTCAGTTGGTAATTTTCGCTCATTCAAACAATTAACACACGGACAATAGAATCTTCCGTTATTGTCTGGAACATTCATCTTTGCAAATTCAAGAAATTGTTCTACTCCACTCTCATATTCATTTGTTGTACGTATCAAATTTATCCAACTCCGATCCATTGTTATCTGTGAAAGCAATCACCTTTATAATAGTCAAAAGTATAAATATGACTTTTACAACAAGAGCAAGAGAAATGAGATTTTTTTATAGTTATCCCAAATGATTTTTTCTTTAAAACTTTCCAGGTGGTGAGGTGGTATGGTGGCTGGTGGTATTACTATTCTTGTGTTATTTTCTCTTCCAATCACAGAAGAGTTCAAACTAATTAACTTTTACCAATTTCCTTTATCACCACATAATAATAATGAACAGGTAATCTAATAAAATAGTAAAATTTCATATCAGTTTTGTTTAATTTTAATTTTATATCAGTTTTGTTTAATTTTAATCTTCTTTTAATTAATGGGAATGGGTTTTCTCTTTTTCTGCGTGGTCCAAACGCCCCATATGGCTTCTACACATTATTCCACGCGTTAAGCATCATAATTTCATATTCCATATTATTATAATATGGAAACGAATAAATTTTATTAAATAAATGATGAAAGATATAAAGTTGAAAACAGCAAGGCACGTATCTTCGGACACTTAATAAGTTTGGAAAGTTTTGATATGGGCAAACATATCAAACGGTACACTACTACCTTTTATTCACTCAATTTTATAATTAAAAATACGAATTGTCACATACCAAATATTTACGTATGGTCATTTTTCCTACTTTCTATGTTACTCTTTTATTATATATCATGTCATGAATAACAATATTGCACGAATAAATAATTGGATTTTGTTATACTCAAAAGCTATACCAAACATTGCAACAATTTCTTTTTCTATACCAAAACTGCCAAGTTTGCCCTAACCCCCAAATTGAGTAATTCTTTTCACAAAACAACAAACATAATATTCATATTAAACTTCACCGAAACAGCAATGGCAATGAGCAAAACTGAGCAGTTCTTTTCAAAAAATAACAAGCATAATGACTTACCTTGTTGTTGTTGGAAACCCAGCAGACCACGCGATGAAGGTCAAACGTACAAGCCAAACGCACCACCACGAAAGCGAAGCACTATAAAACCACCACAAAAGTATATTTTCCACTAGTGATATTATTTTGAAACTAAAAGAAATGACAGATAAAAAGTAGCATTTTTACCAAAATAAAAAGGAGAATTAAAAAGAAATGCCACATCCTACAAGGATTGACTTTAGACTAAATCCCAGAATTCAAATGAAAAGCATGTTGAGCATACAAGGATATATGGCAGACTTAATTAAATCCAAAATATCAGGCATAATAATTATGATTATAAATTTCAGACGGATGCAATTATTAAATCATGCAAAAATTGTAAGGCAGAATCAATAGTAGACCAATGGCACGCTCAATGTAACAGGCAAATTTGGAGAGAAAAGGAAAAAGAAATAATAAAATGCTGGGTAGTTAGTATATGTGGATAGACAAATAGTCAATTCCACACAAAAAGTCAGACAGAAATCACAATAACCATAACACCCATATGTTGTTCATGGTATATTTGAGGGTGAGGCAATAGGGGGAATAGAAAAGGATTAAACCATAATTTCTAATAAACCTTCTCCATTTTGATATTATTTTTTGCAATATAATAATAGAATTTTACCATAAACCTAATATCCTCGTCTTTTATTTACTTTTATAACATTATATAATTCTTAATTTAAAAATAAAAAGTTGTCTTCTCCCTGTTCCCTTTCCCTTCAAAACTACACATGGCAAATAGCAGATGTTCTCTCATGTACAGATTCAAAATTAGAAACTACACATGCAAATCATTGCAAAGAATGAAAACATACTTGAAGTTGCCCAGTTGATAAGAAAAAGTTCTTCAAAAATTCATGTTTATAGAACCTGAAATTGAGATGGGTCATTATTCCAAGATGGCATCCCCTATTAACATTAATAATTCAAATAAGAACACATGAACACAAGTATGCCAAAACAAAAACACAAACACTGATATAGCAAACGCTGTTCATTTTCTATTTTAAGTTCTGCGTTTCCCCCTTCTCTGCCTTTTTTTCTTTATTAAATGTGTACCTCCCAACTATACCCTTTAAGACATAGTAATTAATGAATGGGTGATATGTTTTAGGCGATTGAATACGCAAAAACTAGGATAGTAGCAAGAAGAGATTAAAAATCAGGAAATTGTAGAATTACAATAGAGAAATATGTATCTTTTGTTGATCAATATTGATAAAAAAGAAGGATGCACAGCAGTTAACAAGGATCGTAGTAGCAAGAAGAGATTAAAGATCAGGAAATTAGAGAATTACAATAGAGAAATATTTATATGTTATTGATCAATATTAATAAGAAAAGGAGGATGCTCCTTCACGGCAGTTACTACTTCTCAACTGAGTCCACAAATCCAACTCAGTTTGAGAATATTTTAGCATCCTAACATACAATACATCTTCCTATTTAACTCCAATTCTAACTGCCTTGCGACTGGATTCCCAACTACTGCAAATGCCATCCAACTGTTTATTTTTTCATTGATAATAAACTTAAGCCATCTATACAGAATGACTCACGCCAATGAAATAGTGAACTTCTTAAATTTCTGTAGATTCTTTTATTAATTCAACCTTGTAAACCTTAATGACTGAGTGAACCTATAAACCTTTTAAATTATAACAGAATGAGTAAACTTGTTAACATTTGGCTAAAAGTTAAATTTGTTTTTTCATTAATGGAAAAGTTACATTTTTAACGTTGACTGAATGTATTTAAAAATGTATCCAAATCAAGCTAAATTGATGATAAACAGAATAAAATAAAGTTGTATTTGAAATAGGATGAGTATAGATAAATATATACATGTATATATGTGCGATAAAGTAACCATATTTTGGCCATTGTAGATGCATATATATGACATACTAACCTGGTGATGAAGATTTTTAGTCTTGTCTACTAGAAGCTCTATCCTTTCCCCTATGTCCAGAACCTACATTAAAGTACGACATATTCATGCAGAAAATACATTTTATATCTTAAGCAAATTAGAAAAGCCATTTAAGAAAGATGACTTTTATTGCAGAGAGCAATTTATGGTGTGGAGGGATACTAGAACTAGATGTTTATGAAGGAACATTACTGATATTGCTTCTTTGATTAGATGAAAAACCAGTTAGAGCCAACAATGTTGTGTCAGGAAAAGAAAATATTCTTCATGTTAAAGATAAATAGAACCTACTTTAGGAACTAAGTCACACAGATAAACAGAAAACGCTGATTATTTCCAACATTGAACCATGCAAGTGCACTCTTATAGTTGAAAATACGTGAAAGGGAGAGACTACCACAGATATTGGTGGTTTTAAGATGGGTTGATGATATAATATAATAGTTTCATACAACAATTACAGAGGCATTTTATATTTTGGTATAAAATATTATTTTAAGCAAGAAATACAAAAAAAAAATATTATTTTGGTATATTTTGATTTTGGAAAATAATAAAAAGATGATTCTTGTCCTCCAGACTTATTTTTGAAAATTTGAGAAATAATAAAAAGGGCTTTTACTCAATTAAAAAAGAAAAAAGTGAAAGACACTGGTAGCTGAGAGGTAATGAAGTTGAAAAGATTGTGTAGATTGAAAAGAAGGAAATGTGCAGGGAGCAGAGGCCAAGCATTTAAAAGAGAAAGAAATGGAATAAAAAGTGTTCTTTTAGTTGACTTGGTTTAAGTCATTCAAATTAGAAGTATATGGGTTTTTCTTCTAGTAGAACAAAAAAGATGGAGACCATAGTGGTTGTAGATAGCCATGGATAATTAGAAGATAAATTATTAATGTGATGTGATTTAGCATAAAAAATGGGAAATGTATATTGAATACATATGTATTAATACGTCAGTGAAATAAGAAGCAAATAAAAGATAAGGAAGAAAAGTAAAATAAGAAAATTTACTATTTATATGTTGAGTAGCATACAAATCAGTGACACAAAATATATAAAAAGAAAATTGAACATCAATATGGATGGTGTTCCCTATAGGAAGAAAACTTAACATCAATGCTTATGATAGCTATGAAAAACTCTCCTCTGGTGTTGATGAGCTCTTTAGAGGCCTACTTGCAGGTATCACTCTTAGCCTTTTAGTGCAGTGGATTTACTCATGTTTTTTGTTGACACAATTGTTTTCAATACAGAAATTTGTTTCTACAAGAATGAAAGTAATTCATTCTCCTTGTGTTTTACATCAATTAAGAATGAAATTAATGAAAGTAATCTTTTAGCACCTCAGAATTCTTTTAAAGCTAAATTTTGATTTTGTAATTAATATTGGTTTTATAATATAATTTGTATTCATATAATAATAATGATGAATACATTATGACAGTGTGTATAATTTATCTATGCTAAGATGAAAATACAATTGGAAAAAAAAGTGAATATGAATTCTTTTCTAATTGTGTATGTTTAAGAATACATGAATCTGAAATTTTAAAATACATTTAGTGTAAGAAACTTAAAATCAGAAGTATGATACAGATGCAGAGTAAATACACTGTAAATATGATGCTATAGACTACTGGATATAGACAAGCTTTCAAAAAATTCAAAACTAGCAAGCAACCACTACTCACAATACTAAACAAGTTGTAAAGACAACAATCAAAAGAACTTGTTCAGAATTAAAAAAGAAAAAACCAATGACAGTAAAATACAGAACTCATTCAACAGAGCAAAACCTAGAAATGAGTATTTGATCTATTTGGCCAATTGAGAATACATTTTAGGTAAAAACAGGCCCACCTTAGGGTCTGCAGATTCTATTTCAGAAACTTGATATGTGCAGATTCTCATTCAATTCCCCAAACAAATTAAATTCTCAATTTTGAATCATGCTTGGCCTAAAAGAAAATCAACATGGCAGGGTACCTACTACTACACTATAAACCAAGAAAATAAACTTCACAAAACAGCAAATTGTTTAAATGCTTGTTTAAATGCTTGTTACTTAGTATAATGGTCAGAAACAAATTTAAACTGTGTGAGTTGATCAACCTCTCTACTCTACTACTTTTAGGATAAGGTTTTTAGTTTCTTATAATGGAGCAGTCACCGAGGGATACCCTAGCTTAGATCTAAAAGAATATGTATGCAGTTGAACACTTCCTCAGCCAAACAACATATAAAACAACGAAACAGATGTCTGCAACAGCATAAATATTTTGCACACAATGATACAAGCGAAATTGATTGCCTTAACAGAAAATTTGGAGAAGAATTATCAGTATAAACCCTAATTCATAAAAATGTACCACCCACGGCAGACCACCTGACGACGGCACACCACGGCAAGGGTTTCACCCACACAGCTTGAAACGCGGACGAACAACTTCAAACGTGGACCAATAGCTTCACCCAACCACCTCGACAACTTCAATAATAATAACGAACGATAACAATGGCAGGAGAATGAAGAAGAATGGAGGAGAACGAAGGATGGGGAAGAAAGGAGGGAGAACAGGAGACAGAACAGGAGACAGAACGAAAAAGAAATTGCACAGGAAGAAGAGTTGCGGGAGGGAAAAGAAATTGAATATGTAAATATTCCATACCTGTTATAATTTTTAAGCGGTGTAGATCAATAATTTATACCTATTTTAAGATTAAGGGGTATAAAATAAAGGATTTTTTACACCTATTATCATTGCAACCGGTATAAAGCTATTTGTATTTTTTACAATTTTGCCATCGTATCAGTTTTTATACCTGATTTCATTATAACCGGTGTAAAAAAGTTTCACATATTTACAAAATTGCCACCACATCACTTTCTATAGCTAATGAATTTTAACAGGTATAAAAATTAGCTATAAAAAGTATATTTTCCACTAGTGTTCATCATGTAGTTATGGTTAGGGGATGTAAGACCATAATAGTTCTTCTCATGGTGGTAGTAACAGGGCTTGTGATATAACTCTCATTTGAAATTGTGGATATGTAACAATTTTGACAATAGCTAGTACTTTCAATAATGCTAGGAAATGATTTTGGAGTTATCCTAACAATAGGCTTAAATTTATGAAATTTTGTTTTTGTTATATTTTGTTTTTGTAATTATTTAGTGATAATAAATATTGTGTTATGATTTTGTTCGAGAACAAAGTGAGAATCTAAATGGAGATAGGTTGTAATTACTTAGAAGGTGCTTTGAAGATGTTAGAATTATGAGACAAAGGAAGAATAATACAAATCAAAACACTCAAAGTTTCGAAAAATTGGGTCATGTTAATAACATTGTTTTTTTTTATTATTAATGTAATTATGGTGTGTTCGTATGTGTATTATTGTTGAATCTTCCATGAATTGTGAATGTAAGAGTAAGTAGAACATATTGTTATGTAATGATATGTATGAGGTTCAGGAAAATTAGTCAGTAAATAGATCAATTTATAAATTGTGAATGTAAAAGTAAGTAGAACATATTGTTATATAATGATATGTATGAGGTTCAGGAAAATTAGTCAGTGAATAGATCAATTCATAATATAATGATACAACATCATCTCAATAAAAAATTAGAGTTTTTTATGGCAACAAAAATTATATTTCAAACACATTGATTTAGCAATACATTCGTAAATACATAAATGGACTTAAAGTGTCAATGATGAATACACCAAGATAAATAGATAATTGTACTTAAACAAGTAACAATTCTATTTAACATTTAATTTGATTCTTTATTTTGTTTAAAACAATTATATTTAAATTATTTTATTAAAAAAATATATAAATAACTTAAATACATTCTTACTATAAAAATAATCAAAATGTTATTATTTAATCTTATAAAATAAAATATTTATATTAAATTATAATTATATTTTTTTAAATTGAAATTAATATAATAAATATATTATAATTTTTTTTAAAATATGGCGCGGGACACTGACTAGTTCGTATACATTTCATTATATCTCAAGAGAAAAAAATTACTCCCTTAATTAAATGAAATCAATAAATGTTTGTCATGTCTTTAAGCACGTTTCTCTGTTTTCTATTAAATTAAAATTAGTTTATATGGAAATTAATTTTTTTTAAATCTTTCCAACTTTTCTATTTTTATTAGTTTATAAAATAATTCTTCTAATAAAAATACATATAAAGAAGAGTGCTGAAATATATATATTCTTATCGCATTGAAACACAAATGCAAACATATTTTATATTCTTATTACATTGAAACATAGATTCAAACACATTTTTTATTCTTATTATACTGAAACGTAAATTTAAACACGTTTAATAGTCTTACTATATTGAAATTAGTGCTCTATAATGAGTTCTATCCCACGAGCCAAGCGAACCCAATCACTAGGTTAAGTCGGGTTTCAAGAGAGAAAAATATTATAGATTTATTTATTCAAGACTCTAATATTATAAATGGAGAAGTGATACAAAAATTATTAATATTAAAAATTTATTTGTTCGTTTTTTATGTTTGTTTTTGGATTAGGCTTGTATGATTTTTTTCTTTATTTTGAATTATTTTTGAAGTTTAACATTATTTTAGAGTGAAATTTATTTAGATTTGAATTAAAAAAATTATAATTTTTTTATTTTAAAAAAAACTTATAATTAAGTAAGCTAGTGAGTCAATCGGTTTAATCTACCAACTTGTGGTGGGTCAAGTCAGATTCAAATTTTTTCAGCTCGCTAATAAGCAAGCCGGGTTGGATTGGCTCACTAAGTGACCAACCCATGATGGACCGATCGGATCAAGACGGATTACCTGTTTTGATAGCTCTAATTAAAATTCAAACACATTTTAACTTATGCAAGTTTTTATCAAATACCACAACAAATTTTGAAAAGATAAATCACTTTTTAATTGTGCAAGTTAGGATATATTAAGCTTTCTGAAGGATGTAATAAAATATATAAAAAAATAGCCTTAAATTGTTTTGCATGGGAATATATATAATCAAATTATCTCTAAAAAGATATAATATGATTGTATCAATCTCCAAAATAACAATTCCTAAAATATTTTAATTTGTACTCTTTAGCTAAATTAATATTCACCCTATAAACATGAAGAAATAATCCAATCATTAAAATACACGTCGATAAACTCATTTGACAAATTAAATGCACTTCAAAACGCATAGCACAATTTTTATCATTCATGATATAATATGGTCCATGTTACATCTTTAAAAACCTAACGTATTTAAAAGAATTCCCAACTTTACCGCACTATAAAATGCTTACACCCTCCTTAAATTTCAAATCTTTGTCCACAATCAAAGTCAATTTCGTTACCCAACTATAGATTAGTGTTTTACCTAAACAATGTGTAAGACATACATCATGGTTCTAGAAAAAAACAAGAAATTAAGACAAAATATTTGTGGTATTTCTTGCTAGCATTTTCTTGATGATGACTTGAGAAGATATTTCTCTCATGCAAGCTATGAACTAACATCTTAACTTATTGAAACTTATTTAAATCTTTGTGTTCTTATTAGATGCTTTCATATGCATGAATTTGAAGATTGAATCTCTTAATCACATAAGAAGGTAGATGATCTATAAATCATATTACACTAATGACAGTTTTTTTCAAATTCTGATGTACCCAAATTTTCTGGGTAGACTTTGATTAAATTCTTTCAGTTCATATAGGAATCTAGAAGCAAGACAAACGCAGCTATTATGCTATGTTTTTCAAATGAATGATAAATTGGCATTGAACTAGCTGAAGCACTTTAGATTGAGAAATGGAGTGCAGTAACTATAGTCTGTCCTTGTTCATCCATTTTGCACACCATATCATCCATGTTACATTACAATTCCTAGGACCTATTTGGCACATCTTCATGCAATAAAACACTGACACAGATGTTCCTGACCTGAACCATGTTAATCTGAGTGAGAACACAAGCACCACGGTCAGCACTTAACATGTTTGAAAAAACGCTTCAATATGTACCATGCCGGAAGGAAACAGGAAAACAACACAAGCAAGAAGAAGAGAAAACAGATTCAGAAGGGTAAATTGGACCATAGATGACACTTTTATTAAACATTATTATCCATAAGGATTGTTTATGCTAATGTTGGTCCCATTCCATCCAATTGGATTGACTTCCCACTCGAGGAATGCTGTTGACTCTGGAGAACTTATCAACTTTGAAATTGGCCCCACACATGGCCCCTTCACTGTCAACTCTTGGCATTGCCTTCAACTTGTTCATTGGATGCTCAAAGCTCATCAAGCCTCCTTCACTGTGAAACATACACCCTGCATTCCACCGCCAACATGTCATGTTTCTCAATGCATCACAGGATTGTGCTTCTATTTTCATTGAAATTTCTATTCATGTGATTTCATTAGCTTAATTTGTTCCCTTAGTTTGATTTTTCACTATTTTAAAAGTGATACTTATGAACATTAAAACTGCAAGATTATAAGAAACCAGTGAGTGGTGGCTAGAAAGGTACCTGTTGGGAAGGGAGCAAAGGATTTGGCACAGCCCTCTTTTATGACTTCTAGATCATCAGAGATCACCACAGATCCATCAGCTGCAAGACCCCAATACAGCTTCACTCCCCCATCAGAACCCTGCAAAACCATGATCAACAACTTTGTTAGTAGAAGCACTTCACTTATTAAGAAAAGTCTGGCAAAGGTCAAAACCAAAATGGCAGATTAGCATACCAGTGCTGCAAAGACACTTCCAACCTTGCTGTCATACACAACAAAGGCAAAGCTGCCATCAAGTTCCTTGACAACTTGATCTGCCGGGTATGGACCCCTGTCACGGAGGGTCTTATAAGCTTCAATCACAAGCATGGCCTCATCAGTGTTCTTTGACAAGCCATATTGCTTGATCAGTAGAGACAAATTGTTCAAACTCCCCAAGAAGATACAGTATATGTCATCAATCCCACAAAACAACCTGCAATTCAGAGAACCCATATTCAGCATTCTTTCTCAACCTACCGTGATTCAACACTCATCATCCACTTTCCCCTAACTGATTTCAAAAATCACACCTACCTTTACATGACCAAATGAAAATTACCCTTTATAAGAAAGCAAGAAAGGTAGGTGTAGGTGCAGATAACAGTAAAAATCAGCACACAAAATCATTGATCTACATAAAGAGAATGCTACATAACCTTTGATTACGAGAGAAAGGTTGATCAGGACGGACATAAGCTAGCACAGCAGCATGGCCAAAGCTCATAGAGCAAGTGTTCGGAGGATGGTGAGCAAGGAAATATTTGAGAGTCTCTTCAGGAACCTTAGGCTTCTTGGAGCCTTTGTAAGAAGCAGGACTGTTCAACTCTTCAGGGGGATGAGCAAAAGCTTTGTGGAAAATGGCCAACATTTTGATTCAGCAACAGGAATCTCAAGCCTCACTACAAAGAAATATTAAAATTGAAAAAGGAAAAGCAGGATTCTGAGGAAGGACCATTGTCGTATTTATAGCCCCACTTCAAGTTGAAAAAATTTGGACAGTATGCAGTTTTAAAATCTCACCATTGAATACATATGTTTTAAAATTTTCCATATTAAATAATAATTAATCAAAGGCTAAGATTGCATCATCTCATAGTGGGAGAGGATCTAGATTGGTCATATCTGGTGCCTACCCCAAAGTTGGGAATGGTTAAGGTGGCCTTGTTTGAAGTTGTGGGCGTGGGTCCTATATCCTAGTTTGATGGATAAGTATCAAATTTCCAATATTTAAAGTCTTGATCTTATCCTGGGAACTATTTTTCTTCTAAATAATTTATATCTATCACCTTAATTATAACATTAACAATATGATTAGAGCAGACATTGATATCATTAATGGATAATTAATGGATAATCTTGTTAAATATTAATTAAAAATTTGATTTTTAGTTTTATGTGTATACAATGCAGTACAATGGTAACAGATGTAGTCATTCAAAATACGATATTTTTCTCCAAAAACGTACAAGAATTTCTCTTTTTGTCTACTTTGTAACACAGTTTTGGTCCCATGTGGTCACTGTCATCCTTCTAAAGTCCATCTTATTTGCTATTACCATGGGAGATTGGAAGCAGTTTCCCTTGTTTGGACAGCAAAGTCTCTTATTTTAAGCAATATGGCCAAGGTAATTATTCTTTTGCCTTCAACTTGGAATTTTGTTTTATTACTATTTTTCAATGTTTATTTTTTCCTTTCTGCTTTTGCTTTTAGAGGGGACTGCAATTGCGTGTGTTAGCAGGCTAATATGACATATCAAAATAGGACAAGATAGTTAGCAATAGATGTGACATGGTTTTAATAATTAAGAGGGTTAAATTATTCGTTTGAACTTTGAACTAACGTTAATGAATTAGTAAAAGTGAAAGACAATTGGATTTACACTTTCCAACGTGTGACATAAATAAAATATATTCAGACATGTTTAGGCCCTCAATATTGTGACACAAGAATCAGCAGAACCACTGTATTTCGGAGAACCTGTGGATTATTGTAAGTATATGTTATGTTCTTATCTTTTGTCTTTGTTGTTTGAGGTTTAAATTGTCACGAGGAAACTAGCTCGGATGTAGCTTTTCTTCTGTCGTGGTGGACACCACTCGCAATGATTAATTCGGGGTAAGGTGCAGCCTCCATTCCATAATTCTATTGAATGCGATTTACAGGCTTTCCCATGGTTTTCATATACAATCCGATAATTTTCAATCCCATCGATATAATATTTTATTCACTAAAATTATCACTTTATATCGGATAATTTGTTACCTCAAATCATTTATAAGATTTTTCCATTAGTACATCTTCTTTAAGCATCTCAAAACTAATGAGAAACTTTAAAGTATTTTATGACCTAATAATAATAATAATAATAATAATAATAATAATAATAATAATAATAATAATAATAATAATAATAATAATAATAATAATAATAATAATACCAACACTTATTACTAATGCTAATACTACTGAAACTAAAACTAGTAGCAATTGAAATAACAATGGTAATATTAATATTAACACTAATTATAACATTAATACTAATAATAATAATCCAAACTAATAATAACAACAATAATAATAAATACTAATATTAATAGCACAATAATATTAATATTAATACTTATCATGATACTACTTAAACACTAAAAATAATTGTAAAGACTTAGAAAATAACACTTTAGAAATTGTAGTGGTTTAAAAATAGTAGTACGCGATTATTTTAATATTAAATGGTTTTAATATAAATAGTTTCGTTATAAACAAGTTTCATTATTTTAAAACACATCATTTCTTTATAAATATTTTTTTTGAGTTTTATGACTTCTTTCTAGGAGTTCTTCTTCTCTATTCATCTAATTGAATAATTAAAATTGTATGAGTGATATTGGGAGCGAGCTCTTCAACTCAGACCGATCAGTTTCTCTGTTTGAATAAGTTAAGTTTAAATCTCTTTTCTCGGATCCTTTCTTTATCTATTGCATGTGGGTCTCGCTCGGCTTGCATGTGTTTTTTGAGTTTTCAGTTTAAGTATTTGATGATCAGTGATTCTAACATTGTACCCTGATCATCTTTCTGTTGTTCGTAGGAGCAGAAAGAGCTTCCTATGTGTTGAAGCTATTTTAGGCTTTCTAAAGCGGTTTGGTCTTTTAAAAGGTAAGGAAAGCTAAAGTTTTTTTAGTTTGTGTTAAAACTATGGGTTTGGGGTTTATTTTTGAGTTAATTGGGACTTGTGCAGAACCTTAGTTAGCAAAATTCTGGTTTATAAGGTGTAGAATTTATTATAGGTGTTTTTGAGTGACTAAGTTAATCTAATCTTGTTTCTAACCAAATGATCAAAGGGATACTCAATTTCATCAATAAAATTATTTTTTCATCAATCCTAACATCAAGTAAGTCAATTTGGTTATTTGGATAGGTCCATGGTGCATCTAGATTAGAACAACAAGTTGATATCATTTGATAGGTGTTGAACGTTGCGTTTTCAGCGAGTTCTGGTGGTTGGGCAAGTACAGGCTCGTTGGTCGAGTTAATAGAGACAAATGACAGTATGTTTCAGAGGCTGGGCGAGAGTTCTCGTTGGGCTTGGGGAAATCTCTGGTTTGGCTCTCACTAGGCAAGCTAGGGGAGCTCTCTAGGCAAGCAGGGTCAGCGTTGAGTGCTAGAATGCTGGCGTTGGGCGCCCCCTGTGTAGTTTTGGTTTATGTATTCTTTTCTCTTGTGCCTTCGTAGGTTTGAGTTGTATCGGTACTTTGATGCTTGTTTGGTACTATCTATTGAATTATATGATGTTTGGTAAGGATGAATATGTATTGATCATGTGCATGGTAGATAGACGTAATTTCATGACTCTCGTGGAGAGATTCCATGGTAGTGTCGTGTAGGTGTTTATGTAGGAAGCTCAATCTTGAGAGTTATCTTGACGCTCCAATAATTGTTGCATCTCAAGGTAGAGAAGGGGATTGTGTGGTGAGAAGTAATAGGAGGTCATAGTCTATGATATAATGTTCTTTGTCCATAGGTGGTACGGACTAATCTTGTATGGTAGCTCAGGGGGGGGGACAGTTTTTTCACCACTATAAGTGTACAACCCGCCATAGCTCGACATCAATGTATATATGCTTAGGTTCTTGTTTGATTTTGGAGTGAAATGTGTTGTATGTTGAATTATAATTGCATGATTTGATTCTTTTATTATATTAGCTTACCCTTGCTTTTATGTTTGCTTATGGATCTCAAAACTAATGAGAAACTTTAAAATATTTTATGACCTAATAATAATAATAATAATAATAATACCAATACTTATTACTAATGCTGATACTACTGAAACTAAAACTAGTAGTAATTGAAATAACAATGGTAATATTAATATTAACACTAATTATAACATTAATAATAATAATAATAATCCAAAATAATAATAAGAACAATAATAAATACTAATATTAATAGCATAAGCAAGGTCAGCATTGAGTGCTAGAATGCTAGCGTCACCCTCTGTGAAGTTTTGGTTTGTGTATTCTTTTCTCTTGTGCCTTGCTAGGTTTGTGTTGTATCGGTACTTTGATGCTTGTTTGGTACTATTTATTGAATTGTATGATGTATGGTGAGGATGAATATGTATTGATCATGTGCATGGTAGATAAACATAATTCCATGACTCTCGTGGAGAGATTCCATGGTGGTGCCCTGTAGTGTAAGTGTTTATGTAGGAAGCTCAATCTTGAGGGTTATCTTGACGCTTCAATAATGGTTCCATCTCAAGTAGAAAGGGGATTGTGTGGTGAGAAGTAACAGGAGGTCATAATCTATGGTACGATATTCTTTATCCATAGGTGGTTGACAGACTAATCTTGTGTGGTAGCTCGAGGGGCCAGTTGTTCCACCTCTACAAGTATACAACCCACCATAGCTCGACATCAATACTTGTATCCGAATTTGTCAAGTCTAGAATATGTATATATATGCTTAGGTTCTTGTTTGATTTTAGAGTGAAATGTGTTGTGTGTTGAATTATAATTGCATGATTTGATTCTTTTACAATATTAGCTTACCCTTGCTTTTGTGTTAGTTAGTTTGTTTTTCATTTTCTTGTTTACAATGATCACCTTAATGGTGGGAGAAGATAAGGATGTCTTGTACTTGATCCAAAGCGGGGTGCAGGTGAAACAATGGCATAGTTAGGTTTTAGTTCTCTGAGTGTAAGTCTACAACTTTAAAAATCTCAAGTTTCTCGTCAGGTATATATCATATTTGTACCACTTATTTTAGTAATTTTATATTATTAAAACGAATGTTACAACAACAACAACAACAACAACAACAACAATAATAATAATAATAATAATAATAATAATAATAACTGGGATGTCGAGTCTCTGATTCGCCTAGAGAGTGCATTCTTGTAGTCTTTGAATTCATGCCTTGTTCTTGTAGGGTCATCGGACCCAACCACCCTTTTACATTGGTGAGGTTGATTGCGATCTCTTTTTGACCTTTGAGACTCCTCATGTAGTCTACTGTGTAATCCCGACGTTTTGGAGATCAAGATTCTTCTTGGACTATATGGTTGTCATAGTGATTAAGTTGTTCCTAGCATTTGGGCTGTCAGGTTCCTTATGGGTTTGTGCGAGATTTTTCTGCTATCTTGCTACTCGGACAAAGTTCAACAATTGTTTCTTGGGTTGTTACTCTCAAACTAAGATAAATGAAATGAGTTGAGCTTGTACCATTGGGCTTATATGGGCCGAGTTTATTGTATGCTCGAGCTTATGTGCTCCTTTTTGTTATGTAAGTATTATATTGTATATATTCTCCCTTCTTCTTTCCATTTATACATAGATAACTGTTACATATCAATAATCTTCATTCATTCTCTTCTTTTTCTCGAGCCAAGTCTTTATCAATGTATGCAAAGTCTTCATCTATGTATGCAAAGTCTTCATCTGAAGCACTAGATTTGTCCATCAACACATCGCTCAACAAAGCTATGTGTTTCAACGAGTTATTGTTTGGAGAAATTTGTTATTTCTTGATTTTGTCAAGCTTTTGACTCTTTTACTCAAGTGTTGTACTATCGTGCAACTCTCTATTTCACCATCCTTTCTCTTATGCAGGCTTCTTCCTAGACTTTGAGATTTAGATAAACTCTAAGATTTTCTTCGTTGTATTCTTCATCAAGGTGTTTTCTTGTCGAGCTCTTGTAGCGAATGACCCCATTTTCTTATAAGGAAGGAAGAGGATGACTTTGGCGCTCTTAACTTACCCATTCGTGTAAGGACACTCAACTGACGACAGTCGGTGTTTTATGCCGAGTTGGCTCACACTTTTCTATGTTAGCCTCTATGTTTTTCCTAGTTATCATGAAACCTAGGAGTTTGCCACCACCTACATTCAAAAAGCATTTTCGTGATCAAAGCGAAAAGATGAAATCCAAAGCGATTCGCAAAGCTTCCAAGTTAGTTACTAGGTTCCTCCCCTCTTCCCATTTCCTCATTATCTAATTACCCTATAAAAAGGAGGGTTTTGTAAGAGAATACACAATAGAGTAGCTCGTGGTGGGTGATAGACACCACTTTAGGATTCAACTTTTGATTTTCATTCTTGTCTTAGTTTGAGATTTTAAAGTTTTCATGAATTGTTCTCTACATTGGAGTCTTGGAGGATACTTTAGGTGATAGACATTGAGATTCCAAGCACCGAGGTATATTGTACTATTGATTTCAATTTTTAATAATAGTTGCTATGTTTCAGTTTTGATTCAGTTTACATTTGATTACCAATTTACCCGTTTTGATTTAATTTACGTTTTTGTACTTTCATTTACATTGCTAGCACCATTGTTGATTCTACTTATATTTTGGATTGTAGTATATTTCTTTCTTGTATTGATCTTATCCTTTTGATATTCATTTTTTAGTTTGACGTTTTTATATTATAGAGTTGATGTTATGATTTTGATTCTTATTGATTTTAGAGTAGTTTTGTGATGTTTCTGATAAGTGCTATGACATATTTCTGGATTGTACAAATATTGGGTTGATGAATTGAGTCAGAGTCACCATTTCAAGTTCTGAAATATGAACTCAAAGACCTCAAAGTGGGCTTTATGTTACAGGATGTCTTCCTGAGAGTGACTGAGACTCTTTTCACCAAATCAATGTTTGTTAAATCTGAAAATTGTCCTTATCAAAAGTTCTTTGTATAATTCTTTAATCAGTTGGTTTGATAAATGATAGAGTTAGGAAAGTTGCTTCAATCCTGTTTCAATTTTATATCTTCTTCAATATTGTTGTTTCCATTTGAGATTTATTTTCAGACTTTGCATCATTACTACTCTTTAGTAGAATTAGAATTAATTACTTACATTTTCATTTTTCTGCATAATTAGTTTACTGTTAGATTTTTATTTTTAGCATTTTAGTTTCACTAGTTCATAGTTTTTGACTTTTTCCTTTGAATAAATAGACATAGGTCAGTAGTTGTTTCATGTAAATTTAGGTTTTAGTTTAGGTTTGATGCATTCATTCATTTTTAAAACATTGCCATTGTTGAATTTGCGTTAATCATTTCCATTAAATCTTTTCATCTACATCTATTCTAATAATTGCTTACATTTTTTCTTCACTACACATGAACTTTAAATTTAGGTTCTATTTTCTATTGGTCCAGATTATATTGTTTTCTATCCAATAGTTTTACTTAGATATTCATTCTTTTCCTTTCTCTTTCTAGATTCCAGTTAATTTTCTTTTCCTCATCTAGTTTTTAATAAATAGTAATTAGGTTTTAATTCTACAATTTTAGATTTAAGTTAGTCAAGTCCTTGGATTGATCCCGAGGTTTTCCCTCTTACTACATTAGTGAAAAACTTAGGCTTTGTTGACCTTTTATGCAACTAAAAAGCTTTTCAACAATTGTCTTGTTCTTGTCTCTTTAAGCCTGACGTTGACGAGAGCGATCTCAGCTCCCACAGGAATCTCACTAAGCTTGTTGATGGGCCAGATATGTGCATCTTCCTATCTGTCGATGATTTCGAGTCTTGGTCCTCCGTACCTACACTGTCAACAAGTATATAAAGAACACATGTACATTTTACCTGCGAGGGGCAGAGATGTTCCCAACAACATCAACATCATTGAGACGAAGGATAGTGTTTATGATCATCAAAACCGCTTCTCATGTTGGTGAGTTTCATGCTTATGAGTCCCCCTTGTTTTCGTGAATCAACACCTAGCATGGTTAGCAACCAAAGAGGAAAAGGCAGTAAATCTCATACGTGGAGGCAAGATAATGTTTTACCTTGATCGCACACTAGGCGCTAAATGATCTTACCAGGATCTTAAGTGTGGATCTACGGATAGGTAGCAAGATCCTAGTGATGGCTTGAATGCTTTTGATGGACATAATGAAATTTCTTGTTTATCAAAGGGGGGAAATCCACCTGCAAAAACGCTTAAGTTGATAAGAAAGTTTAGATCTTTTATGAATAGTCTTGAGTATGAGTGATTATTAAGTGAGTATTCCTTAAGAAATACTTATTGTGTTTATAGATCAGCACCAAACATGGACCTATGTTATCATTAGAATAATACTTACCTTGATTATATAATAATACAGTAATTAATAATAACATAATATATCTCATCATAAATAATAATCATAATACTCTCCAAATTAGTTATGATATATGAGTATTTTTCAAATAAACGTAAGTTTATGTTCTTCCAAAATAAAAGACTCAATTAATTTTGTTGAATAATATGTCTATTGGAATAAGTAGAAACACACGTAATAATTAAGTTTCTATATCCATAAAATAGAAGCAGATTATATAATAGGATTACAACTGCAAAAATAATTATAAATTATTTTAATTTGTATTATTTCTTATAAATAAATAACGAAGATATTTCAGTTTTTATAGATAATTGTTATAGATATTAAACTGATTCAAACGTCATTATCGATAAAAAAAACTGGAAATAAAACAGAATAAATAAATGAATTTTGGAATCAAAAGGAAAATTATTTTGGACCTTTTGAAAAATTATGAATATACATATATCGGAATGATGCCTTAAACTGGTGCAAAAAATGGAGTTAACAACCAGGTGAAAAAGAGATTAAAGAAAAACAGAATAGATAATGTACCAATATATTTTTGGACCATAGTGTCAAAGATGCAAATGTATTCCTGAAAAAAAAAACGGCTGTTTCCTTTCCTGCGCCGTATCATTACTAATTGCACCTTGTTACATTACAGTCATCATTATCGCAACCTCATAGTTATTCTAGAGGAAAGAAAAGAGGAAGAACACGTTGTAGATGCTCATTTTAAAACTCTCTTTTAGAATATATATTATATTTTCCAAAAAAACTCATTCTTGAAAAGTCAGTCTGGAAACTTGTTTCATAATATATTTTATACATTTCAAAAATTTTATTCCAAAATGTCTATTCCCAAAATTCAGTTATGGAAATCTATTCCAAAATTTTCATTTGGAAATCATATTCCAATAACTTGAAAAAAAAAATCTTAAAAGTTTCTTAAACAACTATTTCGGAAATCACTTTTACAAAAGATAAAGTATTCATACTAAAAAGTTATAGGGTGCGGTTAGAAATTACAAGAGTGTAGAAAAAATAGAAAAACTTAGTAAATGGACAACATTCCAAACTCTCAACAAAGAGAACGCAATTTCTTCTTACCCCTTCATAATTTCAGCTCACACCCCCGTAAAATTTTGCTCTCCTGATTAGTCAATATGTAAATTTTGTATTTTAGAACATACCATCCTAAGAGCATATTTTATTTTGTATCTTATAATGTATAATTCAAAATTATTTTTCAAAATATATAATCTGAAATATAAAATTATATTCTACATTATATAATCTGAAATATAAAATTATATTCTACATTATATAATCTGAATATATTTTTACTTTAAAAAATATAATCCAAACTATATTTTTATTTTATATTCTAAAATATATAATATAAAATATAAAAATTTATATTTCAGAAAACAATTTCGAAAACCAGGTTAAAATTTGTAAGGTGCAAGAAGTAAAGGCCCAAACCTGTGCTTTTTTTAATGTGTTATTCAAACTTTCTGTCTCTCTTTTTATTTCTAGATATTTCTAAATAATTTTTTTTCCTGTTCTCTTCACACTCCTTACTTTCTTTTATCAGATTTTATAGGGTTTTTATACATATAAAAACAATTTCCATGATGTAAAATTTTATATCATAAAAACGAGTTTTTTTTTTTGTAATGATATTTTTATCAAAAAAGAATAGTTTCCGTGACATATAACATTTAAATGCATTAGAAAAATAATTTCAGTGGATGAATTTTATATTATTTTACAAGACAATGGTTGTAACATTTCATTTTATTCGTATAAAACTCTTAAAATAAGTGTTACAAATATGATAACTGACAAGAAACTTAAGATTTCTAAAGTTGAAGTCTTGTATCTAGGAAACTAAAACCTAACTTTACCATTGTTTCACCTTCACCCAGCATTGGATCAACTGGAAGGACATTTACCATAAACTCACACCATTTAAGGTGATTATTGTAAAAGAGAAAACAAACACGAATAAACAACCATACAAGAAGGATAAACTAATATTATAAAAGAAAAATCATTTATACAATATAATTCATTTCCAAATCAAATCTCAACATACATATGATTTCTAGGCTCGACCCATTTGGATATATGTATTGATATTAGACTATGGCAAGTTTTTGTACTTTTAGTGATGGAATAGTTGTCTCTCCCAAGCTACCACACAAAGCTAGTTCGTCTACCACATATGGACAAAAAACACCTGATCGTAGACTAGGACCTCCTGCTACTCTTCACCACATAATCCTCTTCTTTATCTTAGATGGAGCGATTATTGGAGTGTTAGGATAACTTTCAAGGGTAAGTCCCTACATCAATACATCACTCTACTTGAAACCACCATCAAGAATATCACCTAAGAAACTCTTTTGAAACCACACTTCCATACTTACACAACCTTATTCATAAACCATCCAAACATTTAATAGTTTTCTCCAAATAAACATTTAAGTATCAATATATTACTTATTCATAAGGAAACAAAAGAAAAGAAGAAAAAACTTAACATATTAACAGGGCGCTCGGGTTTGACAGTGTTGAGCGTCACACAAGACCGCTCAACGTCATACCAAAAGACAACAACCTATTTTTCTGAACTTGGTGTACCTTGGACCTATCCAAATGATCAATTTAGGTTATCTAACACTAGGATTGATATGAAAACGTGTTTATATATGAAAATAGAGTACCACTTTTATCATTTGGTTAGAAATAAGATACATTAGACCAACTCAACAACTCAAAAGTAACTAAGATTTACATCTTCTAAATCAGAAATTTGCAAACTAAGGGTTCGCTTAAGTCACAATTGACTCAAAAATAAACTTTAAACCTTCATTTTCATAACAAACTCTCTACTTTAGATTTTCACTGGTTAAAACCTCTAAAATGAACCCAAACTAACCTATAACTCTACCTATTTGCTACTTTCCAATTCAACATCAGATTTTTGTTTAACTAAAGTTCTAGACAAGTTTTAAATGGCCTAAAGATAGATCCCAAATATCAATTATCTCTCCAAAGTCACTCCTCTAGAAATCCACCTATCAAAACCCCAAATTAGACCAATAATCAATCCAATAACACTCCTTTTTTACCACTTTCAGTTCTACATCAAATTTTTATCTAATTAAACTCCAATTAGTAGTAGCAAATTCCAAACAATTATCAATTCACAAGCATACACGGTAATATTCATCAATAAGCTAACTTTCACTCATCAAGATACAAACATCACTCAACAATCATCTCAATTTATAACAGATTCAACCAAACATAATTCTCATAACTTAGCAAACATAAAATCATACATCCTAACATAAAATAAAGCAAATATTAGCTTCCATACCTGACAGAAGATTAAACCACTCTAGAAAATCTAAAACAACTCCAATGTATAGAAATTCCTATCTACGCCTATGAACCACAAAAACACGATCAAGATACACAGTCAAAACCATTGATCAACGAAGAGTCTTATAGAAGACCTAAATGATACATGCAACCACAAATGATACACATGCAAAGAAGAAGCAAACAAAGTAAGGAAAAAGAGCAAAAATCAACTTACTCTTTCGTAAAAATTGATAGGTTATACTTGAAGATCTCGCTGCGAGGATCACTCAAACGGCCTCTAATCTTCAAACAAATGAACATGGGATGAGAACCCTTAGGGTATGCACTTGAGTGAGTGAATGAATTTGAAGAGATTTGAGAGTAAAATATGTATTGTTTTTTTGAAATAATTTGGAGGTAATTGAAAGTGAATTTGCAATATGAAAGTGAATTTGCAATATGAAAAAGTTTGTATAATATTTGACTGATGTGATAGATAAAAAAAATATTTTAATAAATAAAAAATAAAATTTATCAAATTATCCTTAATAATAATATTGATATAAAATAATATTTGTGAATAAGATATATTTTTGTAAAAGTTATTTTGAAATAACAAAATTAATAAATAACTAAAATAATACATTTTATTATTATTACTATTATTATTATTAATATTATTGTGAATCCATTTCAGTCAAACATGTTATATTCAAGGATGAAATTGAGAATGGTAAGAAATCGTTACAGATTTGAAAGATTGAAAAATTCTTTTATCCATGCAAATCTACATTTTCAATATGGCGCAAATCTTTAAAACAAACATAAAAATGATCTGAAGTTCATAGTCCCAAATCAACATAATAGATTATTCTAAAGAACACAACATTATATAGAAGTAAAATAATTTTAAAAAAAGAATTTATAATTTTAAAATAATGAACGTTTATAATGAAAATTATTTATATAAAAATTATTTAATATTAAAATAATTAAATTTAATATTTTTAAATCATTATCCCTCTTAAAATACTATTTTCTAAATGTAAACCGGGAAAAGATGATATCTTTAGGATCACCCAAACTACAAAATTTGTTGAATTATTTTGTTTAAGCTTAATTTTATAAGATTATTTTTAAATAGAATAAGTATTATTCCGTTTTTTTATGTGTTTGTTTAATTTACTTAATTTAAAAATTAAAGGATTTTTATTTATTTTATGCGTTTGTTTGTCGTATGCCTATAATTAGCCCATGATAACCTTTCATGAATATGTGTGTTATTATTAACCCAACCTATGTAAAAGTTACGATATAGGATATGCACGTGGCTCTATCAAATAAGTTTTTCGTTATTTTAAGTTGTGTTTTAACTTTCTTAAAATGTTAATTAAAATACTAAAGTTATATGTTTGTTTATTCTACCCAAAAGATAGAAAAGGAAAAGGTATATGTGCATTGGTCAGTGTGATCCTGCGTCGTCACAGTCACTTTTAATTAAAGTAACTGTCACGGTAGATATAATAATGTACTAACTTTTTAAATTTTATATGGTTAATATTATATTAACAGTGTTAAAGTAATATCATATATCACTTTGTAAGTATTTTTATTCTTTAAAAAAATAAAAAAAATTTAAATATATTTGTCACATTGATAAATAAATTTAGTATATAATTTAAAATTAATTTTCAATTTTTATTAACATTACATTTTATTAATAATTTTAAATAAAATTCAACGGTAAAATTTAAATTTAAATAAATTTAATTTTATTAAAAATATTTAATAAAAATATTAATTTTAATAAAAATATTTGTATAATATTTATTCAAAAATTAAATTTGATTTCAAATAATATGTCACTATCATAGTGTTACTATCGTATCATTGTCATATGATACAATGACTTGACAAATGTTAAATTATTATTTAAAAATAAACAATTTTAAAAAATTAAAAAAAAAAACTATAAACGGACAGATATATCTTACTTCATTAAAGTATTTAGTACAATACTAACAAAAAAACTTAATTGTATTAATTTTTTCAAAATAAAACCTAAAATACATAAAAGAAAGAAGCCGATTTAATACTTTTATAGAAAAATAAGAACTAATGATATTATTTAACCTATTATTAAAAATTTAAGATGAGATTCAATTGCATGTAAACTTTTTAACGCTAAACATGTTATGCGTGCTATGTGTTACATATAGTTTATAACTATAAATAGAAAGCCATAAATATATATTAAAATAATATTTGTAATTCGTTATAGAATACATAAAGTTAAAAATATTATCATTTATCAATATAAAATAGTATTTTTAAATTTTCACTAATAGATAAGAAAAATAGTCTTTACAAAATAAAATTTAATTTTTCTTATTTTTATATATATTAGTCAAGGTTTTTTGACTTCTCTCTATTTTCATATAAAAAAAAACTAAATTTGTATATATAAAATTCTGACAATAATCTAAACAAATTAGCATATTATTGGATTAACCGAGATTCATCTTTGCTTTAACAACATCAGCAAAGCTTTAACTTATATAACATCCCTTTCCATAAAACTATTTTAAGAAAAGAGAAAGCTAAAGAGAAACTTACACAAAAATAACTTATGATCGAACAAATTATTCTACTTTCCATCAAGATCTCTAAGGTAGACTTGAATCACGAAAAAGATAGACATATTTAAAAAATAGAAAGAGAAAATAAATGAAAAGTATTTTAGTGAGGTAGTGAGTTTTGTGAAATGAAGTTTAAATAGTTAGTGGTTTCTATTTATAAGTTTTTCAACTTAAATGATAAAATAATAATATTTTATTTCATTTAAACCACTTTTACTTTTAACTAAATTAATTGATTCATTATATATATATATATATATATATATATATATATATATATATATATATATATATATATCATTCCTAAGAATTTTGGTAGAAAAAAAAATCAAAATTCAAAAGGTCGTCCTTGATGAATATAAACATATAATTAATTACTCATAACTTACCTTGAATTACATTCAATAATTAACAAATATTATTGTTAATTCATAAGTATATTTAAATCTTTTTTCATTTATTAAACTCACATATATATACAACATTTATAACTTAAAATCATATCAATTATTGAATAATTTTTTGGGTTAAATATGTTTTTCGTCCCTTAAGTATCACACAATTTTGAGTTTAGTCCCTATTCGAAACTTTGATGGTTTTTAGTCCTCATAGTTTTGAAACTCTTACTATTAGTCCTTAAAATTAGACAGAGTTAACTTTTAGTAGATGTGGCAAACAGCGAGGCCACGTCTTATGCCAACTTGCCTCTTTACTCTCTGCCACGTTGCTTGTGCTTGAGAACTTCGTTCGTTTTCTCCGGCAGAGCTTAGCCTCCATCAGACCAGTCGCCGTGCCGGACCTTCCGCTCAGTCCAAGGCGTCGCCGGCAACACGAATCGCCACTGGGGCCATTGCCAGCCACGTCGTCGATTTCTCCCTCCTTGCCTTTTCTCCGCGCGCGAGAGAGAAGCTCTCTCGTTCCTCCGCCAATCGCCGCCTGAGAGAGCCCAACCTCTGCGAGCCACAAACCAGGATGGTCACCGCCGACGTCCTCGACAACCGATCAGAGTCGTGAGGACTGGTCTCCCCTTCCTTTGATTCGGCGCGACCCAAAAGCAGGGGTTATCATCCCCATTTTGGCGAAGTAGACGGCCGCCAACGTCCACTGTTATGTGCCGTCAACACCTGCTCCATGGCATTCCAGAAAACGCGAGCATCCATGGCACTCCCAGAATCACCTGAAACTCAGACAAAACCAGAAAACGCGAGCAACCCCAATCGCAAATCGCACCGTGCCGGAAGACGCACACCGAGTTCGCTCCGACCAATCGAGAACCACGACCAAGCGAAATCCCAAATCGTAAGTGTTGCGACGAACCCTAAATCGCCTAAGCCTCTCTGCCATCGTGCCTTCATCTCGCAAGCTCCCCTGTAGCGACGTCATCCTCCATCGACGCCATCCTCCATCAACGCCACCTTCAACGCGCAAAATCCTTTCAAGCCGCGACATCCTCCCTCGCGTCATCACCGTCATCCAGAGGCGCCATTGCCTAGGGTGTAGGACAAAGTATATGTTTTGAAAAGGCTAAGAGTAAAAGAGTGGTTTGTTAATATTAACACATATGTGAGTTGACAATTTGGTCAAGTATCTTTAAACATATAGATCACAAAAATAATTGTCTTTACCAGTTCTAACCATTTACATTATTATAATCATAAAAATTAGACAAAATCAATTTTATACAATAATTGTTTTTCTTATAGCTCTATATACTCAAGTTCACAACAATTAAATATAAAAAAATCTGATTTACCCTCACAACCTTACAACAAGGATTAACTTAAAATCTATGTATACTAAAAATTATCCCAATTATATTATGTGACAAGAAAATCACTCTTCAAAAATATTCTGATTAGTATAACTAATCGTTCAAATATTCAATTCATATAAATCTAATTTAAAGACACCATTAGAACAAATTTAAAATTAAATAATATAAAATCATTGATTTTTATTCACAAAACATCACACCAATAAAATAAAAAAAGATGCAATCAACTATAATTGTCATGTACACAAATTATTTTAACCTAGTAAAAAATTCTAATTTTAAAGATTCTATTTGAAGAAGTTGATGGTCCTCTTCCAATTTTCTTCCTGTTTATACTGGATAGTGTGAAACCACGTCAAATCTCCCACTACTGTAAAGGTTTTTTTTCTAAGTTGGATTTTATTATTTAAATATGGCTTATATATATTTTTTCTCTTATTATGGTTTTCTTTATCGCATGTTTTTCTTTCTTCCTCGGCTTAGTTTAGTTCTTCTTTGTCTATGCTTTAATTCACATCATCTACTTTCATAGACACAACAAAACAACGTCTTTCTCTAAAGACATAGAAGAGCCTAGATGTGTAATGAAATATATAATAATAGAAAACCATACTACTTATTAGAAACAAATTAATTATATTTTCCACAACTACCTAGGGCAGCTCCTTTATGGCACAAAGTACAACTAAAGATTATATGATGTGTACATGGGAACAACCTTCGAGTGAAATACATAGTAACTCACTCATAATTCACTCCAACCACCTCTTCAATTCTGAACCCACATTCTTCATCTAGTTTCAGTCATGTGCCATTATTCATCACAAGCTTTTCATCTAAATAACTCTACCCTATTTATTAACCATTTAATGATTGTAGAGTTAATTATACTTCACACATTTACTGATGAAAAATACTGTAAATACTTGTAATATGTAAAACTTGCATAATTGAATATATGTACAGAAAGTAATTGTAACTTTATAAATACTTGAAAATGTATATTAGGACTGGTTTGAGAGGCAATTAAAACATCACAATCAGTTTTAAGTTCTATAAAATATCGAGTTAAATATGTTTAAGGTAGTTAAAACAGAATGAACTTCAAGATCTCTTTTTAAAGAAGGCTGGTCAGGGTTATAGAGCTATTGGGTTCCTTCAAAAACTGTTTCTATCTCTTGGATTAAAAACTACATGTATAACATTTTAATTTTGACACAAAATAATAAGTAATGTAGATATGGCAAGATGAAGAGAGCTAATTTTTTATATTCTTTTTATAAAAATAACAATGCTAAATGACTTTTTTAATTTCTTGTCGCAATAGAAAATAAAAATAGAGTTAAGAAAAGTTTTTTTTTTCAAGAATGGAAGATTATGTAGCACACTGTCAACACAATGTATATACATGTTAAAGATTGATTCCTCGTGATGAATGACGACAACAAGAAACAGTAATAGATCAGATAAGATAAGCCACCTCTCCTTTCATCATGCTATCCAATTTTCTTTTTCAAAAATATATTCCCTCCCATCACCAAGCTTTAAAATTTATAAAAAAAAAAGAAATTAACATTGCTCGTATTAAAAAATTTAAATCAATATTAAAAATCAATATAAGTTGCATATTTACAATTACGTAAAAGGCCAAGTAATTTAAAAGGTTCAGAATTTCAAAAATTCATTCACTTATATATTTGGTCCTTGTTTCTAAGCGATCTGAGCAATGCAAACGGGTCTCTTTCAAGTTCATTAATGTTGATATCTGCTGTTACTTTTTTCAAACCAAAGCATCTTTCTGTTTGCAACAAGATCAATTTTCTTTACTGAAAAAACTGAGTACTCATTAGGAAATATTTATTGTAGACAGAAATCCGAAATTGAATTTATATTACATATTAAAAAAAAGTATCTCTTTTAAATCAAATTACTCTATATAAACAACGTGGATATATAAATGTTTTTATAGTTACATGCTTTTTCCTAGTAAACTGAAAATAAACCCGTTATGTTTGTGGTACTCCGTAACTAAATACAATTTTTTGTTATGTAGAATGATGTGAACCTGAGTTTACACGAATTGACACAACTTTCTGTTTAAAAACTTTTATAATTTTTTTATATGATGATTAAATTTTTTTTTATTTAATGAGAGATTTAAATTTATATTTCGATAATCTGAAACCAGTGGAATCTTAGGCGAAAAGAGAATTAGAGAGCTGTTTGGATGAAACACTAGGGTGGCAGGGAAGGCACAGGAAGAAGAGTGATAAAGGAATAAAGTAACAGTAGAAGGACAAAATGTTGGAGTTGATGTTCATCTTAATGAGTTTTGTACTTATCTGCTGCATGTGAAAGGTACGGATAATGGATCACAGCTCATGTGCCACTTACACTGTACACCACCCTTTTCCTCTGACTCTTTCCATGTGCCTTTTCCTTGACCCAATTTTAAAACACCAAAGTTTCCTTCCCTCTATTTTCAAAGCTCCATTGCCATAGTTCTGTTCTGTATTACTCCTACTTTTCCCAAGCCAGCTGGTGATTCAACATGCAAGCAGTTCTTTCTTTTTCCAATACCTATTCTATCATATCAACTACTCTTCATATTCATCTCCATCTTCATTGATCATTCTGAAAACTTGGACACATTTAAAGTGTTTACTTTGCCATATTCAAAAATTATGTGCTTTATTCAGACTTCTTTCAAATTTCTTGTTTAATTTTCAGTTTTAATCAACATCTGTCTGCTGAAATTGACAACTGTGTAAGTAAGTAAATACTTGTGATAAGACATTTGACAATATTTTTTTATAACATTTTAATATTATGTATATTTTAGAAAAATGTTGTTAAAAATATATTATCAAAATATCATTATTTATGTAATAAATATTAAATATATTAAAGTTAGAAATTATTTTTTAGGATAATGATACTTTGACAATATTTTTTTTTTGTAACATTTTAACATTATTTACGTGTTATTCTGTGATTGGTTAATGTTGGTGTTTATGATTATTATTATTGATTGTGGAATAATTTTGGACCAATTAAAGTATGACACGTAGATGATGTTAAAATATTGTCAAAAAATTATTGTTAAAGTATCATTATCCTATTTTTGATTATTATTTAGAGCTTCGTTTTCAAATGGAAAAGTATCTTTCATTCTATTGATTATTTCTTGTACGTAGTATATAACTTTATTGTTATTTACACACAACAAGTGATTAATTTGAGTGACACTAATTAAGTTCGATTTTCTATTTTTAAATGTATAAAAAAGGCATTATAAATTATTTAGCTGGCTTGTTTGATCGAAATACACTTTGTAATAACACGTTCCACACATGGGTATTTAATATTTATACATTTTTTAAATTTTATTTCACTGATTCTTTTATTATTTACCTTGATTTTCCCTTTTTATATCAAGACAGTCATTTATGTCACGATTCTAAATTTTCAAATATCAACTCTAGTCTTTTACTAAAATCACATTTTTGTCTTAAATCTCGAACTCACAAATTTATAGTCTTTTAAAGAGTCTATTTTCCCCCCATAAATTTTAAGGTAATTTTTTAATTTGAAATACTTATAAAATAAAATAAATTATAACTTATTATTATGTGAAGGAGATTTGTTTTTAAGGTAGACATTAATAAACAGTGCAATATATAGCTTTTTGTTTCACAAATCCTATAAAATAGGAATACCCAAGTCTATTAGAAACATGATTATTTGGTAAAAGAATAGACAATACGTACTCTTACTAAAACTAAAATACGATAGAGATACGTAAACATAATATTAGATATGCATAGTAGTCTTTAGGTATTTCCATTCTCATAATATAAAGAAAGAAAACATATTTAAGTGATAAATGTTTTAGAGTATTGATAGAAGTCTCACGTCCACTAGAGATAAGACTAATTTATAATTATTAAAGTTTATTCTAGTAATATTTCTTATCTTTTTTGAATATATATATATATATATATATATATATATATATATATATATATATATATATATATATATATATATATATATAAAAGTAGGGTGCAAAATAATCTGAAATTACATGTTATAGATTTCAACCAATTGTTTTTAAAATAATATAAATTTAAATTAATATTAAATATTGAGAGAATATATATTAAACAACTATTTGCTGTGTGCATGCTAGCACTCGTAAAAGGAGAAAAAGGTTCATTCCTGGTGGAACATGTTGCATTCTCCAACGTTAGGATCTGAATCGCGACAAGACCATGATCAAGGAATCGTGAAGAAAACTAAACTCTTTGATACAACATGTGATTTAGTCAAAGTTTTCGCTCAACAAAAGTTCAGTTTTTTTTTTAAAGATTTAAAAAACTCATTGCAAGGAAGAAATAAAGAACCATGCATGAGATCTGGTTAGCCATCACTTTCAATAATATATCATCATCTCCATCAGCTTTATTTTCCAACTTGTAAGTACGTAACATTAAAATGAAATGAATTATATCTACTCTTTTCTTTATATAAATGAAGCACCTATTCTTTCACTAAAATAAAAACATTGAAATAAATATTAATATTTAAATATTAATATTTAAATATTTATTAATGTATAAATAAATTAAGATTGATGACTCACCACACATGATAGATTGTCTAAATTAGGATTGGAAATTAACAAGTAAAGTTGGATCTCAGCTGGTTGATTACTAACGTATTATTAAGTTTGCAAAGATATAGTTTAAGTTTTGAGAATTCGTTCAACTCTAGCTTAATTAGAGTTATGTAATGTTAATGATCTAAGTATGTTAATAAATTATCATATATTAACATATTTTTTTGACTCGATTAATTAGAGTACGTGAGAATATTCTTGATGAAAACATCTATACATGTATATGTAGAGAAATGCATGGATCGATATTAGACTCAATAAATGCTACCCGCAGTTAATCACAGCAACGTCTTATCAAACAGCAAAAAAAGTCAGATAAGTACAGCAAGAAAAACAGAACAGCAAATTTGTTAAATTAAGCAAACTGTTTTATTCTTTGTTTTTCTATTTTCTTATATATTTATGATTCCATATATTTTGGCCTTTTATAGCCGCAAGCATTATTATTTTGCAGATTTTGCTGTATGCTGAGTGAATGTTTAGCTGTTTCAATTATTATCAGAGCTTAGTCAAAGTTAGAAAATATGTAAAATGTTTTTATAATTGAGAATCTTTTTATGACACTATTTTTAATTATTAGTTGTTTGATATGGAATTGAAGAAGAGGTTTCTGATAATTATTCCTAGCTGGTTCAACTTATCACATTGTTGTTCTTTGTTGTATAGGGCCAGTGCTGATTATAATTAAAAAAAAAACAAAATCAAATCAAGGACCAACGTTATATCATATTAATCAGTACTTAGAAAGTATCTATTTAATTACAGGTATAAAGTATCATATTTCTGTATAATGGGCCAGTCAGGAAGAACTAAATGATGCAACCTCGGTTATTATTTTATTTTACTTCATTTCATTCTCTTTACTTTCAGATATAAAAAATCATCAAATAATCACAGAATAAAATATGAAGTTTATGTATAGACACACGTATGAATAATATAATATAAAATTATTATCACCTTTATTATCAATTTTCAGTTGACGCGTATGTTCACGTAAGACTCTAGTCCATTGTTTTTTTTTTTTTTATATATATGTACTTTATTTATGCAAGTTGAAAAAGTAAGATTAACTAAGTTTTATGGAGGATTTGCTAAAACCCTAAAATACATTTTGATGCTCAACATGTACTTTTGATGGAGATCCATTATATTTATATACTTTGTTGAACAAGTTGGCAGAAAGTAACCATCAATCAAAATTTTATATACAAACACCTTAAAACAACTTGTAGATTTAGCTAACCAATAAGCATTCTTGCAGATCTTGGATTTGTTAGGTATTACTAACTTTATAGCAAAACTCTTAAACTTTAACATTAAGTAACTAATTAATAGCTTATCAAATCGTCGCATGTTTTTCTTTCCAATCTTATTCAATAATAATTCAATATATATTATTATTAAAAATTTAAGTGTAAAATGTATTGAAAGAGATGCACTAAGAAGATTTAATATTAATGAGACTTTAGTTAAATTCCATAATATATTTAATATCATTTTTAATTTAATATCTTAATAAATAAATTTATAAGTTGTTTAATTTTCTTATTTTTATTTAATATGAAATTTAAATTTTATATATTTTATAAATAAGTATTAAGTAGTAAGATTTTAATAGACTTATTATCTTAAAAATATATATTTCATCATCAGAATAATGAATTCATTTTGAAAGAGCAACCCCGCTAATCGCGAAAGGCCAGTTTTCAAGGAATGTTTACTCCAATGCCAATGCTATTCTTATTCCGTAGGGTTACATATTATAGAATTTAAAACACGTGCATGAGAGTGATGGATACTGAAAATTTTGGAATATAAACCTAACACTATAGCCATTTAATAGCAATCTTTTTACATTGCTTTCTCGGACATTTTTCTCACACTGCTATATTAAATTAATGTTTTCCTACACATACACATCTCTTTAATGTTACTTGTCACGTCATTGTTTTCTATTTCGTTCAACTATTTTCAAATCTCTTATAGAATGTTTGATGATGAAGGGTTGAGAAAAAAAAACAGAAAAGAAGGCGAAAAGAAAATGGTTTCGATTGAAGAAAACTGAGTGAAAAAGAAAATTGTAATAGATTTGATTGATATAATAAAATAAATTTAATTAAATATTAATATATTTTAAAAATAATTTATAAATTAATTATTTTAAATAACTTATTATGAAAATTATTAATTGTGAAAATAAAAATATTAATCAAATAAAAAATAATATTTCGTGTTTTTTTATAATCGATTGTCATCCTTCTTTTCCAATCTTTCCATAACTTCAAGCAAAGTTCAAGATTTATTTTTATCATTGTGTTTTTCGCATGTATTGATTTTTCAACTTTTGCTTACATGATTTTATTCAATTATTATTTTATATTTATCTAATTTTAATTTCTTTTAATATTTGACAATAAAAGAATATTTGTAAACTTTTTTATTTCATTAAATTCTAATAATATCGATCATGTTTCTTTTGTTATTAAGATGTTTAATTTTTATTTGGAAAGATAAGGGAGGTTGCTTATCTGCTTCATAAGGTGATATCTATTATTGGTATAGGAACGAGAGAAGTGTATAACCATCTTAGAAATCAAACTTGTAAAAATAATGTTTATATCAATTTATATTTATATAATGTAATTTAGTTTTAATGAAATTTGTAATACACACGACAAAACACCTCAAAAACATAAAATTAGATGTTTATAAATAATCTAACATATAAATAATAAATCCAACAAATAATGTTAAAATGAATTTTATTAATCTGAAATTTAAAATTATTCATTAATTGACTTATAAATTAAAATTTCTATTACTTGTTCCAATAAATTTGCATAGTTAATAATATATTTAAACAATGAAAATTTGCACACATCCATCATCATCAACCTTTTCATGAATTGAGGGTTTCAATTACTATGCTACCAAAAACTATTCTTCATTACATGACTCAAACATTTTGCAAAGGGTAGAAGTTGGTTGGATACAGCTTGCGGGCACGTTTTGTTCAATTTATTTAAGCTAATTCATTAGATTTGGTTGGGTGGTAAAAATAAATATCATCCAACTCAACTACATTTAGTTATTAGTAATAGTGTATTTATTTTTTATTTTATGATACTCCACCATTTTGCCATTGATGTATTACTACTTTTTTAATATCATTAATTACTAGTTTATCATAATTAAAATAGTTAAATTTACTTAGTTTCTGCCAATAATGATACTTGTTTGAGAAGTAGTTCATACTGGACAATTTGACCAAAGTATTAACAAATTAATTTAGGGTCTTTTTGTTTTTTCGGAGTAAAATACACGGTTTGAGGAGAAAGTGCACTCAAGAACAAAATAAATGCAAAAATCGAAAATTTTCTTTTGTTTTAACTTTCTCTTCAATATTGAAGAGATTTACAAAGAAGATGTGATAATTTTATTTTTAAATAAAGTTATTTTTTGAAATAAATAATGGTAGTGATAAAATAATAATAGGTTAAAACTCTCTTATCATCTTTATATTTTTACAGAAATTTCAATTATTGGGTCTCAATTTTGAAAATGTGACGTAATTTGACCATTTATGTTAATATGTTAGTATAAGATTGACAACATTAACTCAATATAACTGGTATGTGGTTTTTTTTAATTTTTTATACTTTTTTGAATTATTTTTTAATTTTCCATTTTCAAATTTTTTTATATAAAAATAAGTTTGTCACGTGATGATCCTGTCACGCGGCAGAGATAGTGTGATGTGATAGTGTACTGTCACGTGTCCTTAGAAAAAATGTCATGTGAAAAATATCTTTTTATTTGTATTTTGTCCCACTTCGGTCTTAATTTTGTTTTGTTTTAAATTGGAGCAATTTCATCCTTCTCTAAATTAAAACCAAATTTAAATTTTATATAAATATATAATAATATTTTCTATAAAATTGATATTTTTATTAAATACTTTTAGTAATATTAAATTTATATTTGATATTATATTTTATTTAAATTTTGTTTCAATATTTATATATTAATAATTTCTACAGAAATGTTTTGTTTAAAAATATAAATATTATAAATTTAAATATAAAGTTTTAAATTGTAACATCCCAAATTCTCACATTAATGTAACATCCCAACTTTTCACATTAATGTAACATCTCAAATTCTCACATTAATGTAACATCCTAACTTTTCACATTAATGTAACATCCCAAATTTTCACACTTGATAATTAACATTACATTTACGGTAACATCCCGTAATCTCACCCTTTAAAATTTCCTAGTTGATATAAGTCTATACATGTAAAAAGGTTCTAATTATAGTTCTTCTACTCCTCCCTTTCCTTGGCACTATGTGAGTCGTCATTCCTTCATCTGCTCCCGTATAACGAATTATACGATCATCGCACATACCCAAACACAAAAACACAAACAAGTAGGGTGAGCTAACATGCAACAACTCATTTATAAGACATGCATAATTACTTCGATACAAACATCATATAATAATTATGTCAGACACCCTCATACCATCGTACCACAATTCCTATTGAACACTCGTCCCACAATACCCAATAAACACCAAAATACCTAATAAACACCCCTATACCCAATAGACACTCTTTCCATAATACCCAATAAACACTCATCCCACAATACCCAATAAACACTCATTCCACAATACCCAATAAACACTCATTCCACAACACCCAATAGGCACTTATCCCAACGATATTCAATAGGCACTCATCCCAACGATATTCAATAGGCACTTATCCCAACGATATGTTGATGAGCGATACAACGGAAGGTTTTTCACTTGTGATGTCATTCTTAGTCCCCTCACTATGTCCAAAACCGGCACATAGACCAGGACATTCTGCCCTCCATACCATTCACAAGGTTAGTCCCCTCACTATGTCCTAAACCGGCATATAGACCAGGACATTCTGCCCTCCATACCATTCACAAGGTTAGTCCCCTCACTATGTCCTAAACCGGCACATAGACCAGGACCTCCTACCCCTCTCACCACATAATTCATCATTCTCTACTTGAGACTGAATGATTATTAGAGTATCAGGATAACCTCCAACTTCATGACCCTCAACATCAACATATACGCACATACCATGTCATTACAGAATCTCTCCACGAAACTCATACCATGCTCACATTCCTTAACTCATATTATACCATTACGAAATCTACCCATAATCCTCATACACATACCATGACATTACAGAATCTCTCCGCGAGACTCATACCATACTCACATTCCTCGACTCATATTATACCCTTACGACATTTCCCCGTAATACTCATACATGTTCAGATGCATAAATTCAAATCAAATAAACTTCAATCATTTCAGAAATCATACAAACTGAATATATTCCAACAAGATATATTACATGATAATTTAACAGTACATAATCTGTACACAAGATTTAAGTTAAAAACCTGTCGAGTAGACTTCCAGGAAAGAGAGGTGCGTCACAATGGACAACTTAAGTACCAAGTCTTTCCTTAGCCAAAGTGTTCCTCAACTAGTTTTTAACAAATTTCTTATTAACAGATTCAAAACAACAGCATATAATATTAACACCGAAATTCAATATAGATAGTTATATAGTAAGCATTAACAGTATTCACACAGAATTTCAAAACATGAATAGAAATAAAACAATACTAAATCATATTATAAAAACATAGAAAGGTTAGCTCCCCTACCTCTATTTCAGACTTAATCTCTTGCTCCGAATTTGTTTCCTCGAAAACTCTTCAGAACCTCTACTCTTCTTTCAACTAAAAATTTCTCCCTAACTCTTTCTTCTCTATTTCTCAAGCTCTCACTTGATTCCTCTTTTCTTGGTGTAGAATACCCTTCCCTCCCATGGCTATTTATAGGTAAAAAAAATTTACTATTCATTAATCTTTTAATATTATTTATTATTTTAATATTATTTAAAAATAATATTTTAATCATTAATTTGGTTAAATCTGATCCAAATTCTATCCATGCTAAGGAATCCTAATTTCTTCCATACTAAGGAATCTTAATTTCTTCCATGCTAAGAATTTTTTTTTTACTATTCACTTTTTACTATTCACTTTTTACTATTCACTTTTTACTATTCGATTTTCTTAAAAAAATACTAAATAAGTTATCAAAAATTTTAACCTCTCCTTATAAAATTACTATAATTTTATATCCAAAAATTTTCATTTTTCTATCCATTAAAATTATTATTACTAATAAAATGCTAAAATTTACTATTATAAATATTTTTTTTATGGGTCTTACATAAATTGTTTTATAACAATTTAAAATTTAAAAAAATTAAATAATATTCAATATAATATATTAATTTAAATAAACTTAATCTTATTAAAATTATTAATAAAAATATAAATTTTAATAAAAATACATTTATTAAAGATGTCAAAACGAACAATCCGGCCCGTATAAATAAAGTTCAATGTAAAAGAAATAAATTTAAATTAATCTAATATTGTTAAAATTTATTATTTGAATTTATAATATTGTTAAACCAACTCTAAGATTTGTATACAAATTATTAATATATAAATATTTAAAACAAAATTTAAATAAACTTCAATGTAAAATATAGGTTTAATTGCTTGCATTGTCCACAGTTTGGCTGCAACGTGTCAAGTTAGTCCATCTTTTTAAAAAAGTTTCAATTACGTCCAAACTTGGTTTAAAAGTGTCAATTTTGTCCAAACGTATGTAAAATTTGCTTCAATCAAGTCCCTTCCGTTAAATCCACATAAACAGACGTTAATTTTTTTTCTCTCTCCGTTTATGTGGATTTAACGGAAGGGACTTGATTGAAGCAAATTTTACATACGTTTGGACAAAATTGACACTTTTAAACCAAGTTTGGACGTAATTGAAACATTTTTAAAAAGATGGACTAACTTGACACGTTGCAGCCAAACTGTGGACAATGCAAGCAATTAAACCTAAAATATAAGTTTAATAATGTTAAAAATATTTAATAAAAATATTAATTTTAAAGAAATATCATTAGACATTTATATAAAAGTTAAATTTGGTCTTAATTTATAGAGGGATGAAATTGCTTCAATTTTAAAAAATAATAATATCAAGGGGAGACGAAATACTAATAAAATGACTAAATTCAGATTTTCCATATGACACTTTTCTCAAGAATGACATGTGACACTCTCAATGTATCTCTGTCATATGGCAGGATCCTCGTCCACACAGTTTTTTTCTTTTGTTTTTTAAGTTAACGCAGTTAATTCTGTACTAACATGAAATGGTCAAATTGCGTCACATTTTAAAAATTGACGACCCAATTGAGACAATTTAAAACAATCAGACTGAATTGAGATTCTTGTACAAATATGAGGACCATATGAAGGTTTTAACCAATAATAATAATATAAATAATAGTAATAATAATGAATATGAATAACAATAATATTTTTTCATTTTTATTAATTAACATTTTTTTAATTTATTAAATTTATCTTATCACTCATTAACCTCCATAATTTTTCTTTTCAAATATTTCTTACCATCTTCCCCTTAATCCGAACAACGAAAACGTTACTTTATTTTCCTTTTAAATCTACTCAATCAAATCTATCTTTAACTTCAAACACACCCTTATAGTGTGTTCACTCGTGAATTTGAATGCATTTAACACTAAAGTGTGTGTTGCTTTTTCTAAGGAATTTGGAAGTAATAGAGGGTTGATTTAGAAGTAACGTGTGTGAAAGTTTGTGAGGGATTTTGTTGAAACAAAATCGTCTAGAGTGACTAGAATGTCTAGTAACCCATATTTTGAAGTTTATCAAATAATACTAAACGAAACATTGCTTATAGAGAGAAGCGTCTAAACAATTAGATATGCCAAAAGACAATGTTTAAAGAAGTAAATGCTTGACAATAAAATTGTCTATCTGAATAGTTAAGTTAAGACATTCACAATAAATTTATACTTTTGAAACTGATAACGTCTGATGTAAAAGGACACTCAAACTAATGCTAAGATAAACGCCTCAAAGTGAATATCCAAATACAATGAAGACACAATGTTTTTAAAAGAACTAAGTCATTTTTTATAACTATATATTGCACTAAACACGATCAGTATATATATATATATATGTATATGTATATGTATATATGTATATGTATATGTATATATGTATGTATATATGTATATATATACATACATACATATATACATATACATATATACATATACATATACATATATATATATACATATATATATATATACATATATATGTATATATACATATACACATATGTGTATATATATATATATATATATATATATATATATATATATATATATATATCACATCACAATGCGTCTATTAATAGCATGTCTAAAAAGAAAGCAAGGATAAAATATATACATTTCATCAAGTGAAATATTACTCAAACTTGCGTTAAACGATACAAAACTCGTAGTAGAGTGTCTAAATATAGTAACATCTGAACTAAATGACATGTATGATAGAATGATAAGGCGTCTACAGGCTAGCCTTGCTAAAAAAACGTGATATTATGAGAAAGAGTTTTATAAGACAAGCATCTGAAGAGTATATCATCTATGTCAACTTGCCATTAAATGATGCAGTAACTAAATGACGTTGACATATGAAAGAATGCTCAGAACATGAAATGTGTTGTGCAATCATCAATGGATAAAATAAATAATGTTGTATGAAGAAGTGTCTCTTTGCTTGCATGCTTTGTTCTTGTTATTTATGCAAGTAATGTCAATGCTAAAGCTTTATTCAGAAGCATTGCACAAAGGAAAATAAGACGTTGTGATATAAGAAGATATTCTTAAAATGTTTCCTCAAACTTTTAGCCTAGAAGGATTGTACAAGCTATTTGAACGAAAAAGCAATGCTACTCTACAACATAAACCTGAGTCTGATCAAGCTATCGAAAAATACTATGAAACCTATCTCGAAGTCAACTTTGTGTGCATCGATCATCTCTTAGGAAAACCTATATAAATAAGTCTCGCAAAAGAAGAAAGATAGAAAGATGATGGATGAAAGGAAGCACGAGCAAGAGAGAATGTGAAAAATAAGAAGTGATGAGCAAGAGTGAAGAGAAAATTGAAAAGAGCTATCATCATATGTCTATCTCGCTACTTTATCTCTAAGTTTACAATGTTTGAAGCTTTCAGAAAGAAATAAAAGAAAAGAAAGAGAAGAGAAAAAAGAGTCTTTGTTGAATATCTACTCCAATGTTTATCTCCAAGCTTATAATGTCTAATGCTTATACTTGACAAAAGAGAACAGAGAAAACAATGGAGCTATCAAAGAACAAGTATTCTTCTCTAAGATCACATTATTCAAAGCCTTCATTCAGAAAAAGAGAGAGGGAGAGTAATTGCGAGAATTCATGAATATGTTCTATTGGTTAAACATCCTCTCTAAGAGAGTTATGTCCATCTTGTAATCAAACACTTGTAAACTAGGAGTGGTTACAATACTTGCAACTAGGAATAGGTGAAGTTAGACTAGTCAGGTTGACTAGGGGAACCAGAAATAGTTTAGAATACTCAAACTAGTCAGGTTGACTAGGAGAACCAAGAGTGATTTAGAATACTCAGACTAGTTAGGTTGACAAGGAGAACTCGGAGTTGCTTGATAATACTTGCAATCAAGAATGAGTTATACTCATTTGTAATTTTGGATAAGATTTGTTGAATCCCTTAAGAATTCTTAAACGAGACTGGAGGTGGTTCAGGATAAGTGAACTAGTATAAAAACATGTAAAATTGTTTACTTCAAAAGTTTTCTTAAACACTCTATTATATTTGCACACGTTTAATAATTGTTATAAATCGTCTTATCCATAATAAATTAATTTCTGGATAGCTTAAGAACAAGTTAATTTATACAAGTTCTCTTACGTAATTTGTATAGATTTTAAAATTTAACTTGCTAAGCTAATTTTAGTTTATGAAGATTTTTTTAATATGATTTTCTAGTTGTAGTTGAAAAGTTGAAACTAAATCATTGCAACCGAGCCCAAATAAATCTCTCACAATAACAGTGGATAATCAAGATTTGAAAATGAAAAGTGATAAATATGATAAAAGTAAAGAATGATGCATTAAAGAATTATAGTGAACATCTGTGCAACATTCACTGTGTCATTCATTACCATGTACGAAACCAAAAAATGCCAACAAACACACATACACATACGAGCAGAGAGACAGTTCGGGAAATGAACCTTGAAAAGAAAAAATGAGCCGGCCTAGTGAATAAAACCTGCAAAACAGCTAGAGAGAATAAATCATGTAAAGATATATTATTTTTTTCTGTCAAATAACACTATTTTCAAAGTTAGATTAATTTTTTTTTGATAAATATTATTTTTTATATTTACTAATATAATTAAAGAAAGATAATTATTTAAAAATATTGGATAAAACACGTATAGATATACTTTTTCTTAATTATCTTTTATTATAAATACTTTTTAATCATTAATTTGTTTTAAAAGAAATAGAGAAAACTATAAGATTTAATTTGTTATTTTTTTATTTAGTTAATTTTTTTCACTTTTTTATATTTTGTTTGTTTTTTATGTTAAAAATGTTTCACTTAACTTTCTATGGTTTTGATTACTTGTTATTTTTAGATTTATTTTGAAGGAGTTATGAAATTTTAATTAATTTATTTTTATATTTTTATGAGTTTAACTTATAATTATGCTACCCAAATTTAAAATATCTAAAGAATATTTATGTAAATAAATTTCTTTTAACATATTTTTATATCACATACTTAATAAATTAAATTATAATAAATTATAATTAAAATAATCTTTTAAAATATAAAAATTAGTTAAAAATCCAATATTAAAAATTAAATGAGATATAAATATGTATTCATCATAACTTAACAAGATCCATACAAATATTTCTTTGTCTTTGTTAAGATATCTTTAAATTATTAACGAGTTTTCTTTAAATAAATATTGTATCCTAAGTGAAAATTCACGGAACTTTTTTAGATTTTAAAGACTAGGTATAAGTAATGAATTATCTCATAAGCATTTCTAGTTAGATTATTTGTTTTAAAAAGTGGTGTGATTGTTCTGATTTAAAAAATTGTTTTATATTGATGAGTTTTGGATTATAGATATAGTTGTTGGTTTATGAATAGAAAAAAAATTGATATGATGTTGTTATGTTTTCATAATTTTTGTGTAAATATTTATAAACTAAGATATATTATATTAGTCAAGCTTGTTCATCTTATAATTGTTTTGAACTAAATATATCATTTTTGCGATTTACTCCTTCAAGATTTTAGATACTACTCTTCAACAAGGAAAGCTTTCGAACATTCTTTCCTTTACTTCCTCTTTCTCTATAATCTTTCATATAAAATATTTCATATTATATCTTTCTTTCATACATTTCTAAATAAATCCAACCCGAAATTCCAATTTCTCAACTAAAATTTCGCTTTCACCCTTTCAAATATGGGCTTCTTTCTCTTAATTCTAGATTTATACTCATTTGTCACGAGAAAAATTGCGACAAAACTGATATTCATTTACAGGCATTATGACAGAAAGGAGAAAGCAACTTACAAACTGAGATTGAAAGAGAAAGAGAACAGAGAAAGCGCCTTAAGAAGATAGACGAAAAGTATTTCGATTAATGTGAAAAACGTTACAAAGAAATAGACGCTAGTGCCTATTTATACAAAGGAAAAGAGAATAACAGAAAACAATAAGAAGTTACACATAAAAATAAGTAGTTAATAAAAGAAGCGATGGTGGTCAGGACACCGAGCGGTGGAATGAAGAACCGAGTGGTGGAAGATGAAACCGAGCGGTGGAAGATGGAACCGAGCGGTGAAAGATGGAATCGAGCAGTGGAATGAAGAACCGAGCGGTGGAAGATGGAACTGAGCGGTGGAAGATGGAACTGAGCGGTGGAAGATGGAACCGAGTAGTGGAATAAAGAACCGAGTGGTGGAATATGGAACCGAGTGGTGGAAGACGGAAGCATGAATGAGACCGAGCGGTAGTGAGTATGATGGAGACCGAACGGTCGATAGTTAAGTTTTTGAATTCTGACAGCCCCCCTCAAGCTTGGCATAGATGTCTATAGTGCCAAGCTTGGAATTAATGTTGTGGAATGGAGAAGGAGGAAGCGATTTTGTGAGAATATCAGCAAGTTGGAGAGTAGAATGAACAGGGAGAAGTTTAACGATTCCTTGCTAAACTTTCTCGCGGATTAAGTGGCAGTCTATCTCAATATGTTTTTTCCAATCGTGGAAGACTTGATTAGTAGCAATCTTGATGGCGGATTGATTATCGCAGAACATGGTGGCAGGTTAGGAGAAAGGGAGGTGAAGGTCACTCATGAGGTGGCTAAGCCATTGAATTTCGCAGACGGTTTGTGCAAGGGCACGATATTCGGCTTCAGAGGAACTATGAGAGACAATGGATTTCTTTTTAAACCTCCATGAAATTGGTGAGTCTCCTAGGTAAACAATATAGCCGGTGGTGGATTTACGGGAGTCAGGACATCCAGCCCAATCAGAATCATTGTAGGCCTTTAAGGTAACGTTGCTGGTGGCTTTGAGAAATATACCTTGATCAGGAGTACTTTTGATGTATCGAAGAATGCGGAAGGTAGCTTGGTAGTGAGCTTGAGGTAAATAAGGCGCCCAATCAATCGGCGAAAGATAGTAGGGTCGTCAAGCGACTCTCTTTCGGAAGATATTTTTGTGGAGAAATTCATGGGCGTGCTAACATGAGCAGCAGCGAGCATCCCAGTTTCGTTGAGAAGATCGAGAGCATACTTGTGTTGCGATAAATGAATTCCTGTAGAGTTACGAGCAACCTCGAAACCCAAGAAGTAAGACAAGTTACCCATATTTTTTATTTTGAAATTCTCATTTAGCAGAGCAGTAATATTATCAATTGTATGCATGTTATTGCTAGTAAGGATAATATCATCGACATATATTAATAAGATAGTGATTGTGTCACCATTGTGATGAGTAAATTTATGAGAGAGAAGGAAAGAAGAAAGCTTGTCATACCATTGTCTGCTGGCTTGCTTCAAGCCATAGAGAGATTTGTGTAGGAGACACACTTGATTTGGATTGGAAAGAGTGATACCTGGTGGGGGTTGCATGTAGACTTCCTCGTTTAAGTCGTCGTGCAAGAAGGCATTGTTGACATCTAATTGTCTTACATGCCAATTCTTTGCAGCCGCTAGAGCTAAAACTAACCGAACGGTAGTAAGTTTAACAACTGGTGAGAAAGTGTCAAAATAATCAATACCTTCTAATTGTGTATACCCCTTTGCGATGAGACGAGCCTTAAATCTTTCAATTGTGCCGTCGGCTTTGTGCTTGGTTTTTTAGACCCACTTACAGCCGATGGCTTTCTTGTGAGGAGGGAGAGTGGTGAGAGTCCAAGTTTTTTTCTAAGCGAGTGCAGTGAGTTCTTCCTGCATCGCTTTCCGCCAATGAGCATATTGTGTGGTTTCTTTGTAGTCCTGGGGATCAACAAGACTATCTATGGAAAAAATGAAGGACTTATAGGCATGAGATAATCTGTCGAAAGTCAAAACACTATCAATAGGATATTTAGTGTTTGTGGTGTTGTATGGAGATATTTGGAAATCTTTTAGGTATGTAGGGATTTTTCTAACTCTAGTGGTTCGTCTAGGGGTGTGAGATTCGTTTTCTGCATTATCCTGGGCTTGGTTATCAATTATAGGCAGATTATGAGGGGGAACAATTGGCCGAACGTTATCATCATCAAAAACATGTGTGGTATTATGTAAAGGTAGAGAAAAAGCAATGTCAGTAGCATCATCATGAGTAAGATTAGGAAATTCAGATTCAAGAAAAACAACATTTCGAGAAACTTTAATATCATGAGTGGCAAGGTCATATGTAATGCAACCTTTTGTAGTGGGATGCAAACCAAGAAAAAGACTAGGTTTGGAATCGGGATCAAGTTTCTTCCTATTAGCTTGAAGGGTGCTAACATAACAAAGGCAACCAAAAACCTTTAATCTGGAAAAATAAAAAACTGTTTGATATAACATGTCATGTGGAGAGTTATTATTGAGAAGTAGGAATAATATTAATGAGGAGAGCAGCATATTTAAGAGCATAAGTCCAGAAATGCAGAGGAGTTTTAGAGTGAAAAAGTAAAGCTCTAGTAACATTTAAAAGATGTTGATGTTTCCTCTCAACTATACCATTTTGTTGAGGGGTTTCAATGCAAGATGTTTCATGTATGATGCCTTCATAATTGAACAAATCTGTCATGACAAACTCGCTCTCATTATCAGACCAACGATATTGATGCTGACTTTAAATTGGTTTTTAACATATCCAATGAAATGAATAATATGTTGGTGAGTTTCAGATTTGTTTTTCATTAAATGAATCCATGTATATCTAGTATGATCATCCACTATGGTTAGAAAATATCTATGAGAATGTAGTGAAGGATTGGAACAAGGTCCCCATATATCAATATGAATGAGGTCAAAAGCATTTAAAGTATGAGATGTGCTATGAGGAAAAAGAAGCCTTTTCTGTTTAGCAGTATGACAGGCACTACAATTATCAGTGCTTTTATCGATATAGCTATGTTTTTGTCTTAGAATTTCTAATCTACTATCAGATAAATGTCCTAGGCGATTATGCCAAATGTTGTTACAGTTGATCGGTGCATTTGATGTCGTTCAGTATTGTTACAAGCCGACTGGGACAGAGGATGTCGTTCGGTATTGTGACAAGCCGATCGGGACAGATGATGTCGTTCGGTAGAATGATCCAATTTATGTGTGGTGTGGGTAGGGACACGAAAAATGTATAGTCCTCCATGTATCTCAACTGAACCAATCTTGTTGTTGGTGATCAGATCCTGAATGAAACAAGTTGAGTTAGTGAATATAATGCGTACATGATTATGGGTAACCAGCTTGTATATAGATATCAGATTATAACAGAAATCTGGAATAAAAAGATCATCATTTAGAAAGATTTGGTCATTGATTTTAACAATTCTTTTATGAGTGGTAGTAGTTGTTATGTCTTTCGGTAAATTAATGGTGACATGAGTAATCTTTTTATGAGAATATAAGTTGTTAAGAGAAGAAACAACATGGTCTGTTGCGCCATAATCTAAAATCCAGGAGATAATACCTTGGCCTTCGTGTGAATTAAATAAGAATGGTTGTACTTGAATTATTTGAGTTAGAGATCATGGAGCTGATTTAACTAATTGATGCAACTTTTGTATCATTAGGACGATTGATAAGAGCCAAGAGTGTAAGGACTGTGAAAATCAGAAGAGGAGAACACGTGTATGCATGCCATTGGGTCGATCGGTTTTGACGGTAGTATATAAACAAAAGTTTTGAAATTTCGTGCCACTTTCTGCATGCATTCCTTCTCTCCAAAAATTCTGAGTTTCCTTTTCTCCTTCTTCTCTCTACAATTTCTCTATAAAATTTCTTCATCTCACTTCATCTGATCTACAATCAGATTGTGTCTAAGTGATCTTGGTGTAAAGGACTTCTTCTTTCATCGATCAAGTTGTGTTTTGAACGGGTAAGTTTCGTTTCTTAAGATTTTGTGAATTCTGGAAAATTTTGTCACATGTAAGAGAGTTCTGCTGGTTGCATGTATACTTCAATCCTCTTTTCTTCTTTTTAATTTCATTTTTGGTTTGTTGAGGGGTCTTTTCTCACCAATCGGTGAAGTATAGGTGTTCATAAGATTTTCTGGTGAGAAAGCAATTGCTAGAAAAGTTAAACGTTGTTCTTTTCGGCATAAAAAGGTAAGGGAAGCTAGTTAATTTAATTATGATTTACTATGTATAAAAATATTGCTTGATGGTTCTGCATGTATGTGAAATTGAATGGTTATGTGTTCGACATTGTTGGTGTGTGCTGTGTTCATGTTGAATTCCTTTCTGCATAATTCTGGTTTCATTAGCCGAGTGAATTGTGATAAAGTGTGGAAGTGAAAATGGGAAATTTGTGTCAGTTGTGAGTTGAGTTTGTATGGAAAATCTGGGTAACTTATTTAAGACTTGTTAGAACACTTAAGTCACTCAAACTATACCAAAACTAGAAAAATTGATTTTTGGTAATTGAGTTCATGATTCTACAAAATTGACTCTCAAATCTGAGATGAAACTCTCTTAATGATGTTAGAAAGGCTTAGATACTCTTAATTAAGGGGTATAGATATGGATGATACCAGTTTGGAGGATTAGAAGTTAGGAATAATACAGGGAATTGGTAAGGATCTGGTGTTGATGATAATTCTGTAGTCATTATGCATAATTATGCAGTTCGTTGAGGGTCCTTCATTGACCGTTCGACTTTCTTTGGTGTTCGGTCTTAACTAAGTTATGCTATTGTGGATCTTCAGTTAATGACCGATCGGTCTTGTGCTAATATTCAATTGAATATAGCGCTCAGTCTAGTCATACCCTTCGGTCTTAAATGTGTTCGGTCTCTTATGGGTCTTAACCGTTAATGACCGTTTGGTTATGTTTTAGGGTCGGCCTAAGCTATGGGGGTTCGGCTTAAACTATAGGTGTTCGGTTTAAGTTATAGGTGTTCGGTCTAAGCCATAAGCATTCGATCTAACTTAGTTCTTGGCCGGGTAGTAGTATTCGGTCATGTTGTTGTACTCGGTATCTTATAATGGTCAGTTTTTAATTAGCGTTCGGTCATCTCTTCAGCCATAACAGTTAAGGATCGTTCGGTCCTGTTCTTTAGGTAGTGAGAGACCGTTCGGTCTCCAACATTCGTAGGGTGTTAGGTATTGTTTATATATGTTTGGTGATTCCTGTTCGGTCTATATTTATATTTATTACAATGGATGTGATGGCTTATGTATGTATTATCATAATGGTGTCGAAGTGAGACTATGATATGATATTGGTAATATGGATGTGAAAGAGGATTCCAAGAAGGAATTGTTGAAATGATGGGTTACTAATGGTCACAAATTCTCAAGTAGAGAATGGTGAGACATGTCGTTTTAGAATAGCAGGAGGCCTTAGCCTAGGGGTTTTACCTTGACCTAAGGTGAGTGATAACGAGATAACCTTGTGTGGTAGCTTGGGGTGGACCACCTGTTTCACCACAAAGAGTGCACGAACGGTCATAGATACGTATTCATACCAGTCCGGACTGTCTAATGTAAAGTGGTCGGTTATTATTTGTTTATATCATTTATGCATGTGTTTGTGTGTTTTATTTGTTTATTGAGTGGTATGTTAACTTGCATATTAAATTACACTAGCTTACCCTAGTTTTCTATTTTGCTTATGTTGCCGTTCGGTTTATCCTTTGCAACGATCATCTTGTGGGTGTTAGAAGAATGAGAGGAGGTTTCGGTGGAACAAGCTCTGGAAGGAGAAGACCCACTAGTATAGTACAGACTGTTCGGTCTTGTTCATAGTTTTGTAATAAATTATGTTGTTGGTTGAAAGATTTAATTTTTATAGTTATCTTTTGGATAATTGTACTGTTAAATACTTAAACTTCTCTTAAATAACTGTTCTATTATATTATTATATGTGATTATTCTATGATATAGTTATGCTATATTTTTGTGTTGTGTACTCATATTATCTTCGGTAGGATCCTTACCTTCTTGAGCTAGAAGGATGGTTCCTTTTCTCTTGATGCCAGAGAAAATGTCACGTAGGCCTCCTCCCTGATCTGCAAGTTCTGATGCATCGGCTATGAGGAGAATGATGGAGTCTGTATTGCAGGCAATGCAGCAACATAATGTTGCGTTGGTGCAGCAAAATACTGTAGCTTTGCAGCAGTTGAAAGATGCTAGAGTGTCAGCTGAGGCATCTCAAAGGCAGTGTATGGAATTGATGGCTGGTCGTCGGGCTACAGCAAGTTCTTCTTCATCAACTATTCCAGCTAAAGAGTGGAGCTTGGAAAGTTTCTTGCAACACCGTCCAGCTAAGTTTACTGGTAGGTGTACCCCTGATGAAGCTGATCATTGGTACAAGGATATGGAGAGATTATATCAAGCAAAGAGATTTCCATATGAGAACAAATTAGCTTTCACAAAATATTTGTTATCTGGAGAAGCTAGCCACTGGTGGTGCAGCACAAGGTTATTGTTGGAGAGTATTGGCACTCACATATCATGGGATGTATTCAAGATTAAATTCTATGAAGAATATTTTCCAGACAGTGTGCGGTTTGCCAAAGAATTAGAGTTCCTTCAGCTGGTGCAAGGGAGCATGACAGTTTTAGAATATGCAGATAAATTCAAGCACTTGTTACATTTTCACACTTTGGCTATGAATGAAGAGGGACAATGTAGGAAATTTGAGAACGGGTTGAGAGGGGATATAAAATTGATGGTGGCTGGGTTGTGTATTAAGCAATTTCATGTGTTGGTAGAAAGAGCTAAGGTCATGGAGAAGAGTAAGAGGGAGGTTGACGGTCAACAAAGCCAGACACCGAGGGTTGGTGGACCTATGGTATCTAAGGGCAGCTCGGGTTCTAGAAGCACTCCTTATGTTCGGCCTACTTCTTCAATATCCAAGAGTTCTTCATCCCTTTCATCTGTTCTGAGTGGTTATTCAGGACAGCCAGGGCCGATAACTTGTTATAATTGTGGAGGACCTCATTTGAAGTCGGTTTGCCCTCAATTGACTGAGTATAGGAAGTGTAATCGGTGTGGAAGAGAAGGTCACTACGAGAGAGATTGTCGTTTGGGCAGAAGAGCTGGTGGTTAACCATAGAATGTAGGAAGGTTTCAGTCAAGAGGTGGAGGTGGTGGTGGAAGAGCTCAGGTTGCTGGCCGAGTATATGCTATGACGGGAGTGGAAGCAGCAAGTTCAGGTAACCTTATTACCAGTTCTTGCTTGTTGTATGGATTTCCTTGTTGTGTGCTTTTTGATTCGGGGGCAACACATTCCTTTATCTCAAAGGCATGTGTTGAAAAGTAGGGATTGTCTGAGAGTGAGATGCAGTTTGATCTGGTGGTGTCAACCCCAGCATCTGGTGTGGTTCGAACATCTACTATGTGTGTTAGATGTCCAATTGAGGTTGAAGGTCGTCGGTTTAAAGTAAACCTTATTTGCTTACCTCTTCAAGGTTTAGAGCTAATTTTAGAAATGGATTGGTTGGCTGCCAATCACATTCTTATGGATTGTGGTGAGAAGAAGTTAGTCTTTCCTAGTGAAGAAGAGAAGATGTCTTCGACGGTCGGTTTGTTGAGGCAAGATATAATGGAAGGTGCTAGTTGTTTCCGTGTGCTATCTCATTTGGAAGTAGGTTAGGATGAGCAGAGTTTAGACTGATCGATACAATTTAAGCAGAGTTTAAACCGTTCAATTGTAAGCGAATTTTTGGATGTTTTTCTGGAAGAGGTGCCTCGATTACCTCCTCCAAGATAAGTTGAATTCTTTATTGATCTGGTGTCAGGAGCAGGGCCAGTATCAATAGCTTCGTACCGAATGGCTCCAGCGGAGCTAGCTGAGCTCAAGAAGCAGATTGAAGAATTACTAGAGAAGCAATTCATTCGACCAAGTACATCACCGTGGGGTGCTCCAGTGTTGCTGGTTAAGAAGAAAGATGGTAGTTTTCGGCTTTGTGTGAATTACACGCAGCTAAACAAATTGACAATCAAGAATAAGAATCCATTGACAAGAATTGATGATTTGTTGGATCAGTTATGTGGGGCTATGGTATTTTCAAAGATAGATCTGAGGTCAGGATATCATCAGATTTTGGTGAAGGAGGGAGACGTTCAGAAGACTGCTTTCAGGTCTCGGTATGGCTAATATGAGTGTGTAGTAATGTCGTTCGGTGTTACTAATGCTCCGGCCATATTCATGGACTCCATGAATCGTATCTTCAGACCTTTCCTAGATAAGTTTGTATTCGTATTTATTGATGATATTCTTATTTATTTCAAGACTCGTGAGGAGCATGAGGAGCATCTGAGGATAGTTCTCAGTGTGTTCAGAGAAAAGAAGTTATATTCCAAGCTATCCAAGTGTGAATTTTGGATGGAAGAAGTTCAATTTTTGGGGCATGTGATCTCGACTGGAGGTATTTCGGGGGATCCGGTCAAAGTACAAGCAATACTGCAGTGGGAAAGGCCTTAGTCGGTCACTGAGATCAGGAGCTTTGTGGGATTAGCGGACTACTACCGTAGATTTATTGAAGGATTTTCTAAGATAGTAGCGTCGTTAACTGAGTTGACAAGAAAATATCGACCTTTTGCCTGGACCGATCAGTGTGAAGCTAGCTTTCAAGAGCTAAAGAGAAGATTGACGAGTGCTCTTGTGTTAGTAATTCCAGACACAAGTAAGCCTTTTGAAGTTTTCTGTGATGCTTCATATCAAGGTTTGGGTTGTGTGTTGATGCAAGAAAAGAAAGTGATTGTTTATGCTTCGAGACAATTGAAGATTCATGAGAAGAACTATCTCACTCATGATTTGGAATTGGCAGTTGTGGTTTTTGCCCTAATGATTTGGAGGCATTATTTGTATGGTGCAAGGTTTCAGGTGTTTAGTGATCATAAAAGTTTGAAATATTTTTTTGATCAGAAGGAATTGAACATGAGACAAAGGAGGTGGATGGAATTCTTGAAAGACTTTGAGTTTGAACTATTTTACCACCCAGGAAAAGCCAATGTGGTGGCTGATGCTTTGAGCAGAAAGGTTGTTCATGTTTCAGCGATGATGGTCCGAGAGCTTAGTTTGGTTGAGAGCTTCAGAGACTTAAGGCTGCATTTTGAGTTGGAACCGAACGGTATAAGGTGTTCCAGTCTTATGTTGACAAGTGACTTGTTAGACCGAGTCAGAGAGAAGCCGTCGGCTGACGTGGAAATACAGAAGAATAGGGAGTTGGTAGGTTCAGAACAGGGAAAAGATTTTATTATAGGGACGAACGATCTCTTAAGGTTTAAAGGAAGGGTTTGTATACCCAATGACGGGGAGTTGAAGAGATCAATTCTTGAGAAAGGGCATCAAAGTCGTTTTAGCATGCATCCAAGCATGACTAAAATGTATCAAGACCTCAAAGAATTGTTTTGGTGGTCCGGCATGAAGGGTGATTTGGCTCGGTTTGTGCCTTCATGCTTAACCTGTCAAAGAGCTAAAGTGGAGCACCAAAGACTGGACGGTTTGTTGCAGTAGTTGGAAATTCCCGAGTGGAAATTGGATAGCTTTGCTATGGATTTTGTTACCCGTTTGCCCCGTGCGGTCAAAGGACATGACGTTATTTGGGTGATAATAGACAGGTTAACAAAAAGTGCCCACTTGCTATTAACTTGAAGATGTCAATGGCAAAATTGGCTTAGCTTTACATAAGAAAAGTGGTTCAGTTGCATGGGGTGGCGTCCAGTATAACCTCCGATCGAGATCCTCGGTTTACGTCTCGGTTTTGGCAGACTTTGTAGAGTAAGTTGGGAAGCCAATTGCAAATGAGTTCAGCTTATCATCCTCAAACGGACGGCCAATCGAAGAGAACGATCCAAACACTAGAAGTTTGTTGAGAACTTGTGTTTTGGATAATTTGGGAATCTGGGATGAAGTATTGGCCTTGGTGGAGTTTACCTACAACAATAGTTTTCAATCCAGTATTGGCATGGCACCATTTGAGGCGCTTTATGGAAGGAGATGCAGGATTCCACTTTGTTGGTTTAAAGACGGAGAATCGGTGTTGACTAGGCCAGAATTAGTACAGCGAACGACTGAGAAAGTGAAACTAATTCAAGAAAGGCTAAGAGCGTCTCAGAGTAGGCAGAAGTCTTATACCGACAGGAGAAGAAGACCTTTAGAGTTTGCTATTGGAGGTCACATATTTCTTAGACTGAATCCTACTACGGGTGTTGGAAGAGCCGTTCGGTCTAAGAAACTATCTCCTAAGTTTATTGGTCCTTATCAAATTTTAAGACGTATAAGACCAGTTGCTTATGATATAGCCTTGCCTCCTCAACTAGCCAATCTTCACTCGGTTTTCCATGTATCACAGCTCAGAAAATATGTACTAGACCCTTCTCATGTGCTGGAAGTGGAAGACGTTCGAATTAGAGAAGACCGTTTGGTGGAGATGCACCCAGTCAGCATTGATGGAAGTAAAACTAAGAATCTTAGGGGAAAATCCATCAATTTAGTTAAGGTGGTCTGGGATAAGAGGACATGTGACTCTTCCTGGGAATTAGAAGATGTCATGAGGGAGTTATATCCTCACCTGTTCTTTGGTAAATTAAATTTTCGAGGACAAAATTTTTTTATGTTAGGGGGAATGTAAGGAATGTGAAAATCAGAAGAGGAGAATAGGTGTATGCATGCCATGGGGCCGTTCGGTTTTGACGGTAGTATATAAACAAAAGTTTTGAAATTTCGTTCCACTTTCTGCATGCATTGCTTCTCTCCAAAAATTCTAAGTTTCCTTTTCTCCTTCTTCTCTCTACAATTTCTCTCTAAAATTTATTCATCTCACTTCATCTGATCTACAATCAGATTGTGTCTAAGTGATCTTGGTGTAAAGGACTTCTTCTTTCATCGATCAAGTTGTGTTTTGAACGGGTAAGTTTCGTTTCTAAAGTTTTTGTGAATTCTGGAAAATTTTGTCACATGCAAGAGAGTTCTGCTGGTTGCATGTATACTTCAATCCTCTTTTCTTCTTTCTAATTTCATTTCTGGTTTGTTGGGGGTCTTTTCTCACCAATTGGTGAAGTATAGGTGTTCATAGGATTTTCTGGTGAGAAAGCAATTACTGGAAAAGTTAAACGTTGTTCTGTTCGGCCAAAAAGGTAAGGGAAGCTAGTTAATTTAATTATGATTTACTATGTATAAAAATACTGCTTCATGGTTCTGCATGTATGTGAAATTGAATGGTTATGTGTTCGACATTGTTGGTGTGTGCTGTATTCATGTTGAATGCCTTTCTGCATAATTCTAGTTCATTGGCCGAGTGAATTGTGATGAAGTGTGGTAGTGAAAAAGAGAAATTTGTGTCGATTGTGAGTTGGGTTTGTATGGAAAATTTGGGTAACTTATTTAAGACTTGTTAGAACACTTAAGTCACTCAAACTGTACCAAAACTAGAAAATTTGTTGTTCGGTCATGGAGTTCATGATTCTACAAAATGACTCTCAAATCTGAGATGAAACTCTCTTAATGATGTTAGAAAGGCTTAGATACTCTTAATTAAGGGGTATAGATATGGATGATACCAGTTTGGAGGATTAGAAGTTGGGAATAATACAGGGAATTGGTAAGGATCTGGTGTTGATGATAATTTTGTAGTCATTCTGCATAATTATGCAGTTCGTTGAGGGTCCTTCATTGACCGTTCGACTTTCTTTGGTGTTCGGTCTTAACTAAGTTATGCTATTGTGGATCTTCAGTTAATGACCGATCGGTCTTGTGCTAATATTCAATTGAATATAGCGCTCAGTCTAGTCATACCCTTCGGTCTTAAATGCGTTCGGTCTCTTATGGGTCTTAACCGTTAATGACCGTTTGGTTATGTTTTAGGGTCGGCCTAAGCTATGGGGGTTCGGCTTAAACTATAGGTGTTCGGTTTAAGTTATAGGTGTTCGGTCTAAGCCATAAGCATTCGATCTAACTTAGTTCTTGGCCGGGTAGTAATATTCAGTCATGTTGTTGTACTCGGTATCTTATAATGGTCAGTTTTTAATTAGCGTTCGGTCATCTCTTCAGCCGTAACAGTTTCAGCCGTAACAGTTAAGGACCGTTCGGTCCCATTCTTTAGGTAGTGAAAGACCGTTCGGTCTCCAACATTCGCAGGGTGTTAGGTATTGTTTATATATTTTGGTGATTCCTGTTCGTCCTATATTTATATTTATTTCAGTGGATGTTTCGGCTTATGTATGTATTATCATAATGGTGTCGAAGTAAGAGTGTGATATGATATTGGTAATATGGATGTGAAAGAGGATTCCAAGGAGGAATTGTCTAAATGATGAGTTACTAAGTTATTTGTAATGGTATGAATATGGGAAGCTCAGTCTTGACGTTCATCCTGACATTCTAATGGTCACCAATTCTCAAGTAGAGAATGGTGAGGCATGTCGTGAGAATAGCAGGAGGCCCTAGCCTAGGGGTTTTACCTTGACCTAAGGTGAGTGACGACGGGCTAACCTTGTGTTGTAGCTTGGGGTGGACCAGCTGTTTCACCACAACGAGTGCACGAACGGTCATAGCTACATATTCATACCAGTCCGGACTGTCTAATGTAAAGTGGTCGGTTATTATTTGTTTATATCATTTATGCATGTGTTTGTGTATTTTATTTGTTTATTGAGTGGTATGTTAACTTGCATATTAAATTACACTAGTTTACCCTATTTTTCTGTTTTGCTTATGTTGTCGTTTGGTTTATCCTTTGTAATGATCATCCTATGGGTGTGAGCAGAAGGAGAGGAGGTTTCGGTGGAACAAGCTCTGGAAGGAGAAGACCCACTAGTATAGTACAAACCGTTTGGTCTTGTACATAGTTTTGTAATAGATTAGGTTGTTGGTTGAAAGATTTAATTTTTATAGTTATTTTTGGGATAACTGTACTGTTAAATACTTAAACTTCTCTTAAATAACTGATATATCATACTATTATATGTGATTATTCTATGAGATAGTTATGCTATATTTTTGGGATGTTACAATGAGGGTTTTGTATTGTTGTGTTGTTAGGCGAACTTCTTGATTATCAGCCTCCCCTAGGTCATTATTCTTGGTGTGTTGGCGCTCGGACCGTTCAGTCATAAGAGTTTTTCCATTATGAAATTTGTGACCAGGAGGAAAGCCATGTTTCCTATAGCATATATCGACTGTGTGACCGGTCTTCCCACAATGGGAGCAAATCTTTCTTCCAGTTGAATTCTTGTTGGTCGGGAAACCATGTTTCTTGAAGCAAACAGAATCTGTGTGGCCATTCTTGCCACAATAAGAGCAAACAGAGGTACTAACAGTAGCAACATTTTTTATTTCTAAGTCATTGAGAAAACTATTATTCATGACCTGCCTTTCGTGCTGCACAACATATGAATTTTTTTTTGAAATAGGAGATATAGGGTCCATTAACAGAACATGATATTGGATATTACCGTAGTGTTCGTTTAAACCACGGAGAAATTGTAAAACCCGATCCTCATGTTTTCTTTGTGCAATGATAGGAACCAATTTGCAGGAGCATCTAACCACGTAGGAGCAGATTGGTTCAGGCCGAAAGCTTTAAAGCTCATCCCATATGACACGAAGTTTGGTGAAAAATTCAGTAACTGTGTTGTTTCCTTGTTTCAAGGATGTTGCTTGATTCTGTAATTCTGAAATACGGAGAAGGTCTCCTTGGAAGAATCTTTACTTCAGATCTTCCCAAATAGCCTGAGCACTGTCCATCCAAAGAATGCTATGGCGGATATCTGGAGAAACAAAATGAACCAACCAAGAAACCACCATATTATTGCATCTCTTCCATGCATCGTAAGTGCTATCTTCCATTTGTGGTTGTATAGCTATCCCATCAACAAACTGCACTTTTTTCTTGGGGCTCAGGGCAGTGAACATGGATTTGCTCCAAGCGTGATAGTTGGTCGATTCAAGGAGAGGGGAAACGAGAGAAACATCAGGGCTTTCACTAGGATGTAGGAGAGGAAATTGGAATATTGGTGAAGGACATCCGTCCTTTTTGCAGAAAGCCTGTGAAAGAATGAACAAAGAAGGCAGAAAGAAGACCAAGAAGAAGAAGAAAGAAAAAATAGAAGGGATCAGAGTGGCGCAGCAGAGCTCTTCAATCAAAGAGCTCTGATATCATCACGAGAAAAATTGTAGACAAAGTTGTTGTGCATTTACAGTCATTATGGCAGAAAGGAGAAAGCAAACTTACAAACTGAGATTGAAAGAGAAAGAGAACAGAGAAAGCGCCTTGAGAAGATAGACAGAAAATATTTTGATTAATGTGAAAAACGTTATAAAGAGATAAACGCTAGTGCCTATTTATACAAAGAAAAAGAGAATAACAGAAAACAATAAGCAGTTACACATAACAATAAGTAGTTGATCAGAGAAGCGATGATGGTCAGGAAACCGAGCGATGGAATGAAGAACCGAGTGGTGGAAGACGAAACCGAGGGGTGGAAGATGGAATCGAGTGGTAGAAGATTGAATCGAGCGGTGGAAGATGGAATCGAACAATGGAATGAAGAACCGAGTAGTGGAAGATTGAACCGAGTGGTGGAAGATTGAACCGAGTGATGGAAGATTGAACTGAGTGGTGGAAGATGGAACCGAACGGTGATGAAGAATCGAGTGATGAAAAATGGAACTGAGTGGTGGAAAACGAAAGCATGAATAAGACCGAGCGGTAATGAGTATGATGGAGGCTGAATAGTCGATAGTTAAGTTTTTGAATTCTGACAATTTGACCTCATGTTTTTTTAATTCTCCTTCTGAAACGCATTTGCCCATTCTTTAGTTGGACAATGTTCATTTAATTTTACAATAACAAAAATAATAACACATCACTTTAGTAATATTTTAAATAATCTCTTAGATATCGAACAAATACATGTTAATAAAATAACCACAATTTTTCATTTTATTAAACAGTTACTAAAATAATTTAATGTAATGTGAAGAAATGAAACAACTTTTATATAATTAAAAGGAAAAAAGGGTTCTGTAAAAGTAACAGTAAAAAGTTAGAATGCAATAAAGAAAGAAAGAAATTTCTCCTTTACTAAAAATTAAGGTAACTATGGCTTTGGGCGCAACGAATTGAATAGTGAAGATGTGGACATAGAGAGATAAATAAACGCGTTAAACCATCCAATTAGATAAACGCGTTCCATGCGCCCATGTGGCCGCCCTTCCACCGCATATAAATTCAATAATATGACTTGAGAATTTGCATCCACATAAATTTCATCTTTTTCAGAAATATTAAATAATATATATATATATATATATATATATATATATATATATATATATATATATATATATATTATACATAATTTGTACACTTTATTATAAAACACACTTTAGAAATTGTTATTTAAGTTTTTTATAATTTAATATAACTCTAATATCTTGTTTTCTTTGCGAATGTTTCTTTTTTATATTAAGGAACAGTTTTTTTAAAAAAAACTATTAAAAATGGAGTTGATATATTAATAATATTTTTTTTGTGAGTTTAACTAAATTAATTACTTTTATTAATATATGTAATTGTGTTGAAAATGTTTTATATTAAATATAATAAGAGGATTACTATGAAAACCTTAATTATAGTAATTTTACATTTAAATGTTTATTAGGAAATTTATTTTATAACAGATTGTGAAATGAATAATACTAACTTTATAGATGATTCGTTCATTAATTTATATTTGTCTTAATGTCTCAATCTAATTTTAAAAGATTTTTCACACTTTTTTTTATTGTATTTCTCAAGATTTTTTATATTGATGTCAAGTTTATAAACGATCTCCTAAAGTAAAATTTGAATATCTTATTATTAAGATGTGAAGTTTATAAATAAATAAAAATTGATCATTCAAGTTTTATTTTATAAAAATCATACTTTTTAAACTTTGTTTTTCATTTGACTTCTCTTTGAGTTTAAGGTCCACCTATACATTTTTTTCAAGATTATAGTTCACCTTTTTGAAGTAGAGTGTAACGGTGATCAAAATTTTAATTAGAGTACATTAATCTTTTATTCTTTTCTTAAGTCATTGTTTAGTATTATCTATGGATGTGATATATAATTGTTGCATGTGACTCGATAGAACTCAAGATAAATCTTTGTTCATCTATGATTATTAGGATATGTTCAAATAATTGATTTAAGTTTTTTTATATACATATATATTAAAGAGAGTGGAAGCTCTTGAAAATCTTATAAGCTTAAATGATTTGTTGGTTGAGGTGATTTTGGTCATTATATTTAATATGATAAATGTAGTATATTGATGAATTCTAGAAATATTGATTGTTACTAAACTTTTAATAAGGAGATGACCTTATGCATATTATGTTTCATTAATTTTGTGAGTTTTGAGTTATTAAGATATGTAAGTTTGGTCTGACTTAAAATCATGGACCAAAATTTATCTTTATGGAATGAGAATATAATAGAGATTGTTCGATTTGACCAAGTGATTGATATGATATATTGATTGAGGTATCTAAAATTATGCAAACTCGCTGTATGAGTTATCCACCAATTAAGTGAAATTCATGTTTTAAAAACCCAAAAAACTCATATAACTTTACTAGTTAGGCAAGTCGGAACTCGTTGGTTGAATGACCATAACATTGGTTGAGCAAAAATTATTAAAGGAGATAGATATCTCTCTACCTTTCTTAAAGTTTGAGCGTAAAATCCTTCACTTGAGAGAAAAATGCAAAAAACAAAAATCCTATAAAATCTTCAATCATCGTTAGTCTTATCTACATTTCAAGATTAAATTATATAATAAAATCAATCCATCAATCTCTAGCCTAATCCATATACAACATCAATAATCCAATTTCCAGTTGTTATAACAATGTTAAAAACAACAAATACAACTAATCATATGTGTGTGTGGTTAAAGACTAATCTTAGTTAAAAGTAACTACTCCAAAGTTAGACCATCCTTGTAATGCATGAATCCAACTTAACTCCATCAAAATTTAACTAAAGGTTAATTTCACATCAATTTAAGGCTCAAATGAAAATAAGTTATCAATTCCCTTACGTTATAATCACTTATATTCCAAAATGAGGAGATGTCATAGAAATAAGGGATTTGAGCAACTCCTAAGAATTTTAATGAGCTAGAAAATATCCAAAAACACCAAAAAATAAAAAATTTAAAGGGTGATAATGAAGAAACATTATCTTCTCAACTAAAATAAAATTTCAGGGACCTAGTGAAACAAATATCTAGTTTACTTCAAAAAAATTTGAAGCTACTTTGAAAACTTGTCGTAAAAGATTCATTAGATGTTTTTATGAGTCATCTAGCGGTTTATCAAATGGTTCACATAAAGTTATCATAAATTCTTGAAGATGACCAAGTGTAGTTACACTAGTGCAGTAAAGCGAAACGACAACAATTATTTTTGCTTATAAGCAGTGGTTCCCGAATCGAGGCATGTACAAACGAGACAAAAAGTCTACCACTTTTTGCCTCGATTAAGAATCGAGGCAAAAAGGTGTGGCCTTTTGTCTCGGTTCAATTACAACCGAAGCAGTAGAGGAATGTCTTTTTTTATTATTTTTTTCGCTATTGTCTTCACCTTGGTTGTTGTATAACTAAGGCAGTAGAAGGGGGTTTACTGCCTCGATTGTGGTGGAACCGAGGCAGTAGATGTATTTTTCTTTTCTTTTCGTCAGCCTTTATGCTTCGGTTGTGCCTAGAACTGATGCCATAGGGATCTTTTTGCCTTGGTTTTGGTTATAACCGAGGCATATTCTACTATTTTTTTTAAATAGGTTTGTTTCTGTAACATTCCCACTTGCAAAAATTGACCTGCATATATTCAACTTTACAGAACAGTCCAAAACAATCCAGAAGCATATATTTTAGAATAAAAATTATATTAAAACATAAATCAATTCAATGTACGTAGAATTATGATCCTTTATTAACTTTGAAGCATAAATCAAACCAATGTACAAAGTTAACCTAATCATAAGTATGCTAATGTACAACTTACTATATACTAACATCTACATACTATTATAGAGTTCAATTACATATTTTGTAAGTGTCTTCCTTATGGATTTAAGGGACTTATCTGGAATTGAAGTAGTAGAATTGAATCTCTGCAAAAGACTAAATGATTTCAATTAGTGTATATGAATTCTAAACTATAGAGAAAAAAAATTCAATAAAACCAAATATTACCATTTCTCATCCACTTGTAACATGGGCATGAATAGTGGTCATCATCCGATACATGATGTAGTACACTCATATGACCCCCTTTGTCTATTACATTACAATATATCATCATAATTATAAAATGTTAAGGAACATCACTGGAATGGTATAAAATGTAACAAATTATGGACTAAAAGACCGAAACTTAAGGAAAACCCAGTGAAGCTTTTTAGCTTTAGCAGTTGATCTCGCAAATAACATCATATGTGCTGCAAGGGAACTATTAAAAAAATTGCATTAGAATACATTCATATAAGGAAGAAAGTCCAAAATTTGAGGTTCTTACCAATCTACTACTTGTTTGATAGGGTTGGGAGGAGACTTGTGCAATGAACAAAACCATGTAGCAGTGTTCTCTTTTAGAGAAACCACAAATAACTGTCAGTGACGCCTGAAATTGGTAATAACTTAATTGTTATATACTAAAATCACAAATGAAACTTTAAAATTAAAAAACTTCACTTACCCAACTATATAAGGGATAAAATATAGCTCATTCCCTGTTGCAAACCAAATTCAATTTCTAGGTAAGCATTTTACATATATACTATACCATTAAAATCTACCATTAAAGAACTAACTAAAGCATAAGAATAAATATTCATATTCTTCATTGATGATCATGAAGAGGAACCTGGGAGCGTGACGAACGGTGGTGGCGGAAATGAACAACGCAGGTGGACAATGAGGCGAAACACAGGTCGCGACAATGGCCCGCGAGGTGGCGACAATGGCTCGCGAGGTGGTGGCAATGGCCCGCGAGGAAGATGTGGAAGCAATGGCCTGCAAGGAAGATGAAGAACGATTCTTGTGCGAGGAAGAAGAAGAAGAATGCAAGAAAGAAGAAAAAGAATGCTAGTGGAAGCAGAAGAACGTGAGAGGAAGAGGGTCTATGAGGAAGAGAATGAACAACGGTTAAAAAATTTTATGTTGTTGGAGTTAAGTAAGTCATACTATCTCCGTTCTTCCAATAACCGAAGCAATAGACCCCTTATTATCTTGTTTATTAGTCTAATCGATGCCTAAGGTGCTCAGAGAAAAATAAAAATAAAAAAGGAAATGGAAATTTTGAAATTATTTTCAACTTATACACCTCGGTTGGCTATATAACCGAAGCATAATGGGCTTTTGACAACGGGTCAAAAGGAACCGAGACAATAGGGGTCGACGAAACAAATTAGAACGTTTGAAAAGCATAACTATCAGGTCTTCGAAAAACGAATTGAAGCAATAGGTCCTCTTCTGGTAGGCTTTTATGCTCGGTTCCCCTCTCAACCAAGGCAGTAGGTCTTTCTAGAAAAGGTGTTAGTTGAAAAGTCTAACTTGCAGAAAAGTAGGTGGATTCTATAGGGTATTATGCCTTGGTACTGAGGCAATAGACCCTTTCTGCTTCGGTTGCCGTGGAACCAAGGCATATAACTTCACTATTATTACAGAAATGCTGCCACATTTTTATATGGTTCAGTTTTTATAAAATCGAAGCGTATATGGCGCTTTAAAAATTATTTTTTTTTACTAGTGTTAGAAACTTGAATAATACAAAACTACAATGAATTTATGTTTATTTTGACCCACCCTTAATTTAAGCTACAATCAATTTTCCTTTAAGTGCAATAAATTCCACTAATCAATAAATTGTTACAAGTATAACAACTATCACTTCTAGGTTATAATGGATAGACAAAATTACTTATGACTATCTATGAATCTTTTTCTAAGAAGGAGCATTTGGTATGAGTTTTCTCTAGAGTGTATAAAACAACATGTTATTTGATACAAGGTTCATCTCAAAAATCCATATTTGAAATGAAATATCTTACACTAAGAGAATAAACTTCACAACAATCTATCTCTTTTAATGTCGTTTGGTAGATGATCTTTACCAAGAACTTAGAAGGTAATAAGGAATGCACAAATTAGTTATGTTTGCTTATAACACTTTTATATTTGTTGATTAAAATAGTTTGCATATATGATATTGTTTCTATATATGAGTCAGAGAAATATTTGTTATTATTTTTACAAGACTAGATATATCTTTTAAAGACTCCAACAAACACTCCAAACGCTCCTAGCATCCTACTTCAAAGATATTTGTCTTTTCCTAATTAAGTAAGAATTGTGTTTACAAAAGATACTTTAACACTCAAGTCAGTCAAGTGCGTCAGTATATAATAAATGTGATAATTACTTAAATTATGTTATTAATTATATTATTGTTTATGAGTTTTTGCACCTGGATGAGTCTTGTCTGTGTGACTAATTATCTATATTAGTCTTTAGTTAATCAATCTATTTAATTATACTTTAATTACAATTTTAAACTAATAACAATTGTATACTAGTTAATTGACCTATATTCGAGCATGTCGATATGTATCCAACCAATTCATTACAGTGGTGAGTTAAACCGTGTACATTTAGTATATATAGTCTAATTATATTTGAATGGTTATAAAATATATATTAACATGACCGAAAATTATTCGATCATATACCATAGACTTATGTTATGACCTTTTGTGTTAAAATCCTTTTATAACTTCTATTTTGATATTAAATTGTGGGACAAACTTTATCTTAATATTTATCACTTTTGTATCAATTGACTGAAATAAGCATTTAACATCCAGGCTGTGTACACGTCAATGTTTTCGTTGTGAGACTCACATTCTCCACCACCACCGTCTCACATATGCTATCTAATGATGAAAATCAATTTTAGAAAAAATATAGAAAAGACAAAAAGATTTAGAGGAGAAAAGTTTAAAAGATAATAAAAAAAAATAAATAAATAAAAAATTAAGATTATAATATAATCAATCTAACCTAGAACTTTAATCTTCACTATTTTTAAAATAATTTCATCTAAAACTTACAAGGCCAAAATTTACTGTCATGTTGTTTTCAATTAATTTTTGAATTTTATATTAATTGTGAAGCACTTTAAGATCTATTTTTTTATAATTTTTTTTATCTGCATCTCAACTTTTTACAACATAAAAAATTATAATCAAATGTTAACCTAATAGTAATCTTATATATTATTGATATTAAAGCATTATTTTTTATTCTTACAATTCAGGATCTTGTATTATATCCAAATATGAATTTTAGACTTTCACATGCAATAATTAGTGTCTTCCTATGAGAATTTATTATACGAGCATCTTGCCATAAGGTGCTTGAAGAAGTGCTTAATATTAATTGTTTTGAACATGAGTTTGGTGAAAAGTTGCTTTATCCTAAACAACTAGTACTTCCAATATGGATGGAATCCCATTTATTAGCAAATAATCATAGTCTTAATTCATTAGGTTGATTAGTGGTGGTGAAAATTTTAAATAATTGATATCAAATTTTAAGATTAAACCTCACTATCTCGTTGTACAGAGATAAATAAAGAAAATAAGACATTGATCATGACATTGATGTTCCTTGCCTATCCTCCATTGTGTGTCGTGTCACACCAATTGTCTTTATTTAGTGTAATTTGCAATTATTAGTTCATTACGAACCATTCATAAAGAAGAGTTTTGTCAAAACATCAATTACTTTCACATTTGTAATATATATATATATATATATATATATATATATATATATATATATATATATATATATATATATATATATATATATATATATATATATAAACTATATATTTTTTCAACAATACACTCATTTAAAGAAAAATAGTAAATCAACATGTCACAACATATTTCAAAAACTTAATCAGAATTTAATCTTTAGGTTTACAAATTTAGGAAGGATTTTTCACTTTTTTTTCCTCAACAATTAATGAAAGAGGGATAATGAATTTTTAAAAAGTTAAAAAAAAATGAACAGAGAGAAAGGAGATATAAGTGGAGTAGGTCCTCGACAACGAATGTGCATATGTATAGACTATCTTTGTTTAGTTTAAGTTTCTTTTTTGGGTTGCTATTGTAATGACAGTTTTTGCAATTAAGTAATATTCTTGATTAGAGTTATGCATAAAAAATAAATTTATAGTTATTTTGAATAGCTGTATGAACATTTTATATAACTTCTAAAATAATTGTTCTAATTTATTTATTTTGTGATGTTTAGTGTTTTATATTATTTAATTGGAATGTTACATGTATATTCATTAGTTACTATGGAATTTCATTTATACACATTCTTATTATAATACAATGAATGTTATTTTTTCAATTTACAATTTATATAATTAACTTTTTTTTCATATCAATCATCTTGCTTTTGAATTTTTTATTTATTTTTCCAAACTTTTCTTCATTTTAAACAATCCTTTTTCCATTCATTTTTCTTTCTTTTCTTCCTTTTTCATGCTAAATGGTAACTTAAATAAAACATATCAACAAATTCAAGGATAAAACATATCAAGATCAGATTTTAACGATGTGCAAGTGTTTAGTCACGCTAAATAGATACTAGTATTTTATTGTTATAACTTGGTGTGATAAGTCTTTATCTAGATAAACAAATAAATATATGTGAAACATTGGTATGACATTGATATCAAAGAAAAACTCTTAGCACTTGTAATATTTAAATAACCTTATGGGAGCACCAGTGTAAAATAAGGCTTTCTCGTCTTGTGTTCAACGTTAGAAAACAAGAAAGCCAATATTAAAAATGAGCAGTGACATTGTTATAAATAAATACAATAACCTAGACATCTGGATTGCTCAAATACAGACATCATTTATTTAATGACATCTGAAATGTGCAAAACCGACGTCCCTTAACGTTGGTTTAATCCAGTTTCGACGTTATATTGTGGCCTTAGTAGAAATATAATGTTTGTGTAGGCAATGTCAAACGTTCACTACAAAAACAAATATATCTGAAACACACCTCATTCACTATAGTTTCCCTTTACAAAAGAGTTTTTGAATCCTTTGTAACATTTACATCCATTCACCATACTTTCACTTCCCTGAAGAGCGTTTGGGAATATGACAACTTCGAGCTTGTTAATTTTCTATCTCTGGATTTCCATTAACTCGTTCATGTTTACAAAAGCAAGGCTTGTCTTGGTCATTGATTCATCATCTTTAGGAAAAAAATTGTGAACATTGAAGGTGTGATTGAAATCCAAAGGCCAAATGTTAACAAATATGGATTTCAAATAGTTTATTCATTTTACATAATCTATGATTGTCTTGTTTGTATGAGTTTCACATTTATACATAGGTTTTGTAAAAGTGGAGATGTTACCGAAATCCTTGAAACGAATTGATGTCGGACAATCTCAAAATACCGACAACAATTTGTTTAAAAGCTACCCACTAGACATATTTTTACTCCCAGTTTAAGTTTTCTGAAGATGCCTATTCATGTTTACACATTTATGCATAAGTTTTGTAATAATGAATGTGCTTTTGAAATCCTCAAAGCAAATTAACATCGGATAATCCTAAATTCCAACGTCAATGTGTTTAAAAAGTTTACTCACTGAACATATTATGAGCCATGGTTTAAGTCTTCTGAAGACGCGTCTTTCAGTAAAATTTCATTACTTTTATATCCTCCAAAAACCATTTCCTAACTTCGAATTTCAAAACGCACCTTCATTATTTCACATGTTTCCTAAAGATGAATGTGCATTTTGAATTCCGAGACAACAAGTTAATATTTGGAGAAGACAATTGCTCTGAAATCTAAAGGACAGAAACATCTTCAGGAAAACTTAAAAACGGATCCTAATATGTTTAATAAGGACATTTTTCTCAACCAAAGAATGGAATGGAAGTGGTATTTGTATGCGAATATTAGACGTCTACATATGCACTTGAATACATAATTCGCCTCATTTGAAGCAATTGCCTCTTCTCCTGACTAATTAGATGTCGAACTGGTGCCCAGGCCGACGTCAAACCCTTTGTTGGAAACAACAATGAAATTAAGCTTCACAACTGCCCTATTCTCCTGACAAATTAGACGTCAAACCAATGCCCAGGCCGACATCAAACCCCTCATTAAAAACAATAGTGCAATTAATGTTCACAACTGCTCTCTTTTCCTAAGAAATTAGGCATCAGACTAATGCCCAAGCCGATGTTAAACTTTTTATTGGAAATAGCAATGCAATTAATGCTTAGAACTGCCCTTTTCTCATGACAAATTAGTCGTCGGACCAGTGCCCAAGCCGATGTGAAACCCTTTGTTGGACTCAACAATTAAATTAATGTTTCTAACAACCCTCTCCTCATGACCAATTGAACGATAGATCAATGCTTAGGTCGACGTCAAACCCTTATTTGGGAAGGGCAATGAAATTTTTGTTCACAACTGCCCTCTTCACTTGACCAATTAGACATCGGACCAGTACCCATCCCGACGTCAAACCCTTTGTCGAACTCAGCAATGAAATAAATATTCATAACGTTCATTGCACAATTTGACGAATATATGACGTCTGGTTTTTTGTTTCCAAACATTATATGCCTTCTGATGTTGTAAGGATGACCTTTTGGCTTCTCACTAACCAATTAGATGTCTGACTAGTGGTCATGCCGACGTCATATCGCCTCGAAAACATTAAAAATTTCGCGAGCAAGTTTAAGTATTTACTACTATATGACATCGAATGCCCTAGATATTGACGTCTTATATATAACATGTGAGATTTACTTGGTTTCTAATGTCTTATATCTTGTAAAAATTTGTAAAAACTTAACCCACTCTCACTATTTCTGTAATTTCGGTTTGCATGTGTTCATCAGCTTTCTCTCCTCAATTCTGACTTTTTCTTGGTCCTTTGGTTGGTCTCTTCTCACAAATTTGTGAGCTATAGAGTTCTTAGGATTTTCTAGTGTTGTGAGCAAATTTTCTAGAAGGATAGAAGTTGTTCAGTTCGACTAAGAGGTAAGGGAAGCTGGTTAATTTAATTATGATTTTCTATGTATGAAATTATTGTTTGTATGGTTGCATGTGTGTAATTTGAATGTGTGATTGAATTTGTGAATGGTGGAACCTGTGAACGGGTTAGAGTTTCTCTGCATAAGTGTTCGGTCTGTTCTGGTCTTGATGAAGTGAGTAGGTGAGATTGAGAGTTTGGGGTTGGAAGTGAAATTGGGTGGTGGGGAGAGTCTGAGAAAGTGGAATTGGACCTGTTAGAACCTTTAACTCTTTCTAAAATGTGTAAAAAGTAGGAATATGGATTTTGGGTCATTGAGTTATTTTTTATGCAGAAAGCTGAGCACGCGCTGTTGACCACCCGGTAATATTCAAGTGCTCGGTCATTAACTGGGTTTGGTCTCTTTAGAGTCTTCCCAGTTCATGATCGTTTGGTCTTAGATGGGTGGTCCTAGTAGTGCTCGGTCTTGTACTAGCACTCAGTCTTAGTAGTGCTCGGTCTTGTACTAGCACTCGGTCTTAGTAAAGATCGGTCTTGTACTAGTTTTCGATTGAATATAGCGTTCGGTCTAGTTACAGCTTTCGGTCTTAACCTAGCATTCAGTCTAGATAAAGTATCCGGTATAGTCTAGGTTCTCGGTCTTACACTAGTACTCGTTTTGTATTGGTGTTCGGTCTTAACTACGTTCGGCCTCTTATGGGCCTTACCTGTTAATGATCGTTCCGTCATGCTTTAGTGGTCGGTCCTACTTGAGCATTCGGTCTAACTTCAGAGTGTTCGGTCTAAACCATAAGTGTTATGTCTAAGTTATTAGTTTTCGGTCTAAATTAAAAATATTATGTTTACTATAGTATTCGGTCGTGCTAGTGTTCGGCCTTAAACTGTATTCGGTTCATGTTTAAGCCTTACTCTTTATATGACCGTTCGGTCATGTTTACATTTTATGAGTGTTTTTCGTTCGGTCATGTTCAAGGGTGATGGTGGTTTTTACCGTTCGATTTGACTTTACTATGAAGCATTCGGTTTTTCAAAGGGTTGTGGTTATGTTGTACTATGAGTGTTTACTTCAGTTGTTTAAACATATTATGTATGAGAAATAATGTTGATATTAAAGTATGGTATGAGATTTGCAATGCGGATATGAAAGAGAATTCCAAGGAGGAATGTCTTAGTGGTTAGTTATCAAAGTGGTAAAGTATGAATATGGACAGCGAAATCCACGACGTTCATCCTGAAATCTAATGATTACCAATTCTCAAGTAGAGATGGGTAAGTCATGTGCTGAGAACAGCAGGAGGTCCTAGCCTATCGGTTCTTAGGTGAGTTATAACGGATTAACCCTGGGTGGCAGCTGAGGGTGTTCCAGTTACTACACCCCCGGGCGCAAGAACGACCTCAAGCTACATATTCATACTAGTCCGGACGGTCAAGTTAAAGTGGTCAGTCAATATGTGCTTATATGTTTTATGCATGTGTATGAGTATCTTATCTGTTTGTTTGAATTGTATGCTCACATGACTATTAAATTCCACTAGCTTACCCTTCTTTTCTGTATTGTCATGTTTATCCGTTCAGTTTATCCTTTGCAATGATCATCCGATGGGTGTGAGCAGAGGGAGAAGATGTCTCTTTGGAGCAAGCACTGGAAGCAGAGGATCCCCCTGTTTAGTATAAGACCGTTGGTCTTGTACATAGTTTTGTATAAGCATAGAGTTTGTATAAAGTTTTTAATTTTATGGTTATTTTTGGATAACTATACTGTTAATACTTTATCACATAGTAGATGACTGTTTTATTTTATCATTTCATGTGATGACTCTACTATAAAGTTTATACTATATTTTGGATGTTACAGTTTCTTTGCGCTTTCATTTCGCTTGAATTTTTTTTTCAAAGACTAGTGCGAACAACAACAAATGTTTGTTTTTTCCCAGTTAATTCTTGTGAAAGTGGTTCCATGTACTTTTATTGTGTTTCTTGTATGTTTTGACCGATTGGTTTTCGTTTTTGTTGAGGTTTTTATATGGTTACGCGAGTTCAACCTCCATCCATTTAAGTGAGCACTATCTGCTTCGTTCACGAAGTCAAGGAACATTTGAGGTCAGCTTTATGATATTTAACTTAAATGTATTTGTTTTTGAAGTCGTGGTTATGGTTTCGTTTGTGTTTTTGTATTCATTTTTTGATTCGTAAGTTAGATTTATTTTTTGCTGTGATTTTTTGCCTTTTTATTGTCTATAAACTTTTTAAGAGTAATACAGATTGAAGCTGGATGAATGAACGTCGTATTAGTGAAGAATATGAAATGGGAGTTTTTTAGTTGTTACAATATCTTAAAGAACACACAAACCTAGTGAACGGGACATATTTTTGTCCTTGTGTTCATTGTCTTAATCAAGTATTGGAAGACATGGACAATATCCGTGATCATGCATTCATCAATGGAATAATGAGAAGTTATACAGTTTTTACACAACATGAAGAAGTATTACTCCACCCAACAACATCAAGATGTTCAAATTATATGGACAAATGGATAAGTGATCATATAGAAAAAATGGTACGCGATATTGGAGCAGAAATATTTGGAAGAGTTCATTTATACGAAAGTCTAAAGAACGATTCAGAGCAAGAGTTATATCCAGGATGCACCAACTTTACACGATTATCGGTAACTTTGAAATTGTTTTATTTAAAAGCAAGAAATGGATAGACTGATAAAAGTTTCACAAAATTATGTAGAAAGAGATGCTTTCAGGAAATACCACATTACCTACTCATAATTACGAGTGAAAAAAGTTTATATGTTCAATGGGTTTGGAATACCAAAAGATACATGCATGTCCCAATGATTGTGTTTTGTATAAATATGAGTATATTTCATTGAAGGTGTATTTGACGTGTGATTTATCACAGTTTAAGAAGAAAGTTGATGGAAATAATAATGATAAAGACAATGATTGTCCACCTGCTAAGGTCATGTGGTACTTGCTTATAGTACCTAGGTTGAAACGATTGTTTTCAATTAAAGAAGATGTGAAGAATCTTAAATGACACGTTGATGGAAGAAAGTTTGATAATCTTCTTTGACACCTAGTTGATTTCCCATTATGGAAGAAGATTGATGAAACATTTCCAGAATTTGGTGCAGTACCAAGAAACTTAAGACTTGCACTTACTACCAATGGTATGAATCCTTATGACAACTTAAGTAGCAAACATAGTTCATGGTTTGTTCAGTTGATGATTTACAATATATGTCCTATGTTGTGCATGAAGAGAAAATATATGTTGTTGTCTATAATGATATCGGGTCCTAGACAACCTGGAAATGACATTGATGTGTATCTTAAACTATCAATTGAAGATTTGAAAATGTTGAGGGAATAGGGAATTTGATTCATATTCAGAAGAAAACTTTAGTTTGCGTGTAATGTTGTTTTGTACCATAAATAATTTCCCGGCATATGGAAATTTAAGTCGTTATATTGTTAAATGTCATTTTGCATGTCCCATTTGTGAAGAAAATAGCAGTTATCTTCAATTGAAACATGAACAAAAAATTCTATATAGAAGATGATAACAGTTGAAAAACTGTTATTTTTATACTTGAAATTGATACTAAAAGCAACCTTTAACACTTAGAAACTAGCTTGAAATCATGCTTTTATTCATATTTTCCGAAATAAGAGAGTTGGACAGGTTTATGCTTGATTTCAGTGTTTTTGTGTAGGTTTTAAGGTGAATTTGGTGAAAGAGGTGAAGAAGGAGAGAGATGGAATCAGAAAAGACATCAAAAAGTGCAAAAGGAGAAGTCGCAACTGCCGCTCAGCGGCAGTTTACCGCTGAGCGGCACTCAGGAGCTCACGGGGGATCCGCTGAGGGGCAAAATGGCCGCTAAGGGGAAGAAACCAACTCACGCACTTACCGCTGAGCGGTACTTTACCGCTGAGCGGCACACTTATGGGCTTGGGCCTAAATTTTCTGTAATTTTAGAATAGTATATAAGCTTTAAGACGCCCTAGGGTTTGTATCTTTGGCTGGGACGAAGCAAACACTCTCTCTTCCACCCCTTTGAAGGAGGATCTTGGATGCTCAGGCTACCTCTTCACCTTTCTAGGGTTTTATCTTTCATTCTTTCATTATTATTCATCTAGTTTCACCATGAATATGGTGAACTAAACCTTGTATTGTTGTTGGGGAATCAATGTAGTCTTGTGAAACTCACATATATGGAATTTGTTTTTACATCTTATATTTAAGACCTATGCTTTCTTTCATCATTAGTTAGGGTTTTTCCTCTTTGCTCAATGCTTGCTTTGTTTAACTCATTCAATGCATGATTAGTGATTTTGTCGATACGGGAACGTACGGGGAAGTCTAGATCCGGGGAATTTCTCCCAATAGTATATTGGTTGCCGTTAAGCTCCTGCACTAAAAGAACTAATTATTAGGAATGCTAGGAATCGTATGAACTCGTAATTAGGGATAGGCCTTCTTGCAAGGTAATTTAGAGAGTGGCATTAACAATGATGAAAAGAATGTTGAATTCCTAAAGTATATGAGAGTGGATAAGATGAAATTGATAATCCCAACAACATACTCATCCATATATTCCATTGAAGTGTTTGTATTTTGTTTTAGCCATTGATCAAATTCATGCATACATGTTTATTTTTTGTTTTGCATATTAAACTTCACTTATTTCGTTCTTAAGTCTTAAATAATCAACGAATCACATAACTAAACTAGGTCGTGAGTCCTTTAGGAGAATGATACTTGGTCTTACCGAGTTTATTACTTGAAACGATTCGGTTACACTTGCCGATTGTTAAACAAGTTTGTGGCGCCGTATTTCAGTGTTCATAAATTTGTCATCAGAAGACATCGAAGATTCATTCCTCGAAACCACCCTTACCATAGATTGAAAAAAGCGTTTAATTAAAGTCTTGAAGATGATGTTGTTTCCAGACCTCGCAAAGGGGATGAAGTATACAACCAAGTGAAGAACATTGATGTTGTGTTCGAAAAACATCAAAAGAAGACCATTGATAAAATCATTTAGAAGAAACGATCAATATTCTTTAATCTTCCATTCTAATGTAAACTTGATGTGCGACATTGCGTAGATGCATTGCAAGTTGAGAAAAATGTATGTGATAGTGTTTTCGGGACTTTACTAAACGTAAAAGGAAAAACAAAAGATGGAGTAAAAGTACAACATGAACATCTGTTATGAGTTACATCCACAATACTTTGGAACACGCACATATCTTCCTCCAACTTGTAACACTCTTTCAAAAAAAGAAAAACAATTATTTTGTCAGAGTTTAAGTAGTGTGAATGTTCAACAAGGTTATTAATCAAATATTAATAACCTTGTTTCTATGCAAGATTTAAACATAGTTGGTTTAAAGTCTCACGATTTTCATTTGTTAATCCAACAAGTTTTAACAGTAGTTATTCGAGCCATATTATCTGCTTCTATTAGAGGTATTATCACACATTTGAGTTTGTTTTTTAATGCCATTTGCAAGAAAGGTTGATCCTTGACAATTAGATGATTTGCAAAATAAGGTCATCAGATTATTGTGTTAATTGAAAATGTATTTCCCACCTTCTTTTTTAGATATCACGGTTCATTTGATATTCCATTTAGTGAATATCTTAAAAGAATATGGTAAGAATAAAATTTGACCGGAAGCTTAGATTAAAGAGTGTCGGTATCAGGACAACCGGTATCGTAGAGTCGCGCAGCGGATTAAAATAAGCGGAAAGCGTGTACCGGTTAATAAACAAGATAAAGTAATCCGTTTAAAAAATTTATTTTCTTAAAGAAATTTTATCAAACAGTTGATGTGCTAAGAGTTTAAAGAGTGTAGAGTTCAAGAAAATCAACACAGAAATTTTATCCTGGTTCGAAACAAACGAACCGGAAGAACCTGCTCAGCCAACTTGAAGAGAACCGCTCCAACCTTAGACACACTAAGCGCGAACTTCTCCTATTCACAAGACTTTACTTAAGAAACTCTATCACTTGAGAACTTCCTCAGACAAACTGTATTCTCAAATGGCATAGATCTATTTTCACTCTCAGAGAGCTTCCCCTAGGCACAAAGCTCTAATACTCTCAAAATGAAAAGTTAAATTCTAAGAGCAGTGAAGACCTTAATTTATAAGCCCAGGTTCGTGCAGAGTCCGAATTTGAAAAGACATCTCCCAACTGCATGTGATAATCGATTATCATAAGTGATAATCGATTATTTATGTCCGTTATGGTGTTTTTAAAAAGGTGATAATCGATTATCCTAGGGAATAATCGATTATTTTCGCGCCTTGGGCAATACTCACTCAGACTGGAATAATCAATTATCCTAAGCAATTATCGATTATTTGCGCGAGCAACTCTTTTCCAAACAGGCTCATGATAATCGATTATCACACCCAATAATCGATTATCTGCGCAAAGACTCTCTAAACAGAAAAACTTCTAAGTGTTCTTACATCAACAAAGTAATTCCTATACAATTAATTCTACAAAATGCTTTTAAAATAAGTATAACAAAAGTCTTCAAGTTCTTCATCTTGTAGCATCATCAAAACCATAATATCTTCAAGACACCAATGCTCCTTATTGGTAACAATCTCCCCTTTTTTGATGATGATAAAAAAATCTCTTTAAAAGCATTTATAATTTCCTACATAGATTTTAGACTTACAAACATATAAACATGTTAGTAATAACTATACTAATTTGAATTTTTCTCCCCCTTTTTTATCATAAGCAAAAAGTAAAAATAAATACTCCCCCTCAAATATTGCTCCCCCTCAACAAAAGAATAAATGCAATTCAAATATTTCAAAATTTTTGAGTACCAGATGTCCTTCAAATATTATAAGGAGAAAAGAGTAATTGATGTAGAGTAAAGATAAATAACAAGATATCAAACAAACTCATATATCTCCCCCTTAAATAGGTACCAGTTATCACAAGAATTGTGACATAAGATGTTAATCAAAAATAGATTGCCCCCTTTTTCTATCATAATCAGACAAACATTTAATCTTTATGCTCCCCCTAAAAGTAATATTCCCTTTAAAATCAAAAATAGATTCCCCAAAAAAAATTAATTTTTTTTTTACGTTTTAACTTAAGATAATCGATTATCACTCTAAATAATCGATTATTCGCGAGCCAAATTTGTACGTTAGAGTGAAAATGACCTTGAGAATCGATTATCATCCCTTCGTAATCGATTATTTACGTTAATTTCCAAAAAAATGCAAATTTAGATCAAATTTTCAACCTAAGACACATCTAGCATTCATAAATTATTTGCAAAGCTTTTAAAAATTACCAGGATACCATACAACTTTCTTTTCTTTTTGAGAATTCAACCTGTGATCACATTCGGCTTTGTGAGACTAGCTTGTGGACCTAACATCGATGTGATCACATTCGGCAGCTATTACATAAATATTAATTATTTCTATTCAAAGCATGAAGATCTTAAAAGACGACCAAAATAGTGGAGTTACCCTAGAAGGTGAAGCTGTACACTTTGCCAATTCTAGAGATAAAAATCCAATTACAACATCCATGAGTTATTTCAGAATAATCCATGAATTTGGGAAGTTGACTATGTCAGTTTTAGAGTTCCAGTTTTCAATTGTAAATGGGTTGATAGCAATTCCGGTGTGGTGACAAATGACCTCAGATTCACTTTGGTGCATCTTAACAGAATGAGTTATACGGATGAACCATTTATCATAAATGGTCAATCGTATTGGAAGGTAGAACCATGCATATAAATGGTGATTAAGACTCTCTAGATCTACTTGAGACAACGTCTTTCTCATCAAGAACCATCGAAAATATGGTCGATGATGTACGTGATGAAATCCATGCAATTCAAATTGAATACACTGAAGACATATAGGAGAAATAGGTGTCTTTTCATTATTTTTGTCACTTTTACAATTTATTTATTTTGTCTATTCTAACTTTATATAATACATTAACATTTTTTAAACAGGTATTACGAGTTTTGGATCAGAAAGGAGTGGAGATGGTAGATTTGTGACTCAAATGTTTGTTGTCACATCCTGTCGGGTTGCCATGAAGAGATTGGTGGTGGAGATTAATCCTCGATCGGGTAGACCTTATAGCCAACATGCGGACAAGTTTATAGTTATTTGGGCATGTTGACCAAAACATGTGTCTTAATTGTCATTCCCTCTTAGCATGATGTTCCAGAGATAGAGAAAAATCTCCTATGACAAAATATTCTGGTATGTTACATAATAGATAAACAATATTTAAGATGTTTTACTTCAATCATTAACATTATTTTTATTTCCAACAACAAAATTTTGATATTGCAAATAATGAGAGATTAAGGAAGAAGGTATTATCCCATATTGCAGTTCGATGGAGAGATTTTAAGGCCAGAATTACACGTCTATACATTTTCAACGCTAGACAAAATGATAATCCTTGTGCAAAATATAAAATAACTGAGGAGGAGTAGGTGCAAAGCATCTAGACAATTTGAGGATTTACGTATATTTTATTAATATTTTGTTATAGTCATACAAGACACTCAATTGTGAGTGCATGAAAACCTTCATTGAACGCCTCCAACAACAAGAACAAATTCAAAAAGCCCTTGAAGAAAGACATTAGATGATGTCCCAACAAAGGGAGGACATCCCCACTAAAGATCCAATCGCACATCGTGTGAGCACCAAAGGCTCATGCTCTATTGCAGATCCTACTAACTACACTTGTCAGTATGAGCTATTGATTGATGAGGATCATCTACGTGCAGTTGTTGTGAGACAATAGATTACAGGAGGACAAACTATTCATGGTGCTCCTTTATTGCCTACCCACGTGCGGGTGACAAATAATGAAGTCAGAGACCCCTACGCCCAAGTGTCTGTGCCAACTTCTGAAATACAATTCATGAGAGAGGGCTTAGACACATTTATAGCTTGGCCTAAGGTTATCATCATGCCATACTTTGTCCTACCAACGGTATTATATTGTTATTCTTAGTATTTTTATGTTCAAGTTATAATTAAATTATTCATAACTTTTATAAATGTTTGTTTCAGTTTACCCTTCTAACAAATAGCCAATGGCTCAACCTGTGAGCCATGAAGATGATGAGGCAGTTGAAGAGGATGATCCTTTAGAAAAGTTGATGAAAACATTACACAGGTTGAATAAATGACTGGTAGAGCTAAAGTGAGAGTTAAGAGTATTTGGCCTCCAGTGTCATGTTCCACTATATATTACTCTAAATGATGCACTAGATGTCGTTGGTGGAAAAACAATGTTAAACATTTCAGTCATACAACTATGGTGCATGTAAGATTTTTAATTGTCTTTCCCTTTTAAATATTCAAATTATTACTTTTTAATATATATATACTTAACTTTATTGTTATAGGTACATGGATACTATCATAGTGGACCAAGGTCGGGCAACCATGTATGGCTTTCTTGAATCTCAAGACATTCAATCATCTGAAAACACAGTAGAAAACAAGCAAGCATATATGAAACATGGATGACTAAGTCTAAAAGAGAGTTGTATATCGCGTCATACATTGATGGGTATGTGTTACTCAATATTTTACACTTTTATCAACATTTAATTAATTGACTCACTTTTTGTGATTCATGATAGGGGCCATTGGCAAGTGATGGTGATCATACCAAGCTAAGCCCAAGTTGTATGGTTTTGTTCCCTAAATAGGAAGATGAAATCTAACTTGAAATCATTGTTACAAACGTAAGTATTACATTCTTTCATATCAATTCATTCTGATATTAATATATTAACTTATGTTTCAATTGATTCAAATTGGTTTAGAGTTGTGGGTAGGTCCAAAGCACAACAAATTGAAATAATCTATCCAAAGGTTGACCTTCATTGACCTTTAACTTATTAATTTCCGTATGTTAAATTTAGATCATCATATTTCAATATTTTCTTTGTCATGTTTAGTGTAACAAGCAGTCAAATTCTTGGACATGCGGGTACTACATATCCGAGCAGAAATTAGAGATGATTGGACTGAGGTAATACTTTAGCTTTGATATCTTACAAAACAATTCAACTTTCAACATTAGAATGAAAATAACAGTCAATTTTTCTTGTTTTTGCAGCGGTACAACAATTCATTCCTATTAACAGATGCCACAATCAGAAAGCTAAGGCAAGAATAGACAACATATCTTTTGGAAAGATGAAGTTAGGATACAATAGTTTACTTTCAATTCTTTTTGTTTGATATTGATAGCTTTAGTTTTTAGTTTTATTTGTCATAACTTTAGTTATAGTTTGAATTGTGAATAGATGATTTCTGGATATATCAAATGCTAAAACTGATTTTCTGATTTTTTAGGTGTGGTAAAATTCAATAAACAAAAGCTTTTATAAAAAAAAACACACTAAAGAGACGTTGGAAGATGCATTTTTAGAAGTTAATTTATCAATTAACGTTGGCATTACCATTTTTGAGGTTAATTGACATCGGAAAGTGCAATTCTCGATGTCAAATTCCTAATATTCCCACTCTAGAGTGAAAATCTTTCGCCGTGCGAATTGATGTGACTCAACGAACATGACATTGGGCAACATATATTCAGACGTCAAATCCCTCATTTCCATATTATAGAAACTATCCCCTAGATCACCGCTAAGCGTGAAGGAGATTGCGCTGGGCTCCATTTGATGTCAGCCTATTTTTAGATGTAAAAGACCGAAAAACACAAACATCAAAGTCTTTTTTGAATCCATAAAGCCTTCTTCAAATATGATATAATTTAATTTTTAATTTAATTATGATTAAAAAAATAATTAATTTTACTTAATCTTAATAAAAGATAAATATAAATTTAAATAAATAAATATATATATATATATATATATATATATATTACAAATTCTAGATATCATTTACTACTAAATCTTATTCCTTAAAAAGAAAAGAAATTTTATTTATCCATCATTTCTTCGTTTACTAATATTCATATAGCTTGTGGAAATATGTTAATTAGATGATTAACAATTATAGTAGGAGACATATAAAATTTAATTACAATTGGTGTTTTTAGTATAGTTAGGGTATTTGGACAGTCACAAATGTAAGGTTGAAAAAGTAATTCCTCTTAATGTCATGGTATTGTCAACAATGTTTATGTTTTAATTTGTTATGAAAAAATTGTAATTGTCATCACTAAAAAACACAACAACAAAAATACTATATTACTAGAAATTTTATTGACAAAAATTTTTTATTGACATATAAAATTTAATTACAATTGGTCTTTTTAGTATAGTCAGGTATTTGGATGGTCACAAATGTAAGGTTGAAAAAGTAATTCCTCCTAATGTCATGGCCTTGTCAACAATGTTCTTTTTTTTAATTTTTGTTATGAAAAAATTGTAATAGTTACCACTAAAAAACAGAAAAACAAAAATACTATATTACTAGAAATTTTATTGACAAAAAAATATTTGTTGGAAAAATAATATTTATCTTTTTCCATCGATAAAATAATATTTATTGACAGATTGTCAGTCAAAATAAAATGTGCTTAATTGTTTATTTTGTCCTTAGTTTTGCTCAAGTGTGTCAATTAGGTCCAACCTTAGAAAAAAGTGTCAAATGCGTCCTCACTTCGTAAATGTTGCGTTAACGAAGTCCCTTCCATTAAATTGAAACAAACAGAGTTAAGAGATTGATGGTATGGCAGAAGACAATGTTAACGTGTTATTTTGTAGGTGTATTTGTGTTGACGTGTTAGTGAGTTAAAGGTTGACGTGGAAAGTAACTCACCCCTCACGCATCATTGTCTTGATTCTTCCATCATTTCATCTTCTTTCACTTTCTTTGCCAAAAAAAAAACAACTCATTCTTGCTCTCAACAACATCATCACAAACAAATTCATCAACCTTATTCATCACTCCAAGTAACACTCAGATTCATCACCCAATATCACCACCTTGACTCATACCTTAGAAAATCTTCATCATCTCATATAATCACATGCACATTCAAACCCAACCAAAATAGAGAAACACCGAAAAAAGAAGAAAAGAAATCGTTAATAGTGAATTTCGGCTTCGAATAGAAGTACTTGAACTCCTCTGTCACGCACAAAAGGGAAAAAGGAAAAGGTTGAACTACCGCAAAGGATGGTGGTAGTATCTCTGGTCAAGCTTGATGATCGGCATGATGGCTGGTTCGGTGGAAGAAGGTTCAGCTATGGTGCTTTTGGCTGGTGAGGAGAAGCGACAACCCTGGCTTGGTCGCAGCGGTGACTTGCGCGGGAGAGCATGGTTGATGGTGCCAACAACCTAGTTAGTCCAAGTCGTTGCAACGACAAGCGGCGGAGGCGCGAGCAACGATGTCGTTGGCGATGCTTCATGGTGTCGGAGTTTACCTCACGCACGCAAGGAGGGAAGAATGTCATAGTGGCTGGCGGTCTCTTTGGCGACGATTGGTGCCGCCGGGGATAGTTTTGGCTGGCCAGAGGGAGGCACAACGGCGTTGGTCATGTGGAGGACAGAGTTGTCGTTAATGAAGGTAAAGAAGAGACCTAAGTTCATTTCTGAAAAAGAAAAAAAGAAACCCTAGTGGCTTTTGATATGAAGAGAAAGAAAAGAGGGCTTAGGCCTGGCCAAAAAAAATACCTAGTACACCTACAAAATAACACATCAACACAAATAGACCTACAAAATAGCACTATCTTCTACCATATCATCAATCCCTTAACTCCATTTGTTTCTATTAACGGAAGGGACTTCATTTACGCAAAATTTACGAAGTAAGGACGCATTTGACACTTTTTTCAAAGGTTGGACCTAATTGCACACTTGAACAAAACTAGAGACAAAATAAGCAATTAAACTAATAAAATGTATAGACGAATTTTATTAATGATATTTTTATTTTAAGTACCATAAGGGATATTTTTATTAATAATAGATTTGTCAATAAAATATGTTACTAATACAAAATTTTTATTATAGACAAATGTTTTGGTTGGTAATTTTTTTCAATAAAATTTGTGTCAAAGTCCATACTTTTGCTTTAATAACTATTTTTGAATTCATCAATAATTATATTTTTTAAATTTTATCAATAAATCTATTTATAAAATGATAACCAATAATGTCATATAATATTTCATAAATAAAATGGAGAGGAGTGAAAAGAAAAATAAGAAATAAGAAATGAGAAAAAGAAAAGGAGGAAGAAGAGGTGGAACAACCACAACAAAGATAAAAACTACGAAAGGAAAGAAGAAGGAGATAAAGGAGAAAGAAGAAAAATAAAGAAGAAGAAAAATAAAGAAAAAAAGGATTAAGAGAAAGAAAAAGATAAAGATAAAATCGTAATACTTATTAACAGAAAAAAATATATGATAATTATTAAATATTTATCAACAAATAATTATCAACAAATTTATTGCTAATAGATTTTTCGTAACAAATTTATTGAAGATTTTTTGTGCTTATCAACATATTTTGATTATAAATAATATGGATTCTTTTTAGCGAAAGAATTTGGAAAATTTGACTCCTTCATTTATTTATATTTATAGTGTCGTTTTTTAAATTAACTTGCATGTATAAGTACTAAAATAGATAAACAAGAACAAATATTATATAAAATCATATCATATAAAAAAATATTTGCATACACACCCTTTTTTATTTTGAAGTTAAACATATTTGAATTAATTTTGTAGTAACTAATTCAAATAAATGAATTTTTACATAAATACTTTAAGTTGAATCCAAAATTAAACTTCTCTGATTACAATATCACCAAATTTCTAACAATTTAAATTCTTTTTATCATATTTATTTACCATAAAGAAAATAAAATAATAGATATAATAAAAATGTAAATAAATAAAAAAGATTAGTATATAACTAAAAGTTAATATAAATAAATAAATAATGAAAAAAATAAGCATAAATATAGATAAAATGTATAAATAAATGGTAATATTTTATATTAATAATAAGAACATGTGTATTTCATTTTGAAATGGTGATGTTTTGTCAAAGATGACAAGGAAGTGAGAATATTTTGTTTGAAAGAGCCATATATTAAAATTTTCATAAATATCAATATCTTGGATCAATCCTAAAGTAATTCTCATTTCAATAATGCGTATAAATTAACAAAATTTCTCACCCAACATTAGTATGTCTTGAGGCATAAACTGATTAGAAACAGTTATAGTACAATCATAATATTTGCTTCATATTAAATAAACCAGTTTTTTCTTTATTCTTATATTTTAAGATTCAGTCTAAGCTTTCAACCTTTTTCTTTCAATTACTGATTTTCCAAATAAGAGTTTACAATTTTTCATATTGGAGTTTTAATTTAGTGAATTATTTTGCTTGGTATTTTTGTTTTATTTGATTTATTGAATGTGTTAAGACCAGTTATAGATGAATATTAAATAATAAATTTTGTTAATAAATGTATAAATCTTAATTAAGGAAGATTGTATGTTTTTTTTATTGAGATTAGTACATATCTAATTGAAGAATAATAAAAGTAATAAAAAGGTGTATCGTATGAGTGTTTGATTAGCTATTTGCTACGTCAGTACATTATATACAAATAACTTCAAAATATCTTATTTCATGTACTAAAGTGATCGTTCCATCAAGACTTTGACAGTCTTAAGTCTTTAATATCCAAATCATGTTTATATTAAATAATTTAAAAAAAGTTACTTCTAAAAATATCACATATCAATTATGTTATAAAGATTAACATAGAAATAAAAATGAAGTAATAAGAAATACTTCTTTATATATATATATATATATATATATATATATATATATATATATATATATATATATATATATATATATATATATATATATATATATATATATATATATACTTTATTGATAAAAAAAAGTAGAATTTTAATTTAGCGAATTGTATTATTTAACTTTTAAAATTAAATATGTTCTATCGTTTTAATTTACCAAATTTTATTATTTGTTTTAAAATTAAATATGTATTACTTTTTATATTGAATCTATTAAATATTTAACGTGGTAATGACGTGACGTGCAGATGTGTATTATGTGTATGGATAAATAATTCAAGTTGGAATTGAAATTTGTTTAAAAAAAACATAGGAATATATTTTTCTTATCTAGACTTGATAATGGACTTTACTACTAGAATTTTACGTTTTTGTACGTTTTATTTTCTCAGTTTTTAAATCGACAAATTTTGTTATTGATATTTTAAGAAAAAAAAATATATTGTGTTTTGTTTGAAGTCAATCTAATGTTTCATATCAAGATTATATGAGAGAATTTTTTACTAACAAGTAGTGCATATTGAAAAAAAAATAAAAATAAAGATTCTACATTTTTTTCCTTAAACAGTTAGTGTTGGTGTTTAAAGCTTACTTGGTTTTTTTTTTCTATGCAAACTCATGTTTTTAGGGTTTCAAATTGTTCCTTTTTTTTCTCTTCTTCTTCCTATATTTCTATGATATAATATTGCTAGCGTGGGTCCAATTATTCTTATTTTGTTTCTTCTTCCCAGATTGTTGTGCAATGAGTCAAATGTGTTAAGAATATAATTATTTATTTATTTGACATTATAAAAGAGAAGGATTCAATGTTTTTATGATGTTAGTGCTTACATTTTGACATGATATTAACTATGTTTAGATATCACCTCCATTTCTCACAGCCAAAAAAACAATAAACATATAATCATAATACTCCAAAAACATAATAACAATCATATTTCAAAATCACCGCAACTTTGTCTCCCCACTTTCGGACCTTTAGATCTTCACCACATGTAATCCTTTTCATCCACTAAAAAAACAAGTTAAAATACTAATATATAATATTTAATTTTGTCAATTTTATTCAATTTAATTATTTTTTGTTAACATTGACAGTAAAATTGTATGTCACATTAGGTTTTATTTCTTTAATTTTCCTTTAATTTTTCTCAATTTTAAAAAAAATGTTTACATGATAAGCCAACATCATATCACATAATAATAACAATATCATATGTTAATGACATTGACACGTGCTAATGTTATTATCATTTATTAGTGTCCTATATTCAATTTATTCTCCATATTTATTATTTTTGTTAAATTTAATCTTAATTTTTTAAATAGAAAAAATTTTGTCTTTTCTAAATTAAGATCAAATTGAGTTTTTTATACAAATATTATACTCACTTTTATTTTAAACTAACCTAAAAATCATATAGTTTAATTGTTTTTTAACCCTTTTAAATTTTAAATCAATGGTCTTAGTTCCCACTTCTAAAATTTTAATTTAAATTTCAAATCAATCTAACCCTAAATTAAAAATATTTAATGAAAATGTTCATTTTACTAAAAAATTTAGTATAACATTTATATAAAAATTAAATTTGATCTTAATTTAAAAATAGACAAAATTGCTCAATTTAAAATAAAAAAGGAACTCAATTGAACAAAAATAACGAATATCGAAACCACATTGAATATAAGACATTGACAAGTGACACTAACATTGACATGTGTTAGTGACCTTGACACATGACACTGCTACTGCCATGTGGCACGATGCTAACTTCACACATAGACATGTTTTCAAAATTAAGAAAATTTAAAAAATATATATTAAAAAAATAAAAAAAAAGCCACGAAATGACATGTGACATGCATTGTTCACTGGCCATTAATTATTTAAACAACGTTAGCAAAAAAAGACTAAATTAAACAAAATTGACAAAAATGAAACCTTATTGAGAAAAAAATATTCAGATTGAATTGACAAAACCAAACAAAAATATAGATTAAATTAGTATTTTAACAAAAATAAAAGGTGAAAATCCTTTGTAGTCTTAAACTAGCACAAATTAAAATTATCATTCCACCAAGATCAAAAAAATTGATGTTTAGACAAAATTCACCAACAATATTACTTATTATATAACCCACACCCATTACATCATCTAATATATTAAGTCACACTCAAAAGATCAAAAGATAATTAGTCATGCTTTGACCTGATGTAAGAAATGAAGCATCAATAATATCAAGACCGAACGTCGACCTGAGTCAAGTAGAGTCGAAGGTCGAACTAAGTCAGGAATGGTTAAAGGTCGACTCAAGTTCACCCATGCTGAAGGGTAGAGCCATGTCATCCCAACCAGAAAGTTGGACCTTTTAGGTGAAGCTGACTCAACTTGGGCCAACTCGTCTCGATCCTCGATTTGGGCTGACTTAATATAATCTTGAATGATAGTGAATAAACTTACATATTTTAATAATATTCTTGATGACATTGAAGTGAAACTTGATGATGAAGAGAAAATGTTTGGGAATTGTCTTACATAAAATATTCTAGGACGAACCTACATATATTGTTGTATAAATGATAAATATATGTTCATTGTTTTTCTTGGATTTTAAGATTTTACTATAAGTGTAATTGAAAGATCAACATATTACTCTATGGTTCTTTAACATTTTCTCATGTAAAAAAAATAAGTTGAAAGCAAGAATTGATAATTGTATCTTCATTGGACAAACTAATGAGTGGAATGAGTATAAATTGTGGAGATTGAAACCTAAAAAATCAAGATGATTCAATGAACAAGGATATTACATTTGATGAAACAAAGATGAAGATATGTACCAAATTTTGGAAGGTACCACCAGAATTCTTAATTTGAGGTGAAGTATCATGTTCATTATTTTAGATTGAATCTTTTTAAAAGGTCATAAAATGGAATGGATGATTTTAGAATGCATCAATCTAAACATGGTGTAATACATTCTCTTAATGATCAAATTTTTGTAATAAAAGAACAAAATGCATTGGTATAAAACTTCACTTAATTAGAAATGTGACTCGTGTAATATTAGTTAATTGCACTATTAATAACTCATTTAGACTCAAGAATAACACATCAATCGACAAACAAGTGCAAAAAAGATAAATTTCAAATATACAAGGTTGGACTTTGGTGTTTGAAGACACTTTAGAATGAAATAGACTAGAAATTATATGAAGTGACATTGCTAAGGTTAGGTTTCACCAATTCACTCTTGTGCATACACAATTTCATCTCCTCCCCATCAAATTATTAAAGTCAACCCACAAAATTACTCTAGCCCTAACCCCTTAGGTGAAAGAGCCTAGCTTTTACTTATTAACTAACAATCCCTTAATTAATTAACAAGCAAAACCCGCATTAAAAACTAGGATCTAACACAACAAGTGAATCATCTTCCATCCCTAGAATCAATGAACCACTAGGACTCTTGTTTCAGTTCTAAATTACACAAGATATGTTCCCACACCCATGAATCAAAGATCAAGCCATGAACATCCCTATTACATGCAAGCTTTAAGAATGGAAACAAGAATACTAGGAATTGATAGAAAAGACATATATATTCAAATCATTCAACAAATACACAAGAATTGAAAGATTACATCTATCCTCAATAGATGGGTTTGGCTTTCCATTTCCGTGGAGAGCCTTAGAGCTTATAAAATGACCATGGAAGAAGAAGAAGACCCTAAAGAGGAAGAAGTGAGTCTTCCCACAAACCCTAGCAGCCCTTCAAGCTCCTCTAAGTGAAATCGCCCTCCAAACCACCAAAGACCCCAAATGCTTCGAGAAAGCTTGAATAAATAGGAAATTTTGACACATTAGCACCGCCACCGCTTAGTAGTAGAAACTTGGCGCTCAGTGCCAGTTTTCTTGACAACTCTCTGTAAGTGTGGCGCTCAATGGTGGAAATGTAGCGCTAAGCGGTGGAACCATTGGGAGTTCTCTGTAAGTGTGGCGCTCAACATTGAAAAGTGGCACTTAGCGCCAACTAAGCTTCCAAAACTTCACCTTTGTGTTGATCTTCTTGCTTCTCTAGGTCACCGAGACTCTTCAATGTAATGGGAGATCTTCCTAGCATCAAAATAGATCAAAAAGAGGAGATTAGAGTATTATTTACGTAATGTAGCCAAAATATAGATAACACTAAAACAAGATAAAAGAGAGGATTTAAGCAACTGATAAGCTAAGGGAGAACTGATTTTGTTTCTAAAATGAACCTCAAATAATGGTAAGAATTACCGTTATCAATTATGAAGGTGAAGTGCATATGTATTTACCAAGTTTTTAACAAGATCTAACTTTAATGTAATGAAGGATTTTGACATTGATTTTTTTCACTATTATACTTCAATTCTACAATTGAAACATATTTAGGCGAAGTAAAAAATGGGAGATTTTGTGCTTTAGTTTCTAACCGAAGCCTATATTTCAAGAATATGCTTCTATTGGTAAGACAACCAAAGCATAAAACATTAAAAAAAATAAAAAAAAAATCAATAGTCTTTAGTTAAACATGAGCAAGAGCAAGAGTGAGAGAGATCAAGACCAATAGCTTAAACGTGAACCAACAACCAAGACAACAATAATGTTGCAACCTGCAATAATGCGACCCCCCAACACGAAATGTTGACAATGACCATTAAAATGTAACCGCAACACCAAAACTAGAAGAAAGACAACTTTAGGACAAGGAAGAGAAAAACAAGAACAAAAGGAAAAGATAAACGAGAAATGGGAAGGAAGAGACAAAAAGGAACCTCAACGAAGACTATAATGAAAAAAATACGAAATTGCAAAGACAAATGATAAGAATACAGCGACGCTATAAAACAAGACCTTTCGTGGGTTGTAAAACTTTACAAATTTATCCTATTCATATGAGTTTAGGTTTCGATTCTTGATTAAATCAAAGTCTATACCTAATTACATGATAAAGTCTTTTAAAAATACAATAACATTTTCCAAAAAATTAATACAACTATAGATCTCAATTTTTTTAAAGAACTAAAACTTATACTTGATCAAAATATAAACTTCTATTATCCTAAAAATATTGCTTATAATTATATAAATATTCTCAAAAATACTACCATTTGTTTTTCCTTAAAATGATAATGTCAAATCCTATTTTTATTCTGTTGTAAATTAAAGAGTTATTTTGACTTAATTATTTTTTATTTAGAGATACCATATGAAGGAATATGAAAAAGACTTTTTGATTTCTCATTGTTGTTCAAATTAAAATGAAGAATTATTGAAGACAAGTCTAAATCTTCATGGATTGATAACTTAACTTGAGGATATCATAATGTATTGTCTAAATAAACGTAATGAATGATCACTATATAATTTGTTCATATATTAAATGATATTTTGTGTAACAATGATGTTAAAACTGAGATCCACATATCAGTACTTATTAATTTACATCTGAGCTCTATGCATATATTTGGCACTATGTAAAAAAAAATATTTCTCTCTTTCATTTTTTATTTGAATATGAAAAAACTATATAAAACTTTAAATAAAGAAAAATAATTGAAAAAAATTAATGTGCAAAATTTTTATTAATTAAAATTCTTATAAATGATAATAGAAATAATGACCACATCTCATAATAGGAGAAATTAATATAGTTTTAAAAACATATTACTATATATATATATATTAAAAGAATTTTTTTCTAAACATGTACACTAGCAATACAAAAAGCAATAATAATAATAATGTTTGTGGGTGCATTAATTATCCATTAAAAAAAATACATTAATTTAATCCATAATTGGTCAGAAGAAAAAGAAAAATTCTGAATGTTCTTTTGTAAGTGTGTTATTTTATATGTAACATACACATGTGAACATTTTTGGCTTGTAGCTTGAATAGAACCAGTAGTACCAAACTCTATTCTTCATACTCCTTCCTACTTTCATCAAGCTTCCACTTTTAAATAAATAAAATACAAAAAATGTACATTATTACTTTGCTGCAGAAAAACCCTAATAATGTATATATATATATATGCTATTATTGGAATGCTTATACAAGACAATTGGATTTCCAACTATGTTCATCCTCTGCTAAATTTTTCGGATTAAATAATCTAAAGTTTTGATGGATCTAGAATAAAAGGAAATCAAGTTGCATTTTTTTCCTTTATTTAATATAACTTTTATTTGGATAATTTACAACAAGGGAAGTGCAAATGGAATATATATTTCTGGATCTCAACCTTTTATTTAGTTTTAATCTTAAGAAGGAAAGAAAGAATAATGTGTTTGAAGTTTGAAAAAGTGAAATCATCTAAAAACCATACACAATAACTAATTATTTTCCAGAGACATGAATTCCCTTCTAGCCTGTCATGGTGATGTTATTTTGACTATAAAATTAATTATTTCAGTTTTCAAATCCTTTTATTTTTACTATAATTACAAAAAGTGGAAAAATTTAAATTTTTTTCTTGAATATGAAACTAAAATATACAATTTATTTATCCATCAATAATCTATTTTTCAACGTCTGCATAAAATATTTTTTTTTATAAAAAATACATAGTAAGTTTTTTAAAGAAATTATGTTAAAAAAGAAATTAGAGAAAGGAATACAAGTGAGGTAGATATAATTTAAAATAAAACTTAAGGTGAATAAAATTTAATAAATGTATTATATAGACTTAAATGATATAATCAATCTATAATAACATCTTGTTTACATAAACATTTCTGTTACGACACTAATGTATAACTCGATTACATTAATAAATTATAGTATAACTAATAAAATAATTATAGAACTAAATAAAAAATTAACAAAAATCTAAAGATAAGAAATTAAATAATATAGTAAAACTTCATGGAAACATTATAAATAATATAAATGATATTGCTGACATTTTTACCATATTCATTATTGTTTTACACACCTAATTATATATTTTTTGCGAAGAACACTCTTCATCCCCACAGGAACAACAATTATATATTTTTTAATGCATCAAATTATTTAGGTGTGGTTAGTGAAAGAAAAGTAATTGGAACAGAGGAGTGCATATGGGTGCATATATTTTTATTCTCTCTAAAATTATTTGGTTTTAATTTTCTTAAAAAATTAATTTTAGTCCTTCTAATTTAGAAGAAATTTACCCATTTTTATTCTATAAGGTGATTTATATATCACTTTTTAAAATTAAAAAATAATTAACTAAAAATATTTAAAGGAAAACCATAAATTTTTAAATTTAATAACTGAATTTCTTTTGAAAGGGTTAGAAATATGATTTATTATTACTTAATTCACAATTTTTTTATTTTAAATATAATACCTCATTGTAAAAAAAAGAATTAGAGATTGAAATAATTATAATTTTAGAAATAGGTTAAAAGTTCAGTACAATCAATATTAATATATTTTATTTTTAATATAATAAAAAGTAAATTACAATTTTAAGATAAAATTTTTAGTTTGATTAGTTTTATTTCAACGCATATTTAAATTAATTGAACACAATTATTTTTTAGTAATTATTATCAAATGTATTTATTAAAAGATTTCAATTATATATTAACATTAATTTTTTTTTTAATAAATATGTAACAATTATTCAAACACATCCTTAACTATTTAATAATTAATTAAATTAAAATTTCTTGTATTATAAATAAAATACACCTACTACAATGAGTGGACTATTTACTCTATATTTATTACATATAATACTAAATTTAATTATTTATCTTCACATAATAATTGCTAAATGAAAAGAGTTAGAAAATCACAGTTTTAATTTAGGGAAAGATTAGGTGTTGTCCTATCTATGCTTAAATATAAGAAAAATCTAAATGAGGTTATGTAGTCATCTCAAGATAATGTGACGTAAGGTTTTAAACTGCATTACTTTTCATCATAACCACTATACTTTTCTCAAGATTTTATAAAATTGACATTTTCATTTTTTTCAATTTTGCTTGAACTTTTATAACTTAAAATAATAAACGTTATATTTTATTTTTGAAACCTAAAATCTTATTTAAAACTCAATTTTCAATTTTCGAAATTTGATATTCTATAATCAAAGAGGTTTTCTTCTTAGGAACTCTGTATTGGAATAAATAAAATCAAACACGCATCCTGACCAAGGTGTGAAAGTACATTAATTATTTTCATGTATTATTTATTTTTTGCTGAAAGAAAACCAAGTGGTCCCACACATTGTTGTACCTTAGTACCGTACACTGTAACACATTGCACACTTCGTAACCGAGAAACACAGTACTGCATACTTCTTTTTAGAGTATAATTTTTTAAGAAAAAATATTGGTACTATTTTTTTAGTAACTTCTGCTAAGAAAATGTTTTTTTTCTCTTATTTTTTATATATTTATTACTATACATTTTTTATTTTTCCTTTTTAGTTAATTAATGTAAATTTTAATTAAATTTATCATGACAACATTATTAAAATGACATGTGATAGTTATTATTTTAATCACATAATTTATTCATCAAGAAATTGATTTTGGTTTGCCGCACATGTTATAATATATTATTTTAATAACTTGATGCTGATTTGAGAAAAATGGTTATATTAAGTAAATTAAAAATATTGAAAAGTAAAATGTATTAAATCTTTATTTTTAGATTTTAGCTTTCAAAAAATATTTAAAGTTTAAGTTTTAAAGTATGAAAGTATTAAGTTTTTTTTAAAAGATGTTAAGAGTTATTGTATGAAAATTTATGATATTTATTTTAACTAAGATGTTATAAAAATCAGATTTTGCATCTCAAATATATTCCAAGCACTTATAAATACACCCCTTCTTCCTCGTTTTTTCCAATACCCACCCTCCCCCACCACCACCACCCACAGATTCTTCACGCGCCGCCACCGCATTCATTTCCCCGGAGATCTATCCTTTGCATGGCAGTGAGCTTTCTGGCGCGCGATGTATCGGACCTCTGCCTTGGGAAGCCGCCGCTGAGGTCGCTGTCCACCGCCGCCACCATCGCTGACGCCTTGGCTGTGCTGAAAAACTCCGACGAGAGTTTTATCAGCGTGTGGCTCTGCTGTGAGCACGAGAAGGAGAAGGAACAGTGCAGATGTGTAGGAAAAGTGTGCATGGTTGATGTTATCTGCTACCTTTGCAAAGAGGATAATCTCTTGTCTCCTTCTTCTGCCCTTAACCAACCCATTTCTGTGATTCTCCCTAAGGATTGCTCTCTCGTTGTTCATCTCCAACCTTCTTCTAGGTGTTCCCCTTTTTTCTCTTTGCATTTTCAACAAACATTCAACATAAACATGGGCATACTTTGTTACTATTATTCCTTCATGAGATTTTATGAGATAATCTGTTAGGGAATGTTTATATAGTATATTTCGAACAATGGAAGGATTTGGTGTTAGGGTTGAAAAAAAAAAGGGTTTTGAGCAATCTACGAAACTTCAAGAAACTTCAAGATTACCGGTGGGACTTACTACATATTTTTTAGGTTTTAAATTGTTTGTAATTTCACCTTTTTACTTTGATATTGTGGGAAATGTACTTAAAAATTGACTGATGTTGTCACAATTATGATTCTGAACGAACACTCCGATATGTTATGGTAAAATTTGCAGTATTAAGCTGAGTTTTGAAATCATATATTTTTTTTTTGTTATAAAATAGGGATTTGAAAGAATAAATGGTGTGATTGTGATATTTGATTATGTGATGTTTCCTCCGTGTAATGAACTTCGCAAAAGTGGATACTTTTTGTCATAGAAACACATAAATTACTTAATAAAAATGAATGTAATTTTTGTTGTATAAGGAAAAATAATATTTGAATAAAATGTGAGGATGATTCCTTAGACGTGTTGTATTAAGTATTAAGTAAGTCAAGGTCAGAGTGAAAGGTGTCTGGATGATTTGAACGTGTAATCTTAATCTGATTCGGATACCTGATGTTTGAAAAAAATCTAGAATTGGAATCTGAACGAATCTCAAGAGAGATTAGTAGAGCTGAGAAGAAAACTTGGGAAGACCAAAACGAATCAATAAAGCAGGGTTGCGTGATTCTTTTTATTTTTATTTTTAACTGCAGTTAATTTATTTAATTATAGCCTGTCTAGAATCTGTTGAATCTGCATCTTTTTGGTGGGGTGAAGTTAATTTTTGTTACTTTTTGGTGTTTTAGTATGTAGTGCAGATGAAGAGCTTGGTGAAATAACCCTTCTTGATCTTTGTTGTTTTGATATTTCAGCTTGTTGGAAGCTATTGATCTTATACTCCAAGGGGCACAGAATCTTGTGGTGCCAATATTGACAACAAAGAGGAGTGGAGTTTCAAGAAGGAAACAGCATCTGAAGGCATCATCAACTATCAACAGCCACAACGGTTGTGAGTTCTGCTGGTTGACTCAAGAGGATGTGATTCGGTTCCTTCTTGGTTCCATTGGGGTCTTCACTCCACTTCCTGCACTGTCTCTTGACTCTCTTGGGATCATCAGCTCTGATGTGCTTGCCATTGACTACTTCTCCCCTGCATCTTCAGCAGTGGGAGCAATCTCAAAGTCCCTCACCCAGCAAACTTCTGTTGCCATTCTTGACAGTGATGGAACTTTCATTGGGGAGATATCACCCTTCACCCTTGGTTCTTGTGATGAGACGGTTGTGGCAGCCATTGCCACCTTGTCTGCAGGGGACTTGATGGCCTACATTGATTGTGGAGGCCCTCCTGAGGATCTTGTGAGAGTGGTGAAGGCTAGGTTGAAGGAGAAGAGTTTGGAGAAAATGCTGCAGGAGTTCACAATTTTGTCATCTTGTGAGAGTTTACACGCTGCATTTTCCTCTTCCTCTGATGAGGAATCACCAACAAGAACAATGACTAGGTCTGGCAGGTACTCAAGGTCATCTAGCTATTCAGCCAGGATGGTGAGGAAAGCAGAGGCTATAGTTTGTCATCCCAAGAGCTCACTTATTGCTGTGATGATCCAGGCCATTGCTCATAGAGTGAACTACTTGTGGGTTATTGAGGATGATTGTAGCTTAGTTGGCATTGTTACTTTTTCTAACATGTTGAAGGTGTTCAGAGAACATTTAGAGACCATGTAGACTGTTAGGAATACTGTGCTGAGGATTTGGCTTTGGATGCTGGTTAGAAGCATGAACCAAGGTCAATGAGCATGGCCCTTCTGTTGTTATGAGTATTGCACTGTGGCCCGGGAGGTTTGGTTTTTGTTGTACTTTTTTTCAGTGTGCTTCCCCTTCTAATAAAACTCCCTTCAAAGCAATTCTTTGTAGAGGACCAGTTTTTCCTGCCTTAGTTTGCCTGAGGGTACTTCAAATGTTCCCTTCTCCAACGAAACATTTTCTTTTGCAATGAAAATTTGTGTATCAGTTTACTTTAGATGTTGTTTTATAAATTTGAAAGCCCTTCTTTGCTTTCTTCAGTTTATTATTAGGTCACTACAACTTCTCTTAACGATGAATGTTTTCTGAAAATGCATATTTATGTGTACATTTTAAGGTTCCTACTGTCACTAGAGATAAATGACACCCACAATTTCTTTTAAGGAAAGCACACTCTACAAAGTGAGGAAATCACCTTCAAGTCAAATAATTCTAAACTTGAATACATTTTGGAATTGACTGAAACCATTGAAGAACCAAGTTTATAGTAGAGGTGGCCCTATGACAGATTATGAAAGTCTCTGCTCAAATTCACTTGCTGTGCTCTATTCACTTGTTGACCATTTTAGATATGGACAGTTGGACATCATCCGAATATCAGTGAAGTACTTGATTAAAGTGTATGGCTAGGGGAGATTTGAAATCATGTGGTTGTTCACTTTAGTTTCAGAAAATGTATGATGGGCAGAGATATTTATTTTTACTAATACTTTTGAAGATATTATACAGTTTATTACATTACATGAAGCAAGAGTGTTCCTATGTCGAACACGTGTCCGACACACCCCTTGCATATGTATGTATATATCTTGTACGGGGTCTTATCTTTTTTGTTTTTATCAGCTCTGACACTGGGGTTATAATACAGCATGTCACTAGTCCTTTTTTCTAGACAAATGATGCCGGTTATTTTTAGCATTCAAGTTCTTTTGGACTTTACCATACTTTTCTAAACCCAGGCATGAGTATATTTTTAACTAATTTGTTGAAGTACATGATAATATATTTTTAAATGATTAAGTAGAAACATATTCTAATTAAATACAATAAAATTTAGTGAGAGTAATTAAGAAAATCTGAACAAAATTTCAATTATAATTTTCAATCACTCAGGTTTAGCCTGACTATATTGACTTATTCTCTAATAAATCTGAATTTTTAACAACTTGAAAAATTTTAAAAGCATTTTATATTATACATAAACTAACCCAAGTATGAGCATCTACAATCTTCTTTCATAACAATTTCTGTATGTTCAAAAATTTTAAATTTAAATTTCTATAACTATCGATCCATATATTACAAAAAATACATATGCACCGTGTAAAATTTATCTACTTTTTTCTTTTAATAAAATAATGGTTTCGAATGCAAATTAAAATAAACACAAAGGGCTAAAAAAAAGCATAAATTGTAAAAATGATAAAAACAAACCAAATGAATTATATTATAACTTGGGCCATAACATGGCCAAACCTCACCAAGTAATATTTTTGTCTTAGTACAAATACTCAACTAGTATAAATGCAACAATGAATCTAAAAGTTTGTCCATTTGAAGAACTACTAACACATAATTATTTCATTAATAATATGAAAGCCAGCAAAATAGAAAGAGATCCAGAATTGTCTAGCAAAACAAAATCACACCCTTTAGGGTTATGAAAAATGATTACAATGTTGTCATTTATTATTATTATGTTAAAAAACTATAACATAATACAACATAGAACAGTAAATAACAGTAGTGATGAATATGACACTAGAGAAGTCAGGTATCTGATGTATCAGAACCACACATAAAAAGAGGTGATTGCATTAGGAACCTCACATGCTTTCTACATCTTCAGATGTGTCTCTATTGAAAATTTGAGTTGGCTCAAGGCAGCTTCTTAATGTGTCGTGACCAAGTTGTGCTCTTTCATTATCTCCAAAGCCAAATATCTTTCCCCTGCTAGTGATCACAACAGTGTGGTACAAGCCAGTGCTAATTTGAGAAACATGGTGAGATTTCAAGGTATCTAAGATTCGAGGTTTCAATACTTTATCTAATACCCTTCTATCCAGGAATCCGAGGCTGCCAAATCCCATGGAGCCAAAGCCATAGACTGAACCAGAATCAACTAGCACAAATGTTTTCCTCTTCCTTGCACAGACCTACAAGTAACAAATAAACATAAGCCCTTTTACACTATGGATATCATAGGACTAATGCATGCAGTGTCAAGTCTCATCACAACTAAGACTTGATCCAGAAAGACAAATTGCAAATGTTGTAAACCATTGATTGCAACAAAGATTGACCTAGAATATGGAAATATAATAATACCTGAACAGCCAGTTGATTCTTAAGACTAGTCAACATCTCTGGAGTTGTCTTCTCAATCTCATCACCATGGCCTAAAGCACCACAGTATCCCTTGCCCCATGTATATACCTGGACAATTAACAAAATCTTAGTAATTCTCACAAGTTCTTAAATAATGAAACCAAGAATAACAAATAAAACTGGAAATATATCATGGCCATTGGAACTCACAAATCCATTTGAGTCAAGGGCCACTGCATGCTCATCCCCAGCAGATACACGGACAATATGAATACCTTTCCGTCTGAATTTCTGTACAGCACGTGGCTGAAACTCATTGTGTTGCTCACCATGGCCAAGACAGAAATTTGCACCTGACCCAAAGGAGTATAATGTTCCATTTTCTGTTACGGATAAGATATAGCTTGGTCCTGCAGCAATCTGAACAACAGATCCATGGACTTCAATCATTTTGGGGGTTGGCCTGTCCTGAGTGTCACCATGACCAAGTTGGCCATGTGTGTTGGTTCCACATGTATAAATATGACCTTGTCTGGTGAGGAAGACTGTGAAGTTAAGCCCCGCCGCAACCTGAGACATTCAGGCACTTTCAATATCTTTTAAGGGGGGTCTTACAAAAATAAACATCATGGAACAATAATAAAATTGAGACTTAAAGAGTTGGTAGTAAATGGACATCCAATGAATGGCTAGAAAACAGCACATCAGAGAAAACTGGTGGAACATCTGTGCCTACCAGCATGGACAGTTATCGGGTGTCGATATAGGATTTACAGATGTGCAACTTGAATGTCTCAAATATATGACAAAACACTCTTACGAAAGAAATAAGAACCAGAATAAACTAACTTGGATTGCAACTAAAATTACAAAATACTTTACTGTAGATTTCACAGAAAAACTGGATTGCACGTCTTGAAATAACTTTCAACTCAGCCAACAACTAGTTAATCCATGAGATTGGTAATAAAAAATAGCATACCGACCATTATTTTCAACTCAGCCAAAAATTATCTTCTCCAAATAATACGATGATGATTTGCATACCTGTTTGCAAGGAATCCCCTTAAGGGATTCAACAAGTCGTGGCCTGAAGATTGGTCGGCTAGTATCTCTGTGCCCACAGCAAGAAGATGAATTATCTCCGCATGTGAATACCTGCATCAGTCAGTTGAAATTGCTTGTTTACGATGGAAGCAATTGTTAATCATTTTACAATATCATACCATCAGTTTTAATCCAGGAAAAGAAAGCAACCATGGATCTGAATTATCAATAGGGAGCATGCAGACAAATTCTGTAGACCTAGCATTATATTTAGAGCTGTTAAGAATTATAAGAAATTTGTTGCTAAGTTATACTATTTAAGGAGCATCTATACAAAAACACTAATGAGTGCAAGTATCGCATACATCGTTTCCTAATATTTGGATTATCTACCCGGAAACTGAAGACCTGGTGAAGAAAACATCATAATTAACGGATATATACAAAATTTTACTATGATGTAGCTCTGATTAAGAGATATTAGAAATAGTTAAACTACCTGTTATTACCTATACACACACAGACACAAACACTAACTGTTAGACCGTTATTAGTCTATGAGAGAAGAAAGAAACATAGTTAGTTGGTCTAACTGTTTGGTCAGTTAGGGAGAGCGGGGAAAAGCTTTTGAACTTGTATAAATAGTTGTGATTAGTTTGGGGGAGGGATCTTTTTGCCTTATTGAATTGTTGATCAGGACTCATTGTCCTAAAGGGGAGAGGTTAAGCTCTCTGTATTCTTTCTGTTGATTGAAAGTGAATAAAAGAAGCATTTCTTTGTTGGTGTGTGTGTTTGAAAAGTAAGGAGTGAGTTTTTTCTAGGTTCTTGGATAAAGAACCTATCATTTGGTCCGACCTGCCGGATCCAAAAGGAAGAGAGAATCAGTGATGGACGGACAGTCATCGGAGGATAGATTGGATAACCTGGAGATAACGGTGGAAGGAATTAAAGAGGAAACGACGGCGATAAGGTGAGACATTCAACAGATGATGAGGATGATGAGCGGAGGCCCGAATAATCACGGAGGAGGGTCGGAAAAGGGAAGTACGTCCGTGAATGACAATCACGAGCATCGCGAAAGTGGGGGAGTGCATCAGAATTGGAGGAAGAGGGTGGAATTACCTGGGTTTGATGGGCAAGAGCCGCACAGTTGGATCAATCGGGCAGAGCGCTTTTTCGATATTCAGAAAGTGGCAGATGATGATAAAGTTGAACTCGCATATATCAGCATGGAGGGTAGTGCGAGCTACTAGTTCAAGATTTGGAAAGACAAAACCAAGAACCGGTCTTGGACGGGATTAAAGGCATCACTGATCAATCGCTTTGGAGGAGGGTTTCGGGGCACGGTGTACGAACAATTAGCAACTTTACGTCAAGAAGGTTCGGTAGAGGAATTCGCCAGGAATTTTGAGGTATTGCTGGGGTAGACGCAAGGATTGACGGAGGAGTTGACACTAGGATTTTTTTTGGCGGGATTAAAGGAAGAGGTCAAGGGCCAAGTACGCATCCAGGCCCCCAAGGAATTGGAGGAGGCGATCAGGGTTGCGAGAGATGTGGAGGACGCGATGATACGAACGCGAGGAGGAGGTTGGAATGGCGTCAGAATGAGTGGGGGAGGATCGCGACCCACAACGACAGTGATTCGCGGAAAGTCTCGGGGACGGACGGCGGAGGATGTCAAGAGGGCGTTGTGAGGGGGTACCGATCAACATGGGGGAAACTACGGTGGTGGCAGACCTTTACGTCTTCGAGCTGGGTGGAGTAGATGTTATACTGGGAATTACATGGTTGGCAACGTTGGGAGAGGTGATTATCAATTGGAGGGAGATGTCTATGATATATACCATGGGAGGCAAGAGGATTAGAGTGCAGGGGGACCCAGCTCTGGCCCGACAGCTAGTGGAACCCCAGGAACTGAAGAAGGTAGTGGATGCTGACTCATGGTTCCTTGTTTGGGAAGTGGGGCAGCTGGAACAGCAGAGAGACGACACGTGTCCAGGAGAGCTCACGGGGGAACAGCAGACCAAATTGAAGGCTGTGTTACAGACCCACTGCGAGGTATTTCAGGAGCGAGAAGGCTTGCCTCCGATACGTGATTTGGAGCATCGGATTGTCCTTAAAAAGGGTGAGGACCCCGTCAACGTGAGGCCATACAGATATTCTTATTTTATGAAGGAGGAGATAGAGAAGCAAGTTGCAGATATGTTGAAGGTGGGGATTATTCGTCCCAGCAGAAGCCCATACTCCAGTCCAGTTATCCTAGTGAAAAAGAAGAATGGTAGCTGGCGGTTCTGCGTCGATTACCGAGCACTTAACAAGGCAACTGTCCCCGATCAGTACCCCATTCTTGTGATAGAGGAGTTGCTGGACGAGCTGCATGGCGCCAAATACTTTTCTAAGATAGATTTGAAGGCCGCGTATCATCAAATCCGAATGGGAGAGGAAGATATCCCGAAAACGGCGTTCCGCACCCATCAGGGTCACTTCGAATTTTTGGTGATGCCTTTCGAGCTCACCAATGCCCCAGCAACTTTCCAGAATGCCATGAACAACCTGCTGCAGCCCTTCTTCATCAGGCGATTTGTACTAGTTTTTTTCGATGATATCCTAGTGTATAGTCGGACATGGGGAGATCACCTCGAACAGCTGGGCTCGGTGTTGCAGTTACTGGGACAGCAGGAATGGGTAGCCAACCAAAGTAAATGCGAGTTTGGGAAGCAACAAATTGGCTACTTAGGACACGTAATATCTGAAAGAGGAGTGGGGATGGACACGGAGAAGGTGCAGGCGGTGTTAGGGTGGGGAGAACCAAGGAATTTAAAGGCTTTGAGGGGGTTTCTAGGCCTCATGGGTTATTATCGCCGATTTGTGAAGGGATATGGGAGAATGGCCAAACCCCTGACAGACTTGCTAAAAAAGGGGAGTTTTGAGTGGTCACCAGCAGCACAGACGGCCATGGAGAATTTGAAAACAGCCATAACCACGACACCAGTTTTGACTCTTCCAGATTTTAACCAAGAGTTTCAGCTGGAATGTGATGCCTCAGGAATAGGTGTGGGAGCAGTACTCATGCAAAATAAAAAAACCTATTGCTTTCTTCAGTAAAGTGTTATCGGTGGGATCTCTGAGTAAGTCAGTGTATGAAAAGGAACTTATGGCTTTGGTAATGGCCATTCAACACTGGAGGCCCTACTTATTGGGACGACGGTTTGTGGTATATACCAATCAACGCAGTTTGAAATACCTGCTGGAACAACGAATCACAACCCACAGCCAGCAAAATTGGATAGCTAAGCTCATGGGTTATGATTTTGACATCGTATACAAGGTGGGGAGCTCAAACAAAGTGGTTGATGCCCTCTCGAGGAAAGGGGAAGGATAGAAAGGGAGCTGCCTGCAGAGTTACAGGCTGATGGACCCAGTTATTGGCCAGTGAAAGTTCTAGAAAGGAGAACCAGTCAGCAGAGTGGTGAGACTATGCACCAAGTATTAGTGGAGTGGCATGAAGGAGGAAGAGATGGAGCAACTTGGGAAGACGTGGAAACGATGCAGGATCAATATCCAGAATTCAACCTTGGGGACAAGGTTGCTGAAGGAGGGGGGAGTAATGTTAGACCGTTATTAGTCTATGAGAGAAGAAAGAAACATAGTTAGTTGGTCTAACTGTTTGGTCAGTTAGGGGGAGCGGGGAAAAGCTTTTGAACTTTTATAAATAGTTGTGATTAGTTTGGGGGAGGGATCTTTTTGCCTTATTGAATTGTTGATCAAGACTCATTGTCCTGAAGGGGAGAGGTTAAGCTCTCTGTATTCTTTCTGTTGATTGAAAGTGAATAAAAGAAGCATTTCTTTGTCGGTGTGTGTGTTTGAAAAGTAAGGAGTGAGTTTTTCCTAGGTTCTTGGATAAAGAACCTATCACTAACCAACAACAGAAACGTGATTATATAATATATCAATTTATTTGTTTTGTTCTAGAGATGAATACTGCTACTAATCCAGCAACAAAACAAGAGGATAAAATTAGTCCTCTATGGATTTTTTTTAAAAGTAATAAAGGTTCCTAGCAGTGGAAATTTTGGAATTAAGTGCAATTTATGTGAAATTGCATTCAATAGATCTTAAAGTCTTAACTACTAGACTTAGTTTAAGAAGTTGGACAATGAAGTATCATTGAAAATTGAGAAGTCAAAGTAAAAATATGTCTCTTTGCCTCCCATCTCTAATGAAGACAGAGTCATAGACAAAGGCTATAATCCAAAAATGTAACATCCTTTGGAAGCTACTTTCAATGTGCAAAGCACAAATACTCTTGATTGTGAAATTGCAAGGATGATTTACTCTTCAAAACTACTATTTCATCAAGCAAGGAATCCTTGTTTAGAATAGCATTTTCTGATGCTTCCATAAATCTAATCTTAGTGGATATGTATCTCCAGGTTATAATAAAAGTTGAGAACTACCTTTCTTTCAAAGGAAAGAAACCTTGTGGAGAATCTTCTGCAGCCAATAAAAAAACAATGGCGTCAAAGGGGCGTGATCATTGGTAGCTATGAGCAGAGTGATTTTCAAAGAAGGCTTCTGATCAATTTCACGGTTGTAGTGGACCAAGTTTTAAGGGCATTAAATCGCTCAAAGACAAAGAATTCATTGGCACACACGAGAAATGTAATTATGGAGGTTGGACCAACAAAATGTGCCGCAATTTGTTACTAACAAACAATGCAGTTGTTTGAGACGCAATAAATGTGCTAATAGAGGCATTGTTTCCTTCCATCTATTGAACTCCTTGTGTTGTATTGAGAAATTAGTGTTTCATACCAACAATGTCCTTGGATCACGCAAATTGAACATATGACTTATATTAGAAACTTCATCATGAGGACACTCTAGGAGATTGATTACCAATGCCCAACAACTTCTACTCCTTGAAGTTGCTATCTGTTGCTCCTATAAAATTTTCTTCAACCATAATAATACTCAAGAAGAGGTTTAGAAGCTTGAAATAGGATTCCAGAGGATGGTTGTTAATGATGAATGGTCCTATAAAGATGTTGTTGAGAAGGCAAAATTTGGGGAAGAAACTTTGCTGGATGAAATCGGGTGGGTCAAGGTTGATTACATACTTACTTTTACTGCTCCCATTAAATGTTGGATTAAATGATTGAAACAGTGAGAAAGTCTATATACTGACATGAAAGAAAGACAAAAGTTGAAGAATTTTCACTTTTATGAGGTAGTTCACTCAATATTAATTAATCATTGGACTGAGTGGCACACCTCTTCGTTGTTGGAAACATTTTTGAGATGTTTCATTGTTGATCAGCCAAGTCGTGGGCCTGTTGTATTCCACGGGCTAAGTATTGGTACAATACTATATTCTATGCCTCCACAAATTCCACTTTGTTTGAGAGGCAAAGCTTAATAGGTCCAAAATGTGAAAAGTGTATGTGAGGATGAATTGAAAATCTGTTGGAGGACAAAAATATCTTTTTGAGTGAAATGTTGAGCTCTTCGGGAAGTGAAGGTTTCTCAACTGCATTTTTAGTTAGTATCATCAATAATACATATTATTCATCCATTACTATTGTGTGAATTTCCTTTCTGATTTGCATCGAGGCATTTAATGATTACTGCAAAAGGGAAGCTCGGAAGAAAGCTTGGTAAGTAATTAATCAAAATTTTCAATCACTACATCTGTTAAACCCAATTCATATACTGACCACAAAAATCTTCATGGCATTCTCTAAGAAAGTATAAGAATCTAAGATGATCCATCTCATTCCATTTGTAAAGTAGATGCGAGTACACACAAAGACCTGGAACTTCAACGAATCTCCATATTTTTATTCTATCTAGTCTTACTCTTACTTCACCTACACATTCTTTAATCTTTGGAGAACAAACAATATATTAATGGAAGACGGATGGAATAAAGAATATAGTTTTGAATCCATCTAAACGGTACGCCCATTCTTGACTTTAATAATTCTACTAACTAACTCTATCCTAATCCCAAGAAACAAATCCTCATTCATTTTTCCTACGATGCTTCTTTACTCTGAATCTCCTGCACTCATTTTCACTTTAGCTAACAGACATGAGAAGAGAAATAATTCTCGGTTCTAAAGTTGGACTTATGCTAGCTGGTGTGTACCTAAAAACAAGACGGTAAAATTAGCATCTTCCTTTAAAAAAAATTACATAAAAGCTCTCCTCATCAAACTGTGATCCAAAAGTCAAACCAGGACATTTAATCCAGAGTATCTTGTACTATAGCCTGCTAGTTCAAAATAATATGAACAATGTCATGAATACAAGCATTGGAATGACAAAGAGTCAAAGAAAAGAAAACTTATGATATCCCCATTCCCATCTTCCAGCCAAACTCTTCAATTGGAGGTGAAAAACACATTTCTTAGACAAGTTGTTTCTTTCACCAGTAATGTTCTAAAACTTACACTTTCAAGTGCAATCCCCACGATGGTTTTAATTATATCACTAATATGCTCCCATTACTGCGCAAAAGACTTTTGAGCTTGATGCATGGATAGAGAAGTCTATCTAAACCTTAGGTGGTGAGTAAGTGGATGGTGGGTATCAAGATCCTAGACACTCAATTCGTTCAGAGGTTATATGAACATTTATGACATAAGCTTAAAATGTTAGTGCAAGCCTAATAAACGTATATAATATATGAAATTCTCAAGGCTGTGCTGCATTAGTCAACAGGAGAGCAATGGAAGGATATAATTTGTTACAGACCAATGACTTGCTCATGAGTCATATAGCTAACTTAATAAAGTTTAAGCAACCACTAACCTCTCCAGATTGCAAGACAAAAGCTGCATGATTAAAAGACGCTGAAACGTGAGCCACACGTGCCAAAGGTGGGAAATCAATCCGGGTAAAGGCTACACACTGTGTTGTTTCAGGACCTTGACCGAGTACTCCGCATAAACCAGAACCACAGGAATAGACAGAAGAATTGCTGATCAACAAGGTGTGATACTTTCCCGTTGTTATTTGCATCTGCCAATAAAATGTTTTCCATCATTATTTACAACTCCACTAGTTTTCCTTCAAAAGGACAGTTCAAAAGCATTATAATGTCTATCGATGCTGAGATGTATTTTCATAACATTTAAAACTTTTTTTCTTTTTTGTTTTAATTGTTTACAAATGCTTTATTACATTTTATTATAAGAGTGACATTGAAAAAAAAAAAAGAGGGTTGGGGGGCAAACCATGCAGTGTTACACTTCAAAAGCAAAAAGAAAATATCTCCACCTTGAGAAACACAATTGTAATTTTATCAAAAGAAAAAAGGAATACATAAGTCACCTCATAATTCATGCAGGAAATACTTTTTTTCTTTTTTACCAAAAGCAGACAAAAGTAAGCGTTTGATATAATGAAATAGTACATTGCCTGATGATGTCTCGACCATCTGAGAGGATTGTTCCACAGACTGCAAGAACCTCAAAACTCGCTTCCAATTTCCTCCACATCTATCATACAACTCCCTCTGAGAAATCAAACCCATCCTAGCATAGGTAACATGGGAAGCACACAATTGAAATGCAGCAAAGTCAATCAAGGACTTAAACTTGAAAAAAGGGTACAGGCCATGGCTACCACCAAAAGTTTTGGAAGTCAATTCTAAGCAAACAAGGTCCATTGCGCTGAGCCTACCCGAGCACAGAATTTCTAAAACCAAATGTGATGGTAATTCCTCAATGGAAAAATGTCTACAACGGTCTCCCATTCTCAAAATTCTCTCTTTCTCTTTCTTACTCCTCACCGAAGATAACTAGATGTGATTCAAAGAACCGGCAGAAAGATTCGCAGTGACAACAACCAGCAACTCCCCTCTGGATCACACATCAAATTTTGAGACGAAATCTCAGGCAATTGAAGCAGCATATGAAGAACACGTCAGAGCGGAGAAAAACATGGGAAATTGAGAAAGAGAAAAGAGGTCTAGAGGATGGATAATTAGAAGGTGATGATTGAAACAACGATTGGAAATAAAACATCAGAAGAGAACTAGTCACCCCCACAAAAATCACCGTGCAAAATCGAAGATCAAAATGGACCTTCTTGACATGCAAAGTCACAACACAGAAAAAAGAAAACACCCACACACACAAAAACTGCAATTATGAAGAAATAAACGAACTTCTGCAACCAACCAAACACCAATTAGATCAAATTTAAATCAGCAAACACTGATCTAACGGACGTAGCACATAAACGGTGAAAACAAACTGAGAAAGAAAAAGGTGGGTGTTTGAGATCAGAACGGAAGAAGGTGAATTGAACCTAATAGGAAAAGAAAGCAAGTGGTGAAGAAGGCGTGCCCATAAGAGAAAAAAAGCGAAAGGGAGTAACTTTTTGAGAAATATAGAAAAAGGAGCGTGCTTGGGAGGGAATAAGTGAAGAGGGGAATGGAGGGTAGTGATTGATTGGTTTGGTGAAAAGGAGAAAAAGGTTAGTTAGGGTTTTGCATATAGGGATTATTTTCATTGCTATTTATTTCCTAGCTGCTGAGCCTAGGTAGCTTAGGCTTTCAGTGTGTTGAATGAATGTTTGGTTTTGTGAGTGTGTGGGAAACATTGGAGAGAGAGAGAGAAAGAAATTGAGGAATTTCATGGCAGTGCTTCTCTTCTTTTATTTTTGTTGTGAAAGCATGAAAACGAAAAGTGGGGAAAAAAACAGGTGTTGTTTTGGTGGTACCTGCTGCTTAGAAGCCATCTATGTTTTGTCGTCCAGGTTCATTACGCGTGGCAGCTTTTTACAGTGACACGTCAGCAACTGTGTGTTTCTCAAGTAGGGTTAGAATAGTACTACCAACCCATACTGGTTTTAAGTAATTTACAAGCTTTAATGGAAAGAAAAAATGACTTTATTTTTTAAATTCATACCATTTACAGTTTATTAATTCATATCATTGTGGTCAGAAAGATGAACACATAACAAAATTGAAGAGGGTCGTGTAATAAAGAGAGAAACATATTTCATTGAAAAAAGATGAAGTGAATACATTAAAAAAGTGGTTTACACTGTTTTTGTTAGTGCATACTTTCTGGTGTGCAATAAAGTAAAAGGATCATGGTGCATTCCATGTAAGATACCAAACTATGAATTCACATAATGATTTTGTTAAAGGAGTATAAAATAGAATTTTTATATTTAATTTAAAAATTATTTTAGTTAGAATACTTCGTTTTTAAGTTTCTTAATATTTTGGATAATGTTGTCAAAAGACGTTATTTCGGTTCACTTTGAAAAATATTGATATAATGAACCGAATCAGAGTTGATTAATCAATAATTAAAGTGAAATCAAAATATCTAAAAATTACTTAAAATAGGTCTGACAAAATTACTTAAAGGGACATTTCAATCCTTTGCAATAACAAAATTAAATGTAATTTTTATTTTACAAAAAACTTCTAAAATAACGTAATTTTAATCACTTTCTATAAAATATTATTATATTACAATATGCATGCAATAATTTATATAATATATATATATATATATATATATATATATATATATATATATATATATTTAAATAAAACTTCAGAAAATGGTATTTTAGAAATGATGATAATTTAAAAATTATGAGACTCGGTTATTTTAATATTAAATGGTTTAGTTATAAATAGTTTTGTTATAAACAATTTCATTATTTTAAAACATATCATATCTCTAGAAATTACTTTTTTAGAGTTCTCTATCTTCTCTGTAAGAGTTTTAACTCCTGAGTCATCTATTTGACAATCAGGAGGTGTCTTATCGATCACGGAGACGAGGTCTACATTTCTAACCAATCAATTTTTGTCATAGAACAGTTAAGTTTCTACCTCTATTTCTATTAGATTTCAATATGTTAGATTCTAAGAATCTTCCTTTGCATGTGACTTTTCTATTTTTCCTTCTATTATTGGTTAAATTGAGGTCTTAAGGACTATGTCCGGCCATCATTTGGTGATTTGTAGGTTCTTTTACAGTTTCCTTGCGTTTCAAGCAATCGGTGAAACATTCCTTGAGTTGAGCAGTGGTCTTGTGAGATAAGGGAAGCTAGACCTTATCTTAGTTGTGTTTGTATTATAAATTGGGTATCTCTATGAGTTATAGATGATTTTGAGAAATTTGTATGATTGGGTTATCATATGTATGTTTAATTGATGATTTTGATAGTATGATGTTGAATATAAATGGTATGGTGTGTTTGTGATGATTAATACTATTATGATGGAGTGTGATAATGATGTTTTAGTGTTTGAAATTGAATAGAAGTGGTTGTGTGAAATATTGGTCAAGTTACTTGGGTTTCAAGCTTACAAAAGGGGTTTTGAGTGATGAGATTTTGAAATAAGTTGTGTAAACTGTTTTAGAGAGTTTGAAGTATATTATGAGATCAATTATGAATTTTCTAGAGGTTTATATCAGAAAAATCTGTCATGGAAGTGTTAATTGCTTCATAGGTTGGGTTTTTAGTTCATTTTAGAGGTTTAGGTGTTGGAAATTGAAGGCTGGGATGAAACTGAGGGGTTGGAGTGTGCTAACAAGTGTATTTTGACTTGTTTATGTAGTGGGTAAACTGATATGTGGGTTAAAAAGTGTAGAATTGAAATTGGGTAGCTTGTAGAAGTGAATTTGGGTTTTTAAGTGTCAAATTGAGTTACAACAGGGTTTTTAAAGTTTTTTTAAGGTTTGGAGGGTCCTAGAGACCTTTAGAAGTTTGGGGTAAAGTGTTCAAAGTGAGAAAATTGAGTCTTGATCTTACTGATAATGCCTGAGCGCCCGCTTCCGGAGGTGACAGCGCTAAGCGCTAGCCTTTGGATGCTCGAGGGCTACTGGGCGCCATTACACCAGTTTTTTTTTTTGTTTGGGGGAGGGGGGAAGGGGGTTTAGGGTTCTTGATATTAGTTTTGGACATTCTTTAGGTCGTTTTTGGGGTTTTCGACCCTTCCGAAGCTATTGGTAAGGGTTTCCAATCTGTTTTCCTTACCTAAATGTGGGGTATTAAGATGCCTTAAAGAAAATTGTGTTATTATGTGACTTCTGATGCTTTTTTGGTTAACTATGGAACTTTGAATTATAATTAGTGATCTTATATAATGTTAGTCAATGTAAAATTAATGGATTTGTACATGATTTACATGTGAATGGAAATGATGTGTAACATCCCAATTTTAATAATATAAAACTTACTAAAATGAAACATTACATGTATAATGATAAAACAAAACTAAAGATTTGGTGAATAAAAATTCCACCTGAAGAACAAACATAAATACCTATATTATAAGCTTCATTTTCCCCCCTTCAGATGCTCCAACTAAAAAGACTGTATCCCTAAGCTCACACCATTAAGGTGATCATCGCAAAAGAGAAACAACATACAAAAACAAGCCACAGAAAAGCAAGGGTAAGCTAGAGTAATTTAATTGATTACAGTTATCATGCAAATTAAACAAATACATAAGCACATGTCAACCGAACATTTTAAAGCATACAACGACTGACCATACATTACACGCAATGACCGAACACTTGACTTGACCATCCGTACTGTATGAATATGTAGCTTTGGTTGTTCGTGCACTCATGGGTGTAATAATTGGAAACCCATCAGCTACCGCACAAGGTTAGCCCGTTATCCCTCACCTAAGGTGTCCCCCCTTAGACTAGGGCCTCCTGCTATTCTCACGACATGACTTACCCATCTCAACTTGAGACTTGGTAATCATTAGAATGTCAGGATAAACATCGTGGATTTCGCTGTCCATATTCATACTTTACCACCACCTTGATAACTAATAACTGAGACATTCCTCCTTGGAATTCTTTTTCATACTAGTTGGAACATCATGCCATACTTTAAATTTGACACCCTTGTGATAATGCATACATCAGCCATCAAAGCAATTCGAACAATTAATTATCCTAACACATTGGAATAAATATAAGCCGAACAGAAATAACCAAACACATATGAACAAGACCGAACACTCTGTGAATGTTGGAGACCGGTCGTTCTCTCACTACCTAAAGAAAAGGACCAAATGGTCAATAATAGATACAGCTGAAGAGAAGGCTGAGCACTATTACTAACCTACAACTAGACGATTCTGAGTACCACAACATGACCGAATACTAGCACCATACCAAGTATTAAGTTTGGACCGAACGCTTATGGCATAGGCCGAACACCTATAGCTTAGGCCGAACACTTAGAGTTGATACTGATTACTAAAATATCACCGAACGGTCATTAACAAGTAAGGCCCATGAGAGGTTGAACGCAGTTAAGACCGAATACAAGTACGAGACCGAGCACTAGTACAAGAACGAGCGCTACTAAGAGACCACACACCCACTAAGACCGATCGCTACTAAGAGACCACACACCCCACTAATAACGATCGCTACTAAGAGACCACACACCCATTAAGACCGATCGCTACTAATAGATCCCACACCTCACTAAGAACGATCGTTATGACTAAAACAGAATACTAGTACAAGACCGATCGATCATTAATTGAAAAGGTCTACAGAAGTAGAATTGAGTTAAGACCGAACACAATAAGAAAGTCGAACTTCAATGAATGACACTCGGCGATCTGCATAATTCTCCAGAATAGCTACAGAATTATGATCAACCACTATCTTCACCAATTCCTACCACTTCCCAACTTCTAATCCTCCAAACATGATTCATATACCATTTTAAGCCTATCCAAAGGTACCTAAAATTGTTTTAACATCATCCCAAAGAGTCCCATACCAGATTTCACTCCTAACCCCAAACTCTCATTCTCGCATACCCACTTCCTTAAGATTAGAACAGACCAAACTTTTATGCAGAGAAACTCCAACCAGTTCATAGGTTCCAGCATTCACAAATTCAACACAATTCAATCAAACATTCAAGTCACACACATGCAACCATCCAAACAATAATTTCATACATAGAAAATCACAATTAAATTAACTAGCTTCCCTTACCTCTTAACCGAACGAAATCTTCTACCCTTCCAGAAATTTGCTCACACTTCTAGAAAATCCCAAGAACACCTATAGCTCACTGATTGATGAGGATATAGACCACCAAAAGACCAGAAATGTGATCAGAAATGGGAAGAAGAAGCTGATGAACACATGCAACCAGAAACTTGGCTTGCATGTGTCAAAAAGTTTTGAAATCTCACAAGAGCTCATGAAATCGAGACTTACCAACTCTAAACAAGACTTTGATCGGTGAAAAAGGATATTTTTGACTCCAAGATTACTTAAGCTCTGTCTGATTGAAAATCAGATGAAGTAAGATGAGAGATTTTTAGAGAGAAGGAGGAGAAAAGAAAAGAGAAAAATATTTAGAGAGAAATGGTTGTATCAGAAAATGGAACGAACATTTGAAATTTTCCTTTATATAGTAATATTATTTTAATATAAATCATTCGGTCCCATTATTCCGACACACCTGTCTACTCTAAAATCTTTAAAATCCTCGGTTGTTACATGATGCATATGAATATTGTGATGAAAAGTTTGTAAATGAAGTGAGTGGTTGATGGAAGTAATTTCATGAGTTGTGGAGATGTTACATGGTTATGCCTATATTGTTGTTGTATGAATGTATGGAGCTTCAGACTGATGGTTTATTCTGACAGTCTAATGATCATCCATTCTCAAGTAGAGAGGGGTGGGTCATTTGGTGAGAGTAATGGAAGGTTTTTGTCTATAGGCTTTGATCATGGCCCTAAGAAATTGAAATGGACTAACCTTGTATGATAACTTGGTTTCATCCAACAATATTACCATTACAAGTGCACAGACCACCAATAGTTCGACATTCATAATATATCCGGATGACTCAGTCTAATGTTGTGATATGATTATGATGTATGTTTATTATGTGTATAATATAATGTATAATGGAATGTTTATTGTGTTATGATGAACAATGTTACCACTAGACCCTTGCTTATGTTGTGTGTTGTTTTCTCTTTGCAATGATCACCTTAATGGTGTGAGTTTAGGGATACAATCTTTTCAGTTGTTCCAGTAAGATGTGAGGGTGAAGAAATTAAAAAGTCAGATGATTCTACATGTGTAGATCTTGTCATTTATAGGATTGTTTTATTATAGTGGTTCTATTATCATATATGTCATATTTCATTTTAATAGTATTTTACTAAAAAAAAAATGAGATGTTATAGTGATATAATATTTTTTTAATTTCTCCTTGCTTAAGTTTAATTTATATAACTAACATATGAGTGAAGTTATGATGTTGTTGTTTTTTTTTTACATATTTCATATACGTCACATGAATAAAATCGTAAATTATATCAAATATAATTAAGTTAATTACAAAAATATTATTTGAACACTAGTTTTCTCTCTAACTCATTTTTATTTAAACAAGAATATTTTGTTTGAGAAAAAATGTATTAGAAACAAAACATTAAAAACTTAAACATGACAGAAACAATTAATTGTATGCATATACCGATTATAATTCATTACAATTAGGTTATTCAAGAACTTAAAAGATTTAATTTAACTTTGAAACTTCAACTCATTAAAACATTCAGTTTCAACATAAGATTAAACTGTATACCAAAGTTTAAAATCATCTTAATTAAAATAAGTTTATTACCACCCTTTACATAAACTCTTTTACTCCTTAGAAAAAGATAAGAAAGTTTAAAAAAAACCAAAAAAAGTCTTATTTACTTCCAAAGATTTTGATTTACATATAAAACCGATCAGTGTGATTCTAGACTAGCATAATTTAATTTATTATACTCAAATCTCTCATTGATGTAGAAAGAAAACTTACATGTAATTCACGAAAAAAGAAATAAAACTTCCTATTTGAGAAAAACAAAAACTCATTTAAAAAGAAATTCTAATTAATTCTTATTTTCCCAAATTATGCTATTTTCTAAATTGTGATTTATAATCTAAGAAAAAAAAAGAAATAAAAAAAGAAATGTAAGTAGATAATAATATTATATAAATGAAATTAAATGATTAAACTTTATATATATATATATATATATATATATATATATATTACATATTTAAAAAATTGAATCTATAATATTTTTAAAATTATTTCTACAAAGCATATATAAAAATGGGTGTCACAAAACAATTGTTTGAGTGCTAAAACATTGACTATTATGTTGAGTGATTTATTATTCTAAACAATTATAATCTTTAACTATTTTTCTTCTTATCACATTATATTATTTACTACATCTATATTATTTACTACATGCTAAGAGATGAAACTAAAACTTAAAAAAAAATATTACAACTTTTTTTATAAATATTAATAGTTTAAATTACAATAAACAATAGAATAAAAAATTATTTTCATTTGTATTTTAATAAACCCCTCTTAATATTTCACCTATATAATATAAAAATTAAAGAAAAGGGAAAAACCCACTTTATCACCATAGACGAGACTAATGTATATGTTCACATTTGTTTTCTAAAATAAAAAGATATGTTTAATATAATTGAATAGGAAAAGTGAAAGGTTTGAAATTCAAATTTTGAAATTTGAAAGAAAATGTTAGGTAGCATTGGACAATTTGTGGCTTTGAGGTGTGGCATTAGAAGAAAAAAAAGTGAGTCCACCTAAATAATTGTCACATTAAGCATTATATATCATGCAGATGGCCCATGTGACTCTGTTTCTTTTCTTTACCCACTTTTTCTCATTTTGGATGGATCACTTCACTTCCTTCCATTATTTTGTCCCCTTTAATGTCAACAACTCCATTTTCAAATTTAAATACCATTTTCAAATAGCTTCTCAAATAAAGTATTTTTTTGAATATCATTGTGGATGAATACAATAAACAACAATTTCTCTTTGTTTTGGAATTAAGTTAAAAAGTAATTCAAATATATATATTTTTAATTCTTTGAAATGTTTTTTAAAAATAAAATTATACAAGAGTTTTAACTTTTGAAGCAAATAATATCTTAGATACTTAAAATTTTAAGTATTTAACTTTCGTAATTTTTACTTAAATTTCAGAATCAATAATATCTTTCAAATATTTAAAATTTTTAATTTATTCAATTTTTTTCATTTCTATTCAATATAAAATATAGACTCGTATTTAAATTTTGAACTAAATATTTTCTTAGATTTTGTTAAGTAGCCATATTTATGGTTTTGTTCAAACATCACAAGCTATCACTGTTTTTTTTAATACGACGGTTTTTGTCATGAAATTTAGTTGAGACAAAAGCTTTGGAAAGTATAAGAGTAGTTCTACCTATTTAATCATAATGGTTTGGTTTTATTATGATAGAGATGTGTATAAATATAACATTCTTCCTACTTTTATTGAAGCTGAGATATTATTATCTAACCACAATATCTAGCCATTAAAATACAGTTTATCATATGGCCTTTCCATTCCAGAAGCTTCCTACTTTGTTCATATTACTTCTTAACTGTATCTGATCTTGTTTTTAAAATTTCTGTTTTCATTCGAAATCAGTTTAACGTGATTATACGAATAATATAAAAATATTTACATTGATAACTTGTGAAAACTGAATTCATAACAACTATTAATTTCCAATATCAATTTATATATAAGAACTAACTTCTGCAACTAAGGAAACCAAACCGGGAATTTCTCCATGCACCTCCAAAATTTCTTTTTAAATTTCCAAGTTTATAGTTTTGCTTTTCGATAAAATTGCATTTAGTGTATCTTCTATATTTAGAGACATGCACTTATTTCTCTAATAGTTATCATGTTTTGTGTTTTTGTTTCTCTAATAGTTATCATGTTTTGTGTTTTTGTTTCTCTAATAGTTATCATGTTGTAGTGGTGTGTTTTAATCAGATAAATTTCAAATTTGGTTTAGAAAATCACCCAATTTCAAAATTCAATTTAAAAATTTATCAGATTTTAAAATTTTATTTAGATTGCAATTCGTTAAATCTCAAAATTCGATTTAAAAATCATTGAATTTTGAAATTTAATTTAAAAAATCACCAGATTTTAAAATTCAATTAACCAATCTATGGGTTTTGAATTTCATTTAAAAACTTACCGAATTTCAAAATCTAATTAAAAAATCATTAAATTTCTAAATCCAATAAAAATATCTTTAAGATTTTGAAATCCTAGATAACATCTCTATCAAAGGTGTTGCTCCCTCCACCACCTCAAATGCTTTTGCACCTCTCCACTATTTTCTTTTATTCCAAAAATACTCTACATCTCTCCACTATTTTTTTTATTCCAAAAATACTCTACACCTTTCCACTATCCTCAACAATCTTTCTCTTTCTGCATTAATGTTGTGATTTAAACTTGTGATATATTGCAAAATATAAAATTCAGAGGAAACTTCAATATTAGTGCTTCTACCACTTCCATTTTATAAACTTAAAAGTTAGATGCAAATACAAAATAATAAACATAATAATATTAATAGTAAATAATATATTATTATTATTATATACTAACTTTATAATGACGAAACAACTAAATAAATTCCAAATCTTTAACAAATAACTTTTCTTTTATATTTTAAGTATTTAATAATATTTTTATATTATTTATCTAATAAGTTAAATACTCTATTCAAGTTATTTGAGTCAAACATGTCGGTAAGTTAAAACATAATATAATGTTAAAAATTATAGATATTAAATGTAACAAAAAAACACACATACTTATTTAAACTTATTAAAACATACATATATAAACATTTTTCTAGAAATTTAGAACAAAATTTTACCATTTATTAAATAATTTAAAAATATATATATATTGAACAGTGAAAATAAGATTGAATCAAACTTATTTAAGGAAAAGTGTAAATAAAATTTTGCAATATATCACAAGTTTAAATCTGAGTCATGTGAATGCTCCATTAATGTGGAGAGAGAAAGAGAAAGATCGTTGAATATAGTGGAGAGGTGTAGGGTATTTTTGGAATAAAAGAAAATAGTTGGGAGGTGTAGAGCATTTTTGAAATAAAAGAAAATAGTGGAGAGGTGTAGGAGCACTTGGGGTGGTGGAGGGAGCAACACCCTCTCTCAAATTTCAAAATCGTAGTAAACATTTCTTCCAAATTTTAAAATCCTGTATTGATACCTTCTTCTATTCCTACTACATCGCATTCCTACAACATCCAGATTTCAACAATAATAATAAATTATACAACTTTAAATTATACTAATTAACATATAATAATAATAATAATAATAATAATAATAATAATAATAATAATGATAATGATAATGATGTAAGGATCTAGAAAATAAAATATTAAAATTGATAGATGTTTTAAATTAATGAGACTAGATTATTTTAATCTTAAAAGTTCGTTAATATAAATAAAAATTTATAAATACTTCTCATTATCTAAAACATGTATCATCCATTTAGATCTCTTTCTTTAGACTTCCTCTCATTTCTCTCTAGGTTTTCTAACCCCTTAATCATCTCTTTGATGATCCTGAAGTATCTAGGTGATCACAATAGTGATATCTTCAACTTCATCCAATCAATTTTCAAGAAAGAATAAGTCAGTTTCTACTCTTTTTTTTAGCTGAGTTTCTTCATGCATGTGAGAAGATTTTGTAATGCATGCATATTCCTAGAGTTCTTATGTGTTACTTGTTAATTGAGAGTTCTAATGATATACTTTGATCAAAATTATATGATTTGTAGGTACAAATAAAGTTATTTGAGTTAAGGCAAGGGTAGTTTTCTTTGTCGAGTTGTTTGAGTTTTCCAACTAGGTAAGGAAAACTAATAATTTCTTTAATTTCGTGTTAAGAAGTATGAATGTATGTTTGATAGGTTGTGTGATTAATGTTTGATTGAATATGTTATCAATTGAGATGATTGTTGATGTTTGTATATTGATGAGTGAATGTTGTCTATTGATAAACTTTGTTATGTATGATTGTGAATTGGTACTTGCTTGCACCTATAAGACTGTTGTTTTTGAAGTTTAATTAGGTACAAAACTATTGTAGAATTGAAAGTGGTGAAAAAAGGAGTGTTGTATGCTAGTTTTGGTTAAAAAAAGGGGTTTTGATAGGAAAAACTTTAAAGGAATGGTTGGATGGAAAATCTGATGCTTAGGGTCTATTTTTTTTAGGGCAATTTAAGACTTGTGTAGTTAATTAGTTTACTAAATTTTGGTTGGTAGTATGTCAAATTTAATGTATGTGTTTTTGGGTAGTTAGGTTGATCTAATGGACCTAGACACTAACTAAATGAACCAATTTGTATCAACTCTGAAGGATAAACATGTTTTCAAATCAATTATAGTGTCAAAGATACAAGTTGGATAATTTGAATAGGTCTTGTCAATACATATCAAAATTTGAAGTTGTTGAACTTTTGGTGTGACACTCAGTGGTATCCAGTGTGGCACTCAATGGTATCTAGGGCTTAAGCACTAGAATGTCGAGAGCTTTGGTGCTCAGCAGCACCAAGGTGGCGTTCAGCGTTAAGGATGTGCCACTTAACGCCAGGGTTCTTTTCCCAATTCTACGTGCTTTGCAATTCTTCTGCTTCTATGTTTTTCCAATGATTATTTTGGCACTGACACTCAAGCTTACTACAAATGATCTAAATACAGTTTTAATGTATGCATGTTTGAAATTCTATGTAAAGTTTGTGATAAGTTATGCGTGTCTTGTGAATTGAAATGATGAAAGTGTATTCGATTTAAGTATGTGATGAAAAGAATTTCATGGGGAAGATCTTTGTGTCATGCTTGTGTGTAATGTATTGTTGTAAGAGCTTTGAAATGGGGGAATATTTCTGAGACTCCAATATCCATCCAACCTCAAGTAAAAAGGGGAGGTTATGTTGTGAGGAGTAGTAGGAGATTCTTAGCCTAGGGTTAGTTTGACCATAGGTGTTTGACAGATTAACCATGTGTGGTAGTTTGAGTGATATGTTATTTTACCACACATGCGCAAATCTCCCAATAATTTGACACCAATACATATATATGAATGATCAAGTCTAGAGTGTAGATATATGTATATAAATTTGTACTTGGTTTTTGATGGACTTGATATTGAAATTGTTATATTTATGATTTGATTGAATGACATGTTTGATTCTTTTAAAATTAACTTACCTTGTTGCTTGTGTTTGTTTGTTTGTTGATTCTTTCTCTTTAGCAATGATCACCTAATTGGTGTGAGTAGAGGAAGATATCATATTGGAGTAGGTGTTGGATGATGAATGAGCTTATGCTTAGATAGAGTATTTAAGTTTATTTCTAATGTTTTAAAGAACATTTAGTTCTTTTGTAAATATTATTAGTAGTATATGATATATTGTATATAAAATTTGAATTATGGTTATATTTTTGGATAACTATAATCACATTTTATATGTCTTCTTTAATTAATTGTTCTTGTTTATTAAAGATGTGATAATTCCCTAATAATATTAAACTATAATTTTTAGGATGTTATAATAATAATAATAATAATAATAATAATAATAATAATAATAAATTATTGTATGTTAAAATATGAAAATATTAACGTATATTAAATTATATTAAAATATTAGATTAAACTAATTAAAATGTTTAATAAATTTTATTTAAATTTTATTAAATTAAAATTGATCAAATAAAATAAATTTTATTTTATGTTAATTCAAAAGAATATATAAAAGAAAATTATACTAATTAAAATATTTATTAAATTTTAACTTAAAACAAAATTTAAGTATATGTTAAACAAAATTTAGTATAATATTATATTTTATATAATTTAATATATGTTAATTAGTATAATTTTAAGTCATATAATTTATTATTATTGTTGAAATCTTAATGTAGCAGGAATTGGATGTCGTAGGAATTGAGGACGGGTACCAAATTTTGAAATTTAGAATATGTGTTTATTAAATTTCAAAATTTTGTTAGAATTGTTTATTGAATTTTGAAATTCAGAAAATATTTTTATTAAATTTTGAAATTCGGTGAGTTTTATTGAGTTTCTAAATTAAATTTCGAAATTTAATGATTTTTTAAATCAGATTCTAAAATCTGGTTGAGTGAAAGGAGATACGATACTAGATTTAGGTAAAAAAGAAGAAGTGTAAGTAGATGGAATAATTATAGGAGAGAAAAAAATTACCTTAAAGGTGATTTAGACATTAAAAAAAAGGTTGAAGATGCATAGACAAGCCCCAACCAAATATTTGCATCAAAATGGTGTGATGTGATACACTTAATAACTAACTGGATAATGATACTTTGACAACATTTTTTTGACAATATTTTAATATTGTCTACGTGTCATTTTGTGATTGGTTTAAAATTATTCCACAATCAATAATAATAATCATAAACACCAATATAGACCAATCACAGAATGACACGTAAACAGTGTTAAAATATTGTCAAAAAAATGTTGTCAAAGTATTATTATCCTAACTAAATAACTAAATAGCCCTTAATAATTAAAAATATTAGCTTTGACTTTCGTTTAAAATTATATTTGGTTAAGGCACCTTCTTTTATCTTTATTTTGCTTTTGATTTTAGAATTTTGTTATTTTTAAATTTTGAATGGTATGAACAAGAAGGTCACCTCTCCCTATTATATTTTTTTATGTAAGAAAATCATTGAAAAGAAATAGAAGTAATCGTTTCGTTCCTTTATTTTTGAAAGTGAAATGTTTTTTATATGACAAACAAAATTATATAATAGATTATGAATTTATGATATAACCTTATATGCTATATGTTAGTGATCCTGTTTTATATTACTTTCATAAATTTTAAAATTGAAATAACTATTATATAAGATACACCATCTGTCTTTTATAATAGTTTGAAAAAAAAAATTATTTAGTCAATTTTTTTTTTAAAAACAACTCCAAATAACGTCGGAATCTTGAATTTCTATTTCTTTTAAGTCGAGTATAAAAATCGTTAATATGTAATATTATTATTAAATTAAATATGTTTTTAGTCCCTCAAGTATCAAACGTTTTTGGGTTTCGTTTCTCTTTCAAAGTGATGTTCATTTTCATCCTCTTTCTTAGGAAATTCAAATTTTTAGTCCTCAAAAAGCAACGAGGTTAAATTTTAGCTGAGGTGGCTAACGGTGTGCCACCTCACTTTCTTTTTTTTTCTGAAACGTGTTCATCCTTCCTTCTTACATCTTCAGGTCGTGAGACTTCTCTCCCTCTCTTATTCATCTTCATCATCCTTTTCAATGTTGTCAACAAAGAGGCGCAAATTAGGGTTTCTCTACGACGACGATTTGGGTTTTCTATGCAGGTGCGAATAAGAATCTGAAGATCGAAGCTTGCGCGGATAAAATAACAGAGTATAAAATTGACCTAAACATGTTATATTAACATCACAGTAACACGTTCAGATCAAAAATAGCGGAAGCAAAAATGAAAGAATAATGTGCGTACCTCCTGCCATTGCAATTTTGTAATCCAAACACAGATAACTTTGTTTTTCTAAACCTTAACTCACTCAAACTCGATGGTGTGTTTTCTGAATAGAGGAGTAGGCTTAGTGATCAAAACTGAGAGTAACTCATTCCCTTATATAAAGTCTGGCCATCACATTTTCAAAATAAATGGGCTTTACGTTTAAAAATTAGTAATTGCTTCATAACCTCTACGCAACGCAGTTAAAAAGATAAAAATAATGGCTTAATGGACCACTTTATGTTCCTTAAAAATAGGAACTGAAAATGCTATAATATTTATTTTATATTTAAAAATAATGCTAACATTATCCAATTATTAACCACAATAAGTGACAAAATATATACGAGTCATGACGATAGGTCCTCTGATAGTGAGTGTTATCTTCCATGTACCACAATATATATTTCTCTCAACATTAGCTCTCTACTTAATGCATAAACCATATGTTTATGCTAGATCAAAACTAAATGATATCTTCTCAAAATAAATGTGCACAAAAACATATGAGAAAAACATCAAACTGAATAAGAGTTTCATTGAAAATAATAAATGTACTATAATGAAATTACATCATGGAACCAAGTCTCATTTGCACTACATGATCCTTAAAATTCTTTGGTGGCATGCCTTTAGTTAAAGGATCAACAATCATCAACTCAATGCTTATGTGTTCAATGAGCACTTTCTTTTCCTTAACACGATCTCTAATGGCTAAGTATTTGATGTCAATGTGCTTACTTCGACATCCACTTTTATTGTTCTTAGCCATAAACACCGTAGCAGAGTTGTCACAAACTTTCTCTGATGCTTTATTTCAATCTGAAAAGCTGTGAGACCTACAATTATAAAGAAAACGATTTGTCAAAAATAAGAGAAATACTGCAGAAGATTGATTTACAGATCATTTGTTAGATTGATAATCTAAAACGACAACTCTCAAGAAGACTAATAATTAGGAATGTTTTTAGTAAAAATTAAAGTGTAAAACTAAGATGCTTCAACTAAAAAATACATTTAAATTCACTGTAAAGCTAAACATCTTTTGGACTAAAGTATTAACAAAACATCTTTCGACTTTAACCGATTGCCTATTCTATAGCCTCAATTCAATTAAACTAATTCTTCTATTCATTCGAAGACAACATATTTAAGGAAAATTTTGAAAATACTATATTTAGAAACAATTTGATAAAGCAGATAACAATTATCTATTGTTTTCTAATAAACAATGTCTCAAACAAACAATGATGAAAACATATAAATATTGTGGTTTTACACCAATTATTGTGATGCCAAATTTGTCGGCGAAATTTAATTCATGTTTAAAAGGTTAATTATTTAGTTTGATATGAATTAGTGTCACCAAATTTGTCCCAATATTCAAACCCAGACACAACTTTAGAATTACAATAAATGATATCGTTTGTCCCCACTATTTCATTCTTCTTTCCCAAATTCCATTTTGCCTTTTCAAACTTCGCAGATTTAAGAGCGGCTTTAGGGAGGGTATAATCAGTTGATTATTTGAGTGTTTAAAATTAGGCATTGGTTTAGGATTTTGACTAGCGTGGTGATTTTGAATCAAGTATTTTGGCGGCATCCAGAAAGAAAGGAACGGTTACCATTGTCTAAACAACATGGAAGAGGAGAAGTACGAGAAGGGGTGGGGGAGGAATGTCATTGTGATGTTGGTGATGGCTTCGTTGATGGCATTGAAGATGAAAGAAGGAAGAATTGACATGTTTCAGAAAAAAAAAAAGTGATGTGGCATACCATTAACCACCTCAGCTAAAATTTAACATGGTTGCTTTTTTAGAACTAAAAATTTGAGTTTCTTAAGAAAGATGATGAAAATGAACAACACTTTAAAATAGAGACAAAACCTAAAAACATTTAATACTTAAGGGACTAAAAACATATTTAACCCAAAAATAAACTTAAACAAACAATCCTATTACCAAAAAAATTAATAAAAAAATTCACTAAATTCATCACATTTTCATTATCCTTAATTTGAAAGCATCATCATACTAATTTAATGATTGTACAATTTAGACGTTTTAGATATTAAGATTTCTCTATGCAAAAAGTCATGCATTACAAAAAAAAAAGCTAAGGGAACATAGTCGTCAGATGGCTAGCTGCTTGTAGAATACTCAACTTAGGTGGCTTTTCTAGCCTTTTTAATTTGTACACACCCGTGAAGGAAAAATGCTTCTATGATACAAGGCCTGAAGAATAATTTTGAAATCACGTTACAAACAGAAAATACATTAGAAATAATTTAGCAATTTCATTGCAATTGAATATAGATATTCTAACCATATCCCGATTCTTTTCTTTCTTTTTCAAATTTTGGATAACATTGAACCCATATCAAATCAAACACATTAATTTACTGTTAGATAAACTAAAGGTATAATCCTTAAACGTATGTATATATATACACCTACGAAAGAACAATGTTTGAAAAAGGTTCTATTCTATGTACAAATCTAAAAGAAAATCCAAGGGAACATGTAATTTTTCAAAAAGGTACACAATTGGCACCCATTCCCATGTTCTCTCGTAAGCTTTAAATTCACTTAACCTCCTCATGTGTGATGGTATGGATTTCAGAATCGGGTGATAGTTTAAACTTGAGAATCTTGTGAAGCTGACAAAAAGGTTTCACTTGCTTTGTTGGAGTTTGACTTGAATCAATTAGTCTTGTTCTAGAGAAAAGGTTCACTTCAGATGATCCTGTCTCTTCATGAACCACGGGGGCATCTACATGTTATGAAATAACTAAATTTAAAGGGGGAAGCAAATCAAATTAAAACTTAGTTTCATAAAAGTATGTCTTCCATAAAACACGAGCATCTTAACAATTTGAAAGGCATCGTTACTGAGCAATTAAAAGGATGGCTATTCTTCTGAAAACATATCTAATTCAACAATTGATTGGCAGATAGAAAAAAAAAATAGAATAAATTTAGAAATAGAGAAATTCTTCATTGCTAAATCTTCTACAAGTTCATTTTAGAGTTTACTCGAGAATATAGTTGCATCATGGGTGGAGAAGCAACAAAACCAACTTCCAAGTATAGATTACAGTTACATGATCTATTACTGGTATATAAAATAGTACATAGGATAATAGGACGCCAGATGCGGAGTGAATTAACGGATGCTACTAAACATGCCGACAGATAGAGCAGCTGAGAGAAATTTGGAAAAAAAAATATAAAGTGAATTAACGGATGCTACTAAACATGCCGACAGATAGAGCAGCTGAGAGAAATTTGGAAAAAAAAATATAAATAACAACACTGTAGGAAAATGCCCATGATTTTCAATCTCAATGAAGACAGGAATAAAGATGTTGTAAATCTTTTACTTACAGAGGAAATGCGGAAGAATCAGATTAGGAAAACAGTTAACTCTTATAATGAGAAAAGTATCCTAACAATGAGACATAATTATAGTTTTCAATAACCTTTTTCAGACTAATTCTGCACGCATTAACTGTAACTCACCTTGTTCGGTAAAAGCAAGACATGTGCCAATTGACTCCTCATATTGCCCAATCTGTAGACAAAAGCCCATAAGAAATAACAATCCTTAGATGATCATATTATTCATTCAGACAATTTATCAAACAATGAAAAAAATTGATGGAAGCAACTTTAACCAATTGAAACTTGTAGCTAAAATAAAACATTCAAATTATTTGCCGAATCCTATAGGTAAGCATTGAAGAAACATCCATATAAGCAAATGTATAGTTTTCATTAATCTATATGACTTCAACAGATTACACAAGACTACAAAAGCACCAAAATGGCAACATATAACTTAACCCAAAAAATTCTCAATAATAAAACCCTAAAGGCAGAAAGTCAAGGAATTTTAAAGCAGGCAACTTACCAGCTTAAATTTGTCATCAATGATCAATTCTGGGTTTAATGTATCAAGGCCCTATCATTAACAAAAATTAATATAAGCATACTTAACTTATGTATGATATAACAAAGCAATAAAGATCACCAGAAACGTGCGTGAAAGAGAAAAGAAGAAATATAAGAGAGCATTCACAGTGAAATTAAGCATGTACTGAATTTGATTTCTAAATTAAAATTAGTTTTTAAATGTTTTGTTTAGATAAGAAAATTAAAATTTATTGAATTTTAATTTTTTTGGTTTAGAAAGTATGTTAATCAGCTCAAAAGAGTCAAAATACAAAATACAAAGCTTAAACAGTTAAGCAGTGTCATCTCATTTCAATCAAGATAAATAATCCTGTTTATCATAAAATGAAAACGAATTATGGTATCGGGGTTGAAAGTCTAATGAGTTGATGAAGTTGACATACATAGAGTGAAAAATATGAAGAAAGGGCAACAGGTTGGAGAACTTACAGTAAGAACATACTTGGCATTTGCTGGAAGGTTAATTAAGTCAGAAACACTATCCAGGTCAAGTAGAACATATTCATCTTGATCCTCATGTTCATATGAAGCTGAATTTGCCTCCATATTCCTGTGCAGAGATTGCAAGTAAATACTGACACACGATAGCAAATCTGAAATGAATGAAAAAAAATAGTTTATGCCCATTATTTTTGTTTTCAAACAATAATAAACAAAACATTCCCCAACGAAGGGTATTTAAAAACCACAACAAAAGTTGTTTCACAGTTAAAAACAACTCGGAATTCTTAGAGTAAGTTCAAATTATAAAAACTAGAGTTGAGATTCTGATTTCGAATCAACCACCTAAGAAGGTTATCATTTTGCACTTGGGAATTTCCAGTTAACATAGACACAAGTAAGGTTAGATATTTTATAGAAAAGGTAAATAAAGTTCAGAAGTGGAAGGCACACAAAGAGCATAAATAAATTTGTAAAACAAATTGAACTGAAGTCTAGAGATGGTGAAAAGTGAGATTCAGGTAACAATGCCAAATGCAATTAGAAAAAAAAAATTTAGAACCCTAACATCAAATAACAAATGTTGAAGAGGCAAACACCGAAAACAAAATTCGCCACAACAGCATAGTTTCTTCAACTGTGCTGCTATTTGTATCAAAGAGGGTACCAGACTTATGAAGGTATAGTTTTTCACATTTTATTTTCAAATTTCAAAATTACATCATTAATTTATTTATTAAACGATCTTATCAGTGATATTTTTGGTTTACACTATTGGTATCGCCAAAGGAAGCAATCCTACTGGTGTCTTGAAGGGCCAGTGTGGGCGAAAATCCCTCTTTTCTCTCTCTCAATATCCAACACAACCACACATTCAAGGCTCAAATTCAAAACTGAGACAACCTATGAAATACGCACTAGGTGGTGAATGACTATCAAAATTATAGCGCAAACATTGTACAAAATTATTCAAAAAGAAAAAAAAAAGTCACAGAAAATTACAGTCCCCTCCTCTACGAGTCCCATAACTTAATCAAGTTTCTATATTCTGAGTAAATAAAATCCAAAAGCGAACTAACGATGGTTGCTATACTTGTGAGAAATGTCTGAAAGAGGAAGCAAAGAATTCACCTGGAGTGTTACAAATATGTAGCGGAGAAGAAGAAGCTTTGTATTGGGTGCGGTCCGGCACGGCGACAAGGGACTCAAATTCAACAAATTGGGTGAGAGGTGTGGTTAGGGATTGAACGGGCTTTCTCGCTGCTCCTGGAAGTTATTAAAATCATTCTATCAAATAATTTCAAGATATTTTAAACAAATAAGAAAATAAGATAAAATTATTTAAAATGTGGTTATATTTACAAAAATAGTACTTAATAAGTGAGAATAACTCCCAAAAATAGACTTGTTCAATAATAAATCTTAATTTCTAACATTTAGTAATAACTTCAATTCCAATGTTTTTAAAAGATAATGTTATATAGCAGAATAAATTAATTATCATTGTTAAAAGGAATTTACATGTATGAAAATGTTTATTATTATTATTATTATTATTATTATTATTATTATTAGTGGAAAAAGTTGTTACAATAGTCATTAAAATAAATGATATTATACAATTATAATTTTTTTTTATAAACAACATAAAATAAATAATTTTTTTTAATAAATTGATAGTAAATAGCTTTTATTTATTTTAAAAATAATTTTTTCCTATGTGTAATTATTTTGATTTAAAAAAAGATTACTCAAAAAGACAGATGATAAGAATTTATTAATTAATTTACAATTTTACTGTAGATCGTTTTTTTTTGTTTTGTAAATAAGTTTTTATTACAAATAGTTATTTTAATTTAGAAAAACAGGTAAAATAATAAAAAAATACATTTGTACCTTTATATTTATATATAAAGGGAATTTTTCTTTTTTGTGTCCATTTTTTTCTAATTTTACTCTTCAAATTACTGTTTTATTTAAATTTAATTGATTTTTTTTAAAATTTAACTACTTTTAAAAATTTAACTGTTTCTTTAAATAAATAAATAAAAATCATCTGCATTTTATGTTTTAGTAATAATCTTTTAAAATATAACAAAAAATTACATAAAAAATAAATAAAACATATTTACAATAAATTTACAAAAATTGTTAATAAATGAAATTTTATTTATAATATTACAGTAAAACATATGCATTGTTCGGACATTTTCGTGATAACAAAAACAAATTATAAAAATAAATATAATATTATAGATAAAACTTAATGTTTAAAAATAAATATTTATTAAATATTATTTATAGGTTAACATCTTTTTTTTTATGTTATTTAGATAAATATTATTTTATCATATGCAATGTTAAGGTATATTAAGTATTTTTTTTAGTTTATAAAGACAGATCAACATATAATGACTTTAAAAGAAATTGGCAATTTGGATTTCTACTGGAAATGGATACCCAACAACTGAAAACAAACATAAAAAATCTAATTATAATCATCTATAATTGGGACAAATTGGAAGATAGAATAAGATCAAATAAAGTCTTGGCAACAAGATTAATTTGAACACTTAAAGCCTACTATGTCTCAAGGAGATATCTTGGAAAAGTAGGCCCTCTTTGGGGTCCTAAGATATCTAATTCAAATACGTGTAATGTGCACAGTTTCCTTTAAGTTTCCAAATTAATTCCAAATGCCTAATAGTACTTTCCCTTACTCTATAATCCTCTAAAACATATTACCCACAATCAAAACCTAAACTAACCTATACTATAACGTGCAACTAGGGTAAAAAGAAACATAGCTAAGTATAGAATGAACAATGATCAGTTTCAGAATGTAGAATGGACATGGAGAAAAAAATGAAAACTAAGAACATAAAGGATGCAAGAACTTCAAACGAAACCAAACTAAATGCAGGAACTGTAAATTGACAATGTAATCAAACTAAAATGCAGAATTAACAAAGTAAAGGTGCTAGAAAATTAAAATGGCAGAAGAGAAAATTGAAATAAGGACAATCAAGAATGTAAACTGAAATCAAAATACAAGATATCAGAGTGCTTGGAATCTCAATGTCTGTCACCCAAAGTATCTTCCAAGACTCTAGTGCAGAGATCCAGTTCTTCTTCTATGAAAACTGATAAACCTAAGCTAAAGGGTAATAATTGAAAACTGAATCGAAAATTTCATCCTAAGGTAGTGTCTGTTACCCACCACGAGCTACTGTATTGTGTTTTATAAAACTCTGGGAAATCGAAAAACAGAAAAGAAAGAAAAAGGGGAAAGGAGGAAGAACCTATAACGAACTCAGCTTCTAGAAGGTTCACGAATAATCTTTTCTTCCAACCAACTCTCTGATCTCCAACTGCTTCTTTCTTCTCAACCCTTGGATCAGCACTGCTTTCCTTCCGATTTGCTTCCTCAGTCCGATCAACCTTCTGGGCTAGCTCACTTTGGGCCGTGGAGCTTTTGGTCTTCTTCTACTTCCCATCAACGAGCTCCCTTCTGAAGGCTTCTTGAAGCTTCACGAACCGTAGCACATGGGTGAGGGAATTTCGAGAAAGCCCCAAATCTGATCGAGCTTCTCTTTTGCACGAATGAAGCAATGTAAAAGACCCCCTCAGTTTGCCATCCTTGCAGCATCATGAAACGTAGCGTTTCATTAAACCATCAAAAAGGGCTTCAACCCAACTCCATCGCAGCCCAACTTATTTTGCACACTTAAGCCCATTTCGTTTCAGCCCAATCTTTCAATGGAGTGCAGTGGCTCAATTAAACACCTCCAACGTCTCATCTCCACCTCCAAAAAAAAAAATTCATTTTTAACCTTTTAACATCATTTTACACCTCCCAACTATTTTAAAAATTTCATTTTTAATTTTAATAAATATTTTTTCATTTTCTTCATTTCTTTCTCTTTCTTATTAAAAACACTCTACACCAACTTAATATTAATTTAGTTTAATTTAAAATTCAAATATTATTTAATTTTATATTTTAACAATGACTAACGCTGTGTTCGCATGAATTGAATTCACTGTTCATGCGAATTATAGAGCGAAGAATTGAAGGTAACGTCGTGTTCGTATGAGAGGATTGGGGAGGAAAAGCGCGGACGGATTTGTGGAATTCATCCAGTTTTGATCACCCGCGAAAGTGAGAAGATTTGCACTGATTTTAGGTGAAATGTCGTGTGTGCCCCGACCTTTATATTAAATTCCACATAAGTAAATCATATATTAGGAAGAAGGACGTTGTGCGTGTTGGTGGAATGCAGCAGGTGGTTCTTGAAGATGAAAAAAGTGGATGGGCTTGTTTGAGAAGATGATGAACAGTGCGTAACCGGTTACAGCTATCGGTTTGCAATTACAGTGGTGTGAAGGATTCTTTGCATTTCTGTAATCGGTTACAGCTTGTGGTAACCGATTACAGACCCCTCCCGCATATGCCTAACTTTAGAGAAGAGAGGGTGATTTAACTGCAATGCACAACTGCATATATATATATATATATATATATATATATATATATATATATATATATATATATATATATATATATATATATATATATATATATATATATATATATATATATATATTTTTTTTTTTTTTTTTTTTTTCTACCAACGTCCGACACACATTCCAGCTTTGATTGTGTTTCTCGTTATTCCATTATTGTTGCCACACTAACAGGTGATGTTCAATTTCATCTAGCAAACCAGTAACAAGAAAAAAAATTAAGCAGGAAAGCTGTTTGTATATATAGGCAATTAGGCAGCATAGAAATAGAATACAACTGTTATACACAAGTTAACATGTCTATGTTTCTTTCATAATCATAAGAACAATAATGCTGTTGTTCTTGGTGTTTAATGAGTACAATTTGGCAGGAGCAAAAGAAGATGACAAGGGGCTCTCAACCAGAGTAATTAATAAACTTTTTCACAACTTTTTCACAATTTTAATAATTTTTCATAATTTTTTTCTCTTTATAAATATTTTTACAATTAAATATAACATTGCAAAATAACATTTTATAATACTTTTATAAGTAGGGGCAATTTGGTAATATTTATTTTCTACCAATTAAACAAATTTTTAAAATCTATCACATCAATCAAATCCTACACAATTTCTCACAAACTTTACTTCCAAATCCACTCTCAATTAACCACAAATCCACTCAAAAAAACAACAAAAAAATTACCCTCAAATCCACTCAAATTCATTCAAATCATCTCCCCCAAATCATCTCCCACAGATTCTTTGAAAAGAATACACCCTAAATATGATTCATATTATAATAATAATTATATTAAGAATATAAAAACAAAAAAAATTTAAACAAAAATAATAACAATAAAAATAAAATTATATTAAATAAATTATTTAATATATTTAAATATATTAAATTATATTAAAATATTCCATTAAATTAAATAATAATTAAAATTTAAATAAAAAATAAAAATTTAAAAACAATTATTTATCAGATATCAAATAAAATTATACTAAATAAAATATTTATTATTTAAATATATTAAGTTATATTAAATTATTTAATTAAATTAAATAATTATTAAAATTTAAATAAAAACCAACTTTTAAAAATAATTATTTATCGGATATCCATATAGAATAAGTTAACGGATATCCGATTAACAAATCTTTTTAAAATTTTGTTTTTTTTTAAATTTTAATAATTATTTATTTTAATTTATTTAATCTTATAATATAATTTAATATATTTAAATATATTAAATATGATTTTAAATATTATTTTTATTTTTATTATTATTATTTTTATTTTAGTTATTGTTATTTTATTTATTTATTTTTAAATTATTATAAAAATATACACATTTCAATAATTATTAAAATATAAAAATATAATAAATAATATTATAATTTTAAATTAAATTAACTGTTTATTAAATTTTAAATAAAAATCATGTTAGCATATTTTACGAATTTTTGATATCCGATAAACAAGTTTTTTAAAAATTTGGTTTTTATTTAAAATTTAATAATTATTTAATTTATTTTAATATTTTAATATAATTTAATATATTTGAATAAATTAAATCAAATTTATTATTATTTCATTTTTTATTTTTATTATTTTTATTTTTATTTTAGTTATTTTATTTTCGTATTTTCAATATAACTATTATTATAATATAAATCATATTTTAATAATTATTAAAATATAAAATTATATAAAATAATATTTTAATTTTAAATTAAATTAAATTATTAGTAAAGTGGTGCAAAGTGTTTTTAGTAAGAAAGAGAAGAAAATGAAAAGAAATTTATTAAAATTAAGAATGAAATTTTTGGAAAAGTTGGATGTAGAAAATGAGATGTTAGAAGGTTAAAATGAAATTTTTGGAGGTGTACGATGAGATGTTGGAAGTCTAGAGTGAAACACCCCTCAATTAAACTCCCTTCAAAATATCACCAAATGCTCTTTAAATCAGTGCCGAACTAGCTTTGTTGGCCCAGTTCAGCAAGTCATTTATTGCATGGGAGTTGCTCCCTCCACCCCCACACATCTCTTCCTCCACCTCCCCTTTACATTTTTGCCCCTTCCTCCACCTTTTCTTTACTATTTTGCCCCTCAGTAAAATTTTATTTTTAAAATTATTGTTTTTTAATTTTATTCATTTATAACATATTTCACTGATAACCTACGTAGTTCCTTGTATGAGTAAAATATTTTTCTGCAAAGCTTGGTGATCGTGAAAAGAATTATCAAGCAATCTTCCTCTTGTTCTCGGTGCAATACGTGGTGCAGTGCGTTTATGGTGTAGTGTCCTTGTCGTGGTTCCTCTCCAGGTACGTAGTCATAATCCTTCCTATAATTCTAAACCCTAAACCCTTCCCATACTTCCAATAATCCTTTGAATATCCAAGCCTATAATCCTTACATGAGCCGCAAAACGTAGTAAAATAAAAACGAAACCTAAAAGGAACACTGCCTCTGGACGGATGACATCCTTCAACGGATGTCAACATCCGTTTAAGGAGAAACGGATGTCGACATCCGTTTTGCCTTAAACGGATGTCGACATCCGTTTTGCCTTAAACGGATGTTGACATCCGTTGAAGGATGTCATCCGTCCAGAGGCAGTGTTCCTTTTACGTTTCGTTTTTATTTTATTTGTTTATTTTATTTACAGTAATTTATATTTAAATTTATAATTTTAAATGTTATATATGGTAAGAAGAAAGAAATGGAGAAATAGAAGTGAAAGGTTGATGAGGCTTGAAGAGAAAATGATAAACGAAAATGGAGAAATGGAGAAGAAGCTTGACGGAAGAGAGAAAGGTAAACGGAAATGGAAGAGAGGAAGAGGTGTAGAGGGAAGTAAATCAGAAGTTTTAAATAAATTAAAATATTAAAATAATAAAAATAAAAAATTTTAACTTTTGAGGATATAATTGTCATTTTAGAAGGATATAATTGGCATTTTAGAAAATTGGGGAGGTGGAGGAAGAGACGTGTGGGGGTGGAGGGAGCAACTCCCTTATTGCATTAGATTTGACCCAATTTTTACTTGGTCTAAACGTCCAGTGTAGTAGCAGCTTTAGCAATTAAGTGCTAAGCCCAATTCAACTTTTCTTCAGCCCAATGTTTCTGATGCCACTCTTTTTCCAAAGGCTTGATCTACGAAAAAAAAATTAAGAGTTAAACGGCAAAAAGAAAAGAGTAAAATCCTATAAGAGCAAAATAAATGTTTTTTATTTTCTGAATACTTTTACAAAAAGGAAAAATACCTATTTATTTAAAAACCTATTTTATTTAACTAAAAAGGAAAATTAACTCTATTTTTATCAAAAACCTACTTTTTACCCTAATTACACTAATATATTCTATATCTAAAGAATTAAAAACTAAAATAACCTAAAAGAAGAGTTTTACTATAAAAAATGAGGAAAATTGGAGAGTTATTATTGGACAAGAGTGTTGTCAAGCACCTTTAGTTAAGTGAGCAGATCTGGTAGCTAAGTGATAGAGGTTTAGCTGAGCGAGCAAAATCTAGTGGCTGAATGAGTATCAAAATTTTAACTAAGTTTTCCTATATCTCTCCTGATGTATTCAATGATTGTGATTGTGTGAATGATGAAACTAGGATTTGTTTAGAACATGATTTGGGCTTATTTTAAGTGGTTTAAATGAATTTAATGTATATTGAATTAAATGATTGTTTTATTTGATGAGTACTAAACATGATATAAGCATTTTGTATGGATTCAAGTATGAGGTGATAAAGATTCAATGGGAAAATCCTATTGGGTGTTATGTTGTGTAAAGTATTGAAGTAATGGCTTCGGGATTAGAGGATGATTCTAACACTCTTAATAACTCATAATCTCAAATAGAGAAGGGTGGTTATGTTGTGGAGGGTAGCAGGAGGTTATAGTCTATGGTTCCTAGTTTGGGTCATAGATGTTTGACGGATTAACCTAGTTTGATGGTATGGTATTATAGTTTGGGAAAGTTTTTTCACCACACAGGGGCAGGTCTCCCATGAGTCTGACATTAATACATATATTAAGATGGTTGGAGTTTAAGGTTAATGAGATTATTTTTGTATTGTTTGATTTAATGTATGAATGTGGTATTATTGTTTTAAAATGTATGTATGTTCTTTTGGTACTTTAGCTTACCCTTGTTTTTTTGTGTTTGTTTCTTTGTTTTATTTTCTCTTTTGCAATGATCACCTTAATGGTGTGAGCTTGAGGGTGTCTCTGGTGAGTAGGAGCTAGCTGGTAGCAAAGTTAAATTTTAGAGTAGGATGTTCCGTCATTTCCTTATGTTTAGAAAAGTTTATATTACGCTTTTGATTTAGTGTATTATATCTTTTTGTAGTGTAGGACAATGTATACAGATACATCCTGCTAGTATATATTATTTTGGATAATTATAATGACAGTTATATGTCTTTTCTTGAATCAACTGTTGTGTTTTATTAAAAATGTAATATATACTATAGTAGTTGAACACTATGAAAAATTAGGATGTTTCACCCAACTGGCCAAGAATGCACCAATGATATCCATCCTCGACTACACGAACGACCAGGGAGAAGAAATGTTGGGCAACTTTATTGGTGGCACTTTAACATTGTTATCATATTCTGGACATCTACTTAATTTCTAGACAAAGACTTTGCAATCCTCCTCCAAGGTCAATAGTAATAGCCGGCTCGCAAGGCCCTGGCCTTAAGTTTGCATCGTTCGATTTAGAGACCGCACACATCATTATGTAGCTCCTTTAACATGTATTGGGCTCCCTCCTTTGATAGGCATTTCAATAGGGGGTCGAAAATCCTCTTCTATATAAATGTTCACCCATAAAGACGAATTGAGTGATTCTCCTAGCATCTGCTAAGCTAATGGCATTTCCTCATCTTGCTTCCTCATTAAGACCTTGACATCCTCCCTCCAATCATTTTGTTCGGCCACAAATGTGGACCTGAACTCCATTGTTGGTTTCATCAACACCTTCCTTATTATTGTGGACAATTTTCCCTTCTTTCTGTCGCTCGACAACTTAGAGAGTGTGTTTGTCGAACTTTTCCATTCGGGGAATGTCCTTGATGTCCATGGCTTTGAAGCCCTTGATCAACTAGAAATCTTTGTGAAAATAATGGAGTAATTGGTTGTTCTTGACCAACCACCAATTAGGAGTTCGTTTGACAGTCTACTTGTCGTGTTCCCACATCTTTAGTCAAGGCTAAACCTGCAACTAAGGCCTCATACTCGGTTTGATTATTCAAAACTTTAAACATGAAAAATATTAAGTGTTCAATAACTATATTGTTCGACACTTCAAGACATTGTCTCGTCTGCTCTTATTGTTAGACAATTTTTCGTCGTAAAGCTTCCACGTTGGATTTGGGGTTCGTCCTTCCTTAGGAGTTCAATAGAAAATTCTACGAGGTGTTAGCCTTGGATCGAGCCATGCGGTTTGAAACCGAGGCTGAATTCTGAAAGCTCCACTTACTAGCTCACCATGTTTTTGGTTAGGTCAGGTTTCTTCAAAATCTTTGCAATTGGGTGGTCAGTGTGAATGACCATCTTATGGCTTTGGAAGCATGGTCTTAACCGACGGGTTGTTGTGCGTACTGCCAATACCACCTTCTCAATCTATTAATATCTGCACACTTGTTTGAATTTGTCTCAATTCTCCGTGCGGTGAGCATGAAGCCCAAAAACTTGTCGCTCTAACATCAAACGTACATTTGGAGGGGTTCAATTGCATATTGTAGCATCTAATATGACCCTCTACGTTTTTTTATGTGCTCCTCGACTGACTGGGATCTCATCATCATGTCATCCATGTAGACGTCCATGCATCGACCAATCCAGTGATGGAAGATCTTGTCAATCAGTCGTTAGTATGTGGCCCCAACATTCTTCAACTCGAACGACATAACCTCATAATTATAGTTAGCCTGTTCTGTGATGAAGGTTATTTTGTCTTGATCTTGATGGTATATGGGTATTTGGTTATAGCTAGAGTATGCATCCAAAAAGCTTAGAATTTGATGATCTGACGTGTCGTCTACCAATCCATCAATGTTGGGAAGAGGATAAGTATCTTTCAAGCAAACCTTGTTTAGGTTAGTAAAGTCTATGCATATCCTCCACTGAATGCTTGGTTTCTTAACCATGACACATTTGCTAGTCATGTGGTGTAGGATATGTCACCACAATGCATATCCTAGGTTGCGTTTCTTCTACACCACCGGGTCGACCTCCCTGAACAGGGCAACCTTGTCGGACATCACTCCACGGTTAATGCCTAACATATCTATTGTAGTTCAGAAGAACAAGTCGTTGTTGGCTTTCAATACTTGCACCAATGCTTGTTCATTGTTCTTGCCTAGGCTACTCTCCACATTTGTCACTTTGTAACGCCACAAATTCTGGGATGTCACGGGCTTAAAAAAATCGATAAAATTCAAAACTTTATCATAGTGCGGAAACATATTTTTCAAAAACCTTAACCTTTCAACATTTAAACGTGCATAAAACATAATAGTTTCAAAACATTTGTCCAATGAAAATAACAAAGTAAATAAAATAACTTCAATTACATTGACTCAAAGTTCAAAAGTAATAACTGTAAATAAAATCCCAAGTTTGTCCCCCGTCATCTCTCGAATCTATCATGCATCAGCACCATTTGCAACATTATCTGCTCACGTATAACATCACATGTTATACGATCATCACATTCACATGCACACACACAAACATGTATGAGTAAGCTACTAGTAAAACAATCATAACAACATGATATAACCATACTAATTAAATCAACAATAATCAAACACCCCATATGTAGCAGTAATAACAATAGGATTCCTAATCCTCTAACATAAAAATTCAATCAACCGAGTAACTCGATCCTCGATCCCAACCCCTTATGTCACTACTAACATCTCACACTTAAACTCTTGGTTTATCCACTCATTAAGACCTATGCTAACTACCTACTATAATCATTATAGTAACACCATTATCAACACAGCATAACCTGAACCATTGTGAGGTCTTCTCATAAGTCCATCTTGAGGTACATCTTCTAATACATGATGTTGACTGAGCTCCTTTAGTCGATCAACACCTTACTAACCCATAATGAGATATCTCATTTGTTATTACCATAAGGTCATCTTGATAGGGGTCCTCGTCTGTAAGGATCCACCTCCTGCGAACCCTCTTGATATCGTGTTTATATGACTATGCAACGGGTAGTCTGTACTCCTGCTTTGGCTCCTACTCTTGCGTCTAGAGGCACGTCGTCGATCAATCCTCGAGGAGTGATGTGAATAGTGTCCTCCTCTCGAGGCTTCTCTTGCGATGAGGGCTCTTGCTCGGTTCTTATGTACTTCTTGAGGTGACCCGCGTAGATCAACTCCTTAATTTTGTCACGAAGGGTGACACAATCCTCCATGGTTTGCCTCATACTCTTATGGTAGAGGCAATGCTTGTTTCCATCATCCCCTAAGAGAGTAGACCTCATCCTCTAAGGGGGAATTAGGTCAACACTCAGAGTCTCCTCAAATATCTTGGCTTTGGTCACGTTCAAAAGAGTGTATTGGTAGAAATGTGGTTCTTTAGCAAGTCTTTCAATCAGGACTCCTGTTGCCACCACCGCTATTCAATTTCTTATCTTCCTTCTCTTCACTCGCAAAAGCTTTTTGTTGATTCTAGAGTTGTGAAAATCTCACATATCTTCCAACTGCATATACTCTACAGCCCTCTCTCATCTCTTCAACGATTTTTGTTGGCCTCATTTAGAGGCTATCAGCGAATGATCCGAACTTTAGGGTGTTATCATGAGGGTGAGGGAAAACTCGTGGCTAAGATTCCTATTTGTCTATGTTAGCAAAATCATGAAGTTAGAAGTTTTGATGATGCTGAAATGAAGTCTCAAGCGCTCACTTGTTAAGAAGACCTTCAAGATGACTTCTTTTATGTGTTAAAACTTATGTAATAAGTAGATTTATGTTTAAGGCTTTATTTTTTATTGATTCCTTGTAAGTTATGCTTTAAAATTAGTTTTGGAGTCAAAAAGCTCTACAATAATCAATTAGCTACTTAAGATAATCGATTATCATAGAGAGGATTTTAAAGGTTGCTAAAAACTCAATTTTGGCTCTGGAATAATCGATTGCTAGCCTATGATAATTGATTATCCAAAATTGATTATGACTTACCATAATCAATTATGCTAACTAGCCATTGGAGTTTTTAGGCATGTTTTTTGTTGTTATGCATTAATTAAATACACAATCGATTACCATAAGTGTATAATCAATTATCATGCGAGAAAAAACTGACAACGAATTTTTGGAGGTGTCCTTAAGTGAGGTCTTTATAAATATGCTTTAGATTCTCATTCTAACACACAAAAACATGTATGTTTGTTTTGAACTATGAAAAGTGTGATTTAGGGTTTGTGTAATGTAAGACCCGTATAAATAAAATGACTTTTTATTTTAATTATTTTATTTTGGGATAATATTTAATAAATTATTTTTTGAAATGGTGTTGTGAAATATTTAATGAGGTGAATCAAATTAAATTAATAATCGTTTTATGTTAATTTACAAAAAAAAAGAAGCTTGAAAGAGCAATTAAATATAATTGTTTGCGTTATATATCAGTGGATGGCGCCTGGTCTAGTGGTTATCGTGTGTGCATGTTCAAACCCTCCTAAGAGCCAAAAGACTCCTAGGTTCCTTTTAATTTTCCACCTTGCAGGTGTAGGGACTATGAGGTAAGAAAGAGAAAAATATTCTCCCTTGGCACTTGAAATTTTGTGCAGCGTGATGGCTTTGTGCATGAGTTTAGAAAGAGAAAAAAGTGTTGCAAATGAGATTCCTTGTGCGTTGCAGTAGAGGTCTACCCTCTTGAGTTTGCTTTTCTTTTTGGGCTTAATAGCTTATTTTTTCCCCATTTTTACTGAATTTTTTCAATTAGGTCTCTCTTTTTAAAAGTGTGTCAAATTGGTTCTCACTTAATAAATTTTGCGTCAACGTCGTTCCTTCCGTTAAATACGCACAAACTGCATTAATTTTTTTTTTCTCGCTCTTCTGCTCCTCTGTAACACAACAAACCTTTCTCTTTCTTTTATCAGTGCTATCTTTTCATACTTTTGCATATTGTATTCTTTGGATAAATGACAACAAAATTCAATTTCTAGAAAAGGATAATTTTGTACTGACACAAATTAAGAGAACAATGCAACAGAAAGTAAGGAAATCAATTATAATGAATATAGAAATTGTTTAGAGTAATAAGTTCTTTCAAAAAAAATAAATAAATAAATTAGAAGTGTTGATATTAAAATAATAGAAATGAGATGCATGATTGTGATAACATTCATTCCTAAAATGAATACTACTAACTTATTTATTTGACTAGTTGATTTATAGGCACAAAGCAATTTAGGCACAGTTCTACTAGAGGTTTGCTAAATATCAATCAGGTGAAGCCAATATGGAATCATATTAATACATAGATTAGAAGGTGAAGCCCCAAGTAGCAAGTGAGAAACCATTATTTCAAAGAAAATTACATAAACAATTTGAACAAGCAATTCAGATGGAAATGATTGCCAGCTTTTTAATGCCACATCATGATGTACCCCAACTCAAAATCTTCTATCTCCTATTTTCTTTTTTCCATTTCTACACTGTCACATAAATCTAAAATCTGATGTGCCTTAGGAACTTAAGATCAAATCTTATTCAATAGAATTGCAATTACAATTTTCCCATGGAACGTAATCAGGATGAGATGTAGTATCCTTGACGCCCAATATATTATGGTGTAGTTAGTTTGGCACCAAATGGTAAACCACTGGGGAGTGCATGCTAAATTAATAATAAATGATTTGTAGTCAATGAATCCTTGGGATTGAGGATAAATATAGGACAAGTTCTACTCTGTCAATCCTTAGCGTCAACTTTGCCAAGAGTTGTAGGTCATTTCTATCTAAAATAATTTGTTCCTACCTACACCAAAATAAAATTCCTATACTGTTTTTGTGATGTGATGAGATCAGAACCTAATTAATAAAGACAACTCATTCAACGGACTACATGGAAAACATGATAGCCACTATCGCCACTAGTTAAACGTTGACAACAACTTTACACAACATTAGCCCTTCCTTCAGCATCTTCATATCCCATAAACAAAGTAATATCTACTAAAAAGAAAAGATTTGTTGATGATGAAAGATAAACATTGTTCATCAACATTCTTGATTTTAACCATTATAATGAGAAAAAGAAGAGTTCTTTAACCTTGAGGCACGTAAATTATGCTAAATTTTCAAACAATTTTCTGTTGGTACGAGCTTCTGCAAATTGGAGATTATCATAGTTCTTACAAGAACGTTAGCATTAGAAATTAGAAAGGCAACAATAAGAAATAATTCCAACCGGAAAAACCAATCATAATTAACTAAAACCATGCCACAATTCAAAACACCATTCAAATAATAATAAAAATTACAAAACAGATATACAATTGACTTGGAAAATGCGAAATAGAAGATATGATACCATGATCATAGAAGGGAAATCGTTGCATTTGTTGTAGAGCATTGGAAGTAGAAGAGACCTCCTCAAAGACCACCCAAGCTTGACCTTTGTGTTTTAGGGTTTTAAAAGCTAACACCTCAAGTATCTTCGCGAACTGAGTGAAAACAACATTTAGAGACTTCTTCAACTCTACATCCAACATACGACAATTCAAAGAACGTATAATCCATCAAAATCGAAGTTGCAGAAACACTTTTTTTGGTATTGCAAAAGTATGAAAAGATAGCATTGACCAAAGAAAGAGAAAAGTTTGTGGTGTTATAGAGGAGCAGAGGAGAGAGAAAAAAAAAGTTAACGTCGTTTGTGCGTATTTAACGGAAGGGACGACATTAACGTAAAATTTAGGATTAATACCTATTTTGGTCCCTATATTTGTTAGTTTTGTTCAAAATTGTTCTCACTTTTTTTATATGTTCAAAGTGGTCATTCTTTTGTAAAAGTTGTTCAATTTGGTCCTTTTTGCTAACCGCGTTTAAATCGCTAACAACGTTATGTCCATCTCAGCCAATATTGAATGAGCTGTCAGTTTTGGATATGTCAGAACAATTGGTACTGTTATAGAGTCGCGCAACGGAATAAATTAAGATAGCAGAAAGCGTGTTCGGTCAAACTCGTATTAAGATAGTCCGTTTTAGAAAATCAATTTTCTTAGAGAAAATTTATCGAACAATTGATATGCGAAAAATGTAAGGAGTGTAGGGAGTAGAAAAATTCAACACAGAGCTTTTATCCTGGTTCGATTCAAAAGAATCTACATCCAGTTGTTAATCACTATAAAAAGTGATTAACGTTTTTCACTAAAAATTAGTTTCACAGATTTACAATGGAGTGAATGGAATAGAAAGATAAAACCTTCCTTCGACGAACGAACCATAAGGGAGCTTCCTTCGACCAACGAACCGGAAGCAGGAATCTGCACTTTCCTTTGACCAACAAACTAGAACAGTGCAAATAAAATCTTCCTTCGACACACGAACCGGAAGATGACAGCCTTACCAATTCGAAGAGAACCGCTCCGACCTTTGACCTACAACGCGCGAGCTTCTCCTATTCACGAGACTAGGCAAAGCATTTGAACTAGCTTTTGGAACTTCCTCAGATAGATTGTATTCTCAAAAAGCTCAAAGTTAACCCTCTAAGGGTTTTGGAACACTTATATATAGGCAACTGGTCTGAGTTTGAAAAGACAGGTTACAACTGCCACTGATATCGATTATTGTTAGTGATAATCGATTATTTAAGTCCGTTACAAGGTTTTTCAAAACGTTATAATTGATTATCCTGAGGAACAATCGATTATTCCAGAGACTTGGGCAGTTCTCATCAGGACCAATTGATAATCGATTATTTAAAGGAATAATCGATTATTCCAAAGTGAAATTCTTTCTCAAGAGTGCTCATGATAATCGATTATAGTTTCTTATAATCGATTAAATGCGTAACTTAACTAAAGATACAAGATTTTCTAAGTTTTTACATACTCAAAGACTTTCCTAATACATTTATATTCTATAAAGTGCTTTTACAACATTTATAACAACTTCTTCAAGTCTATCTTCATGCAGCATCATCAAAATCGTTTATCTTCAAATTTACCAATGCTCCTCATTGGTAACAAAATATAGGTGGCAAGTTAAGGGAAATTGACGTGGCAATGATAAGTTAAATTGTTGTTAAATTGCAATTTGGGTTCGAAGGGGCCTATAATTAGGGTTCAATTTGGGTTGAAGAATCTATGGATTTGGGGATTTTTCAGGTTTTCGTCTTTCCCTTTCGACTTGGAGAAGGGTTTTCTGATTCTTCTTTGTAGGTTAATGGTGCGAAACTTGGGGTTTTTGTTTCTTACGTTTTGGTCTTGCAACTTTGGGATTTTTCGTTTGCAAATTGGTTCTTGTTTGTTTTCTGCAAACTAGTGTTAATGATCTTGCATTTTGGGATTTTTCTGTTCTCGGCTCACGATTTGGGGGTTAAGGTTCTAATTTGGATTTTTTTTGTTTCTATTTTTCGCGTTTCTGGACTCTTATTGGTTGGTGGTGATGGTTGTGAGAGTCAGAGCTATGGAGATGCTGGTTGGTTGCGGCCATGGGGGCTCGCGGTGGCTTCCGGCGACGTTGGAATTTGGCTAGTTTGGACTGTGCTGGGAAAGAACTCAAAGTTGGGGAAAACAAAAATGATCAGCGTTCTTGAAAAGGAAATCAAGCATTTTGGGAAAATTAATTAGGGTTTAATTGTAATACACCCAATTAAGATTTAGAAATAATTAGGAATTAACATTTAACACTAGTTAATAGAAATCCTAACCTCTAATTATTTACCACATATTTTAAAAACTGACACTTTATTCAATATTGGGTAAGATGGGCATTACTTCATTAATTATTTAAACACCGTTAGTGAAAAGGACCAAATTGAATAATTTTTATAGAAGAAGGGACCACTTTGAACATCTAAAAAAAATGAGAACTACTTTAAACAAAACTAGCTAATATAGATACCAAAATAGGTAGTAAGCCTTTAAATTACTTGTATTTGGATATATGTTTTCGATACTATTAATTTGAATTTGTTTTAACTTTTATTTACTTATCGATTGACTTCTACTCAGATGTATGTTTTAAATATTAATTGTTTTTTTTAATTTAATTTGTATCTCATTTAAAAACTCAAAATGTTTTCTTTTTTAATTCGTGGGTTGAAAATGGGTATCCAATGGGTAGCGAGTATGATTTTTTTATGTGGGTCAGGTAATAGGTAGGCATTATCCATGCCTGACTGGACCTGTTGTCACCTTATATAGGAGTCTCCATGATGGTCGATGTGAAAGGTAGTAGGTTGATCATGTTCAATGTTTGCTAGGATGGGTTCTCTTTGCTAGCTCTCGTGCTACCGTCATGGATTATCCTGCACAGGTTCTCTTTGCTAGCTCTCGTGCTACCGTCATGGATTATCCTGCACGGGTCTTCTTTATGTCTGGTTGGAACAGGTTGATGATGTTGTAATTGTTGTTGTTGGGTTGGGCTGATGTGGTAGACGCTGATTGCCGAGCACTTTGCTCTAGGTGCATGCTTGCATTTTCGTCCCTAAGGGTCGTCAGGTCCTCTTCATATCTTTGTTGCACTTCTTCCATCTGCCTTTGCATTTTTCTTATCATCTCTAGTTAACTTAGGTGATTCTCTAACTCCTCTGCCACAACGTTGCTCGTCATATTCTTTGTAGTCACCATAGGATTTGTTGGTTGCTAAATACTCGGTCTCACGATGGATGTTAAAATGTTTCTAGGTGTAGGGTTGAGGTCAATGGTCCAACGTTTAATAAGTCATCTAAATGTCCAAAAGTTTTCTTTAACTCTGAGTCCTCTCGTAATCGTTTGTCTAAGCATTTGGAGGGAACATCTAGAAAGACACTGGTACCAAAATAAGCTCAATGTTGACAGTTTAAATAATCACATGTAATGGATTTTTTTATCAGCAATGATATGTCCCAATTGTAAATAATCACATTTTACTTTTAAATTAATCAACATTAAGATTAATTATCTTGATTGTTGATTGATCTGTTTGATTCTTCTACAGTCTAATTATGATAATAATTTGTACGTCTAATGAAATGTGATTGTGTGATGGTTTGTGTCTAGGTCTAACCGGATGATCATATCCCTTTATTTTTTGTTTTTATCCTTCTTGCAATTTTTAATTTTCATTTAGAACGTATGCAGCTTTTATCTTAAATTTTAATCGTTTATATATATATATATATATATATATATATATATATATAAAATCATTCCATAATCTTCATTTCTTTCATAAAAAAGTATTTTTGGATTTATTTCATAACACGTACTCTCTGTCTCTTTTTTTCATTTTTAATTTATTTTTATGTCAAAAGATACCCTCCAGATTACAAATTTGACATGTTTTTTTTGTTCATAAATTTTACGTTATAGCAGCTAACGTTTTGTTGACTCCTTGAACTTTCGTATATCATATTTACCTTCAGACGCTCTTAAATGTAATTGTTGATTCAAATATCATTTTTCTTTCAATTTTTTAATCCAATTCTTTTTTATCACTAAATCAAATATAAATGATTAAAATAAACTACAATTATAATTCATATTCTTTTTAATTTCTTATTTTCATTTTTTTTTTATTTTTTCAGATAATATTAGTTGTGAGATCTTAAAAAATCTGCAATGTTAATTTAATCCTCAATTTTGCATACATTTGTTTATTTAATTTTTTATATTTAGAATAAAATATTTCCCGATGATATCTTCTTAAATAAATGTTAAGATCTAGCATTCAATAAGATCAAAATATAATTAAAATCAGAAAATAAATTAAAGATCAAGCCACGCAAATTTCTTTGTAATATTAACCATTCAAATTAAGAATATGTTACATGAAATAACACACAAAGGCAGAGATGTACAACATCGGACAAGAATTGAACAAAATGAGACACTAACACGGATAAGGAAAATAAATTACAGTATCAACGTCGGAAAGAGTGACACCAGGAACAAAATTGAACACTTTAAATATTATGTTAAACATAACACTTTCAGAGGAGGAAGAAAGAAAAGAAAACTACTCTGGCAATTTGTCCTTCAAATAGTTCAGAACAGCTTTAGTTCCTTTAGACAAAACAGTCCTTCGAATGCTGAAACAAGTGAAGAAACATCAAAATTTTCACCAATCATGGTTATCAATTATCAGTTCATTTTGGACACCCAGCTTTCCCATATATTGAGATCTAGCTGATCTCTATATTTTTATTTCTGCTTTGTTAGGAACTCAAGCTGCATAGAATTTTACTTTTGCAGTCCAGTTGGTTAAGTAAAACCGTACGTAATAGTAAGGGTAATTAAACTATACCCTTTGCAGTTTATCAATTGCTCAATTATGTCTAAAACTCTAGTTCTTTAAATCAAGGGAAGTTGACAAAATTTAATATTTTTCACTCCAATCAAAATTCATGAGGATTTAGTGACAATTTATAGGGTAAGTTGTGAAAGTGCTAAATTACATGGGGATAATTATGTAATTTCGCTAATACTAAGCACGAGTAAACATAGTTAAATTGGTGAGTCACACAAGCGTCGAAGCACCATCCAATTCAACCAAGAACACAATGTTGATTATGAAAAAGGCAGAAGAATGGGGGAATAATTTTAAAATGTAGTTCTTGGCATTGACCCTTAGAATTTATCTTTCCTCATGTGAAAGATTGTTAAACCTGAAGCATAAATATAGCAGAGGCAAACAATAACTATATTTGCAAAACCCAGACTGCTGCCAAAAAAATAGTTCTCCATTTTTAGAAAGCACATCGAAAGGTTGGGGCAAGGGGAGGTTACCTTCTAAGAGGATTTCCATCAAGTCTCAACGCCTGCAGGCTTGGTTCCAGCAAACCCTAATCAAATAAATTACAGATGATAAAAGTGAATCAAAGTGACATCATGGAGACGGAGTCAAAATAAATTCAATCAAATTTCCTGTTTGATCCTCGTTACATGCCCATCAGTGACACTTATTATATCACCCACTATTTCTCGGAATACATTTGAATAGGAAATACAGTCACAGTAAAGAAATGAAACCACCCCTTTATTTTAAATTAGAATCCACTATCAAGTATCATTTCTGTTTTCTAACCTTTTTCTTATTAATATTAAACCTCTTTCTTAACTAATTATGTACATATTTTTGTTATGTTAATTATTTTTTTATTAAGCTATATTGTTTGGATTCTACTTAAATAATTACTTATAGGTATCTGTTGGAACTTTTGTCAGTTAGGTCAACAAAATTAACAACCACTCTCCCCTTTTGAGAGAGGGACTTTATATATTTCTCACCAGCTCAGGTGGAAGAACTGAGATGTTGTTATCAGATAGGTCAAGCTCCTTGAGAGAAGTGAGATTCTTTAACCCCTGAAAACAAGTTCATACGTAAGCAAAGGAAAAAAAAGTCCATAGTAAGCAAAGGGAAAAACTTAATAGAAAAAATTAGTTAAATCGTTCGTAATATACTGGACAAGACAAGTTTTAGGAGCTAAGTTTCCATTTGTGCGTCCATCTACATGACTCATGCTCGAGAGGTCAAATTATACTTGAAATTCAGCTTTCTGATCACTAATAATTTAAGAAAGCATGTTAAAGAATTTAACGGAGCTAAAGATTGAAATATGACATTTCTCTTCAATCACAAGCCTATGGTAGAAAAAAATTCAATTTTATGAACTTGTTACTGTGAGTACATTATCTATAAGATTTGAATTTAATAGGCACAAATACAAACAGCTGGTCCCTAAGCTATTGTCATTATCTAAACAATATCAAGTTCAAGGATATTATCATAACTTTTCACGAGATATAAATAAGCAAGCAGCTACACAAGCTTAATCCCTGTTTTCGAGTCATAGAAAAAATGTTACCACTGGAATTGATTGAAGGGAATTCTGACTCAAGTCTAGGATCCGTAGCTGATGCAGCACCACTATATCTGATGGGACTTCACTGAGCTTCATTCTTCTGTTAATTTTGTGATGTGAAAGTTAAGCCAGGCTCCCAAGAAGATAAAGGAATATGAAAGTTAAATCTGTGTATGTGTGTGAAGTTATCTGCTCACACTTGCCATAACCAACCTTAGGTAAATCTCTTGCAGGTAAGGCAAACTAGAAAATGCAGGTCCATCTAGTAATGAAGCTGCATTACCGCTTAGATCCAGGATCTGAAGCTTAGGCACCACTTCAAAGCCATCGGAAGGTATCTATAGTTGAAATGACATAAGGTCAGTCACACCATCATCTGATTTATATTTATGGCGATAAGAAAGCATGTAAACATAGAAATTTCACAACCAACAGTGTTTCTGTCACTAACTGACAGATACGTAGAGGAATTAATATATGCAAATATTTCATAACATGCAGCAGAGTACATGCCTATTATAAAAATCTAATCACGTGAAATTTTGAGAAATACTAACTACTATTTTGGCAATATATCACTTCAACTGTCAATTATATAATAACTATGAGGAATTAAACCATACATTGACCTTTTCTTTATTCTAAGATAACTCTATAAATTGTATGAAAAGTGTTAGGATATTTATCCTATTTTATCATCATTATAGTGTGTCAAGGGTTACCCTATTTATCATGATTATATTATGTCTAGGATTACCCTATTTATCATGATTATAGTGTGTCTAGGGTTACCCTATTTATCATGTATTTGTATATCAATTTATTCTTATAAATAGAAGATTGTGAGAGGGATCAATTAAGCCCTCTAGAATTATTTTATAGTTTCAATCTTAAGTTGGTATCAGAGCGGGTCGATCCCGCTCTGGTTTCTATCTCGTAATATATATCTGTCCGGCGTCACAGTTCTTTGTCGCCCGCCGCTGCCCGCTGCTGCCCGCCGCCGGCCACCGTCAACCGTCGGCCACCGTCGTCCGTCGCCGGCCACCGTCGTCCGTCGCCGGCCACCGTCGTCCGTCGCCGGCCACCGTCGTCCGTCGCCGGCCACCGTCCGGCCACCGTCACCGCCGGCCACCGCCCGCCATTGCCGGCCACCGTCGTCCATCACTGTCAAAGTTTCCTTCGTCTAAACCCTTAGGGTTTTCTTGTTCTTCGTTAGTACTATTCGTCTTCTTCAAAAATGGCATCTGGCAGTACTCTTTCCTTCTCTGGAAGTCCATCAATTACCTCCGAGAAGCTAAATGGAAAAAAATTATCTATCATGGTCTGCTGCCGTTGAAATGTGGTTCCTTGGCCAAGGGCATTATGACCACCTTGAGCGAGATGGAAGCCATGTGCCTACTGAAAAAGCTGATCAGTGGAAACAAGCAGATTTCCAGTTGTGTGCCCTGTTATGGCAATCAGTGGAACCCAAACTTTTTGTATCTTTGAGGGCTTTCAAAACTTGTCACTCCTTTTGGAAGAAAGCCCAAAGCATTTATGCCAACGATATTCAACGTCTCTATGACACTACGAATAAACTTGCATCTCTTAAAATGGCAGACCATGATATGGTGTCCTTCATGGCTGAAGCCCAATCTGCTGTCGAAGAACTTAGGATGTTTTTGGAAGTAGATCCATTAGAGGATATAAAAAAGAAACTAGACAAATTCTACATGGTGTTGATCCTTCGTGCCCTACATCCCGATTTTGATCATCTCAGAGATCAACTTCTAACTAGTCATGAGGTCCCCTCTATGGAAACATTGACCACTCGCCTTCTGCGTGTCCCGGTATCTCAAACTCAAGAAGCGCATGAACTAGTGGAACCATCTGTCCTGGTTGCCACACGAGGAAGAGGAGGACGTGGCACTAGAGGAGGAGGACGAGGAGGTCGGGGACGTACTCAATGCACATATTGTAAAAGGATGGGTCATACTCAAGAGAATTGCTACTCCTTACATGGTTTCCCTTCCAAAACCGCCAATATTTCGAAGACTGAAACTTCCACTTTGAAAACTAAAACCTCCACTTCTATGTTTTCTGAGGATGAATATCAAGAGTATTTAAGGTTAAAGTCTAACAGCTTGGCACAACCATCTCAATCTCCCAATACATCAACAGCCTGCGTTTCTCAATCTATGGAATGTCAAAATTCATGGGTAATTGACTCAGGTGCTTCTGATCACATTTCTGGTAATACCTCTTTGTTCTCATCTATTTCCTTTCGAGAAAAACCTCATTTCATAACCCTTGCAAATGGATCTAAAACTTCTTCCAAAGGAGTCGGTCATGTTTCTTTGTCTCCCTCCCTCAATCTCAACTCAGTCCTTTTTGTCCCTAATTGTCCTTTTAATTTAATTTCCTTAAGCCAGTTGACAAAAATGTTAAATTGTTCAATAACCTTTGATCATAAATCTTTTGTTATACAGGAGCGTGGTTCGGGGAGACAGATTGGAGAAGGATATGAAGCTGGCGGATTATACCATTTTGGATCTCGTCCAAGGGTGTCTTGTGTTGCTGCTCTTAATCCTAAAGTGCTACATGATCGACTTGGCCATCCTCATTTGTCCAAATTAAAAAAGATGTGTCCTGAACTTAGTGGTCTCCAAACCTTAGAATGTGAGTCATGTCAATTAGGAAAACATGTTAGATCTTCCTTTCCTAAAAGGTCTCAATCAATATGTAATTCTAGTTTTTCCATCATCCATTCTGATATATGGGGACCTAGTCGTATCTCCTCCTTTGGTTTTAGATATTTTGTTACCTTTATTGATGAATATTCAAGATGTACTTGGGTTTATCTTATGAAAAATCGTTCTGAATTGTTAGCTATCTTTACATCCTTTTTGAATGAAATCAAGAATCAATTTGGTCAAGTAATCAAAATATTAAGAAGTGATAATGCCAAAGAGTATTTTTCATCCTCCTTTTCTGCCATCTTGAGTTCCCATGGTATCTTACATCAGTCTACTTGTCCTCATACACCACAGCAAAATGGTATAGCAGAACGAAAAAATAGACACTTGGTTGAAACTGCTCGTACCCTTTTGCTTGGTGCCCATATTCCTGTCCATCACTGGGGGATGCCATCTTAACTGCATGTTATCTTATTAATAGGATGCCCTCCTCCTCTCTTGATAATAAAGTCCCTTTCTCCATTTTGTTTCCTAATGATCCTCTCTTTCATACATCTCCCCGAGTGTTTGGCTGTGTATGTTTTGTTCATGACATGTCTCCAGGTCTAGACAAACTCTCCGCTCGCGCTCTCAAATGTGTCTTCTTAGGCTATTCTCGACTTCAAAAAGGATATCGGTGTTACTCTCCTGAAACTAAGAAGTATTACATGTCTGCCAATGTCACATTCTTTGAACAAACTCCTTACTTCTCTCCATCTGTTCAGGATGTTTCTATCCTCCAGCAGGTCCTTCCTATTCCAATGGCTGAGTCAAATAGCTCCACTGTCTCTGTCATTCCCAGTCATGATCACAATCCTTCTACACCTGTTTCTCCACATACTGAGATCATCCCACACAAGGCCTCAATGGATAGTCCACCTCCCCAAGACAATGGTGAATCTCCTACTTCAGATTCTTCTCCCTCGTCACCTCCTCCCACGCCTCCTGGTGCAAATGATTCAGCATGGCCTATTGCCCTCAGAAAAGGTACTCGTTCCACTCGAAACCCTCATCCCATTTATAATTTTCTAAGCTATCATCGATTGTCGCCCTCCTATTTTTCTCTTTTATCCTCAGTGTCCTCTGTTGTTATACCCAAGAATGTGAAAGAAGCACTTGATCATCCTGGATGGCAACAAGCTATGATTGTAGAAATGCAGGCTCTTGACCACAGTAATACTTGGGAGCTGGTGCCCCTTCCCCCAGGAAAAAAGGCGGTTGGTTGTCGATGGGTGTATGCAGTTAAAGTTGGCCCTGATGGTGAAATTGATCGGCTCAAAGCTCGGCTTGTTGCAAAAGGTTACACTCAGGTTTATGGTCTTGATTATTGTGACACTTTCTCTCCTGTAGCCAAGATGACTACTATTCGTCTCTTCTTTGCCATGGCAGCCATTCGTCACTGGCCACTTCATCAATTGGATATCAAGAATGCCTTCCTACATGGTGATCTTGAGGAAGAAGTTTATATGGAGCAACCTCCAGGGTTTGTTGCTCAGGGGGAGTCTGGTATGGTATGCAAATTGCATCGATCTCTATATGGCCTCAAGCAATCCCCACGTGCTTGGTTTGGAAAGTTTAGCTCCATTGTTCAAAAATTTGGGCTAAAACGCAGTGAAGCAGACCATTCAGTTTTTTATTGTCATTCTTCTCTCGGGAAATGTGTTTACTTAATAGTATATGTTGATGATATTGTCATTACAGGAAATGATGCTGTTGGAATATCTCAACTAAAAGAGTACTTGTGTAGACATTTTCAAACCAAGGATCTTGGAAGTCTCAAATATTTCTTAGGCATTGAAGTAGCGCAATCAAAAGATGGAGTTGTAATCTCCCAAAGGAAGTATGCTCTTGATATATTACAAAAAACAGGCATGATTGATTGTAGACCGGTAGACAGTCCCATGGACCCAAACCAGAAATTAAGGACAGAAGAAGGTGAATTATTCTCCGATCCAGAGAGGTATAGGAGGCTGGTTGGCAAACTGATTTATCTCACTATTACAAGGCCAGATCTATCCTTTGCAGTTGGAGTGGTTAGTCAGTTCATGCAGGCTCCATGTATTGACCATTGGAATGCTCTCATTCGCATTCTAAGGTATGTAAAGAAGGCTCCCGGGCAAGGATTGTTATATGAAGATAAAGGAAGCATTCATGTCTCTTAGTCAGTTCATGCAGGCTCCATGTATTGACCATTGGAATGCTCTCATTCGCATTCTAAGGTATGTAAAGAAGGCTCCTGGGCAAGGATTGTTATATGAAGATAAAGGAAGCATTCATGTCTCTGGGTATTGTGATGCAGATTGGGCAGGTTCACCTATTGATAGACGGTCTACAACAGGATATTGTGTTTTTCTGGGAGGAAACATTATTTCATGGAAAAGTAAGAAACAGAATGTAGTAGCTCGATCAACCGCGGAAGCCGAGTATAGGGCAATGGCATCACTAACATGTGAACTTATATGGGTGAAACAATTCCTTCAAGAGGTTAAATTTTGTGACATCCATACTATGAAGATGTATTGCGACAATCAAGCTGCTCTCCACATTGCATCAAATCCAGTGTTTCACGAGAGGACTAAACATATAGAAATTGATTGTCATTTTGTTCGTGAAAAGTTGTTGACCAAAGAAATATGTACTGAGTTTATTGGGTCAAACGATCAACTCGCAGATGTATTGACCAAGTCATTAAGGGGTCCTCGGATTGAGTTTATTTGTTCCAAGCTTGGTACATACAATTTGTATGCTCCAGCTTGAGGGGGAGTGTTAGGATATTTATCCTATTTTATCATCATTATAGTGTGTCAAGGGTTACCCTATTTATCATGATTATATTATGTCTAGGATTACCCTATTTATCATGATTATAGTGTGTCTAGGGTTACCCTATTTATCATGTATTTGTATATCAATTTATTCTTATAAATAGAAGATTGTGAGAGGGATCAATTAAGCCCTCTAGAATTATTTTATAGTTTCAATCTTAAGTAAAAGCAATGACCATCAACGAGAGATAAAACATTATTTCTATGGATTTTACAATTTGAAAAACCATATTAACTATTCATAAAGTATTGTGTCCAGTAACGGTCTATACACATGTTGATACCACCATTCATTTTATAAGAAAAAGAACAGAGAGAACCTCTCAGGATCATTAGTTGTTACCTGTCTAAGGGAATTGTTGTCCATCTTCAAACATGAAAGGCTTGAAAGTGATTTAAGAACTGAAGTTGGCCACTCTATAATTTGATTCTTAGATAAAATCAATGTCTGGAAAGTGTACAATGTACAAATGAATTAATACATCATTTTCAATCTGTAGCAGGTCCATTTATGATCAGAATACCTAAGCAATCTTCCTAACCCTCAAACATCTATCAATCAACAAATGACCATTAAATCTGGAAACCTATTATCATTATTAACATATCCATAAATTGCTTTGAGACTGAATCTTCATGAAATAATCACTCAACAGAAAGAAAAGGGTTTACCATATGAAAAATGTTTAACTAAATACAAACAAAATGAAGGTAACTGTGAAAAACATTTTCCTTCCAATTTAGTATGTTAAGGATCATTTTTGTTGTTGTATAATTTCAGCGCAAGACCAAAAGTGGAATAATTGCAAAGAAAAATTCGTAAACAATAATTTATGGTATGTGGAAAAATATGAAAAAAAAACAAGAAAATGGTAGAAAAAATTACGATCCTTTTGAAAACCAGAAGATAAGGTTTAACCTGGAGTGAAACACAAGAAGAAAGTTCAACAGGCAACTCCTGGATGGAGTTTCTTGAAAGATCAAGTTTTATGACCTCCCCTGATTCCCACACTTCTGATGGGACAGCAGTTAATTCCAACCCCTCCATAGAAAGTTCCTGAAGACAATTATAAATAGATCGGTGATTAGAGGGGAAACGAATGTCCAGGTAAAGAAACTTAATGAAAGTTAAGTTAACAAAGAAATATTTCTTTTATTAGCCGATAATGGGATTACATTACACATATCAGAAAAACACAATAACATTAACCCATTGTCAAACTACAATGTAATCAACTTCAATATTAACATGATTGGTACATAACAAACATACTCATGTTTTTTTGTTATTTTTATCCCCAAAAGATTCTGAAATTCTTACCAAAAGTAGAAAAAAAAAAAGATTTTGACCCTTTTTCCCTGTTACAAGCACATCGCCATGTGCCTGACTTTGATAGTTGAATTTTCACTAGAACATTTAAGTATCACCTAGTATCCTACTAACCTCTATAAGCAGAAGAAAACATAAAGAATGAGTTCCTTGGAAAAATCAAGTAATTTCAAACAACTATTTGGCACATGTATTATTCAGTGTATGCAATAGTACAAAGTGACTTTCCAATCGTGTTGAAGCAATTAATGCACATTGTGATATCAACAAAGACACAGTGATAGGATATGTAATGTGTATGTTAGGAGGAAACATATTAAAAAGTAGTTGTTAGTTGGGTCGTTAGGTTGAGTGAGACTTTCTATATAAAGTGGGTTCATTGTATGTAGGGGGATAGTTTTTGATGTTTAAGAATTGTTGACAGGATCATTGGCATCCTGTAGGAAGGGGAGCATTGTCCCTTGGAAGCATTCATGCGGTACTTGTTGCCTAGAATCAATAATACGAGGTATATTCAGTGAGTTTAGGAGTTTGCAGTGATTTTCCTAGTTTCCTCTATCTAGAAACCTAACAATTTAGTCTGACCTGCCAGATCAAGAAGAGGAAGAATCATGGAAGGCAGAGTGAATGCACTTGAAAGTGGGGCCAACAAACAGTGTAAGGTGAGGACAGTAGTGAGGGAAAATATTCAAGAAATGAGACACTGATAGATTTATTGGAACAAGAAATCCAGAACTCACACCCGAAAACACCAACACACACAGATAAACACTAAAAGCAGTCTGTATTATTATTCTTGATGACAAAGAATACAAGGTATACAGCCCAGACACTTCCAAGGAAGCCCTCTCCCTTCACACAAGATGCAATGGTTCTGTCTCTAAGATACAACAAAACAAAACATGTTTGTCCCTAAACACCCCTTCCACCTTATAGCGCTATCCCCTACCAGAACATACAACAGCTAACCTCCTAACGGCCCTAACTGTCCCCCTAACCCTCCTTACAACTTATAACCTATTTCTTTTAATTCCTTTTCCTCCTTTCATACACTCTCAAAGTCCTATCAGACATAGTATGTAAGAAATGAAAGAAATGATGCAGAAGTCCAAAAACCACGAAAGGGGCTCAGAAGGAAGTGAGAATTCTGTTAACATAGGAAAAAAGGGAAGGATAGAGGAACTTCTTCAAGATATCATGAAAGGAAAGAAAGAGTTAAAGACGGGGTAGGGATGCTGAGAAAGATAGATTGTAGGACATAAAGAAAGCAAAGAAACTCTTAGATGGAGGAGAAAATTTAATCAATTGGGAGAAGAAAAGATAAGAGGATGTCATTGATAATAATGGAACTAGGAAGGGTGAGGAAGAACCACTTTGCCCGTGGGTTGAAAGAGTGGAGTTGTCCACATTTGAAGGGAATGGCACCCAAGGTCAAACAACAAGGGCAGCAAATGTTTTTGAAGTTCAAAACATCAAAGGATCAACAAAAGTACACCCAACTTTCAATAACAGGGAAGAAAAGGGGTTCAAGACCTAGCAACAAAAAACCAAGAACCTTTCTTGGGAAGATATTGCAACAACTCATCTAAGGATAAGGAATGTGGAAGTTTTACTTGAGAGTTTGGCAGCAGTAACATGGACCAGGAGCGGGGAAACATTCATCCAAGAATTCAAGATATTGGTGTCACAAGTAAATCCAACACCAGAATTGAGGGAATATTTTTTGACAAAGCTTCAAGTCCTATGCAAGAAGAGCAAGATATCACCAACACCTCCAATATAGACAGGGCTGAGTTTTTATCTGTGTTTGGAGAGCAAGGACCCAAATGAGAGTGTGGTGTCATTTGGTAGGAGTCGTTGGGTTGTTTGGATGTCTATGTTGAACCAGAGGCCTGGATCCAATCACATGCATAGAGATTCTTATGGCTGGTTTGTGGCGGATAATAAGTGCAGTGACAATAATAGATGGGAATGGAATGATGATAGGAAAATATCGAATTTTTTAAATATGGATTCAGGGTTTTTGGTGGATGACACCACAGTTTTTAACACCTCATTTCATGTTATCAAGGAATTTAGCAACTTCTCCAAGGGTGTTTCTGTCACTGCTGGGAGAAGTGAGAGTGGTGTTAGGAAGTCTGATGGGCATATTGGGAAGTTCACTTGGCAAATTGAGAATTTTACTAGGTGGAAGGACTTGCAAAAGAAAAGGAAAACCACAGTTACAAATTCAAGAAATAATTCCAGTGATTGGAATTGTTTCGTTAGTCATCGTCTAGCAGTTGTGAACCAGAAAATGGAGGATATATCTATCACCAAGGAATCTCAGAACCACTACTCAAAAGCTAAAAAGGATTGGGGTTGGCGTGAGTTTGTGACACTCATCAATCTCTTTGAACATGATTCAGGTTTTCTTGTCTAGGACAATGTCATATTCTCGGCTGAAGATTTTACTAAGAATAATTTTGATTTGAGCAGCAATGGCTCTCCCTTGGATAATTCTGGCAAAAGAAGTTCATTTACATGGAAAGTTGAGAATTTCCCTACTTTGAAGGAAATAATGAAGAAACGAAAAATGTTCCGTAAATTCTTTCAAGATGGTGGAAGTGAACCTCGAATTGGTGTATATAAGTCATTTGGCACTATATGTATTTATTTAGAGAGTGACCAGGCTGTTAGCAATTTTCCAGATAAAGATGTTTGGGTGAGATACAAGATGGCTGTGGTGAATCAAAAGGACCCAGCCAAGACTGTGTGGAAAGAATTGGCTATCTGCACAAAAAAGTGGAATAATTATGTGTTGCAGTTCATGAAGGTGTCTGAAACGTTAGAAGCAGATGCAAGATCTCTTGTAGGGGAAAGTGGAAATGAGGAAGATATTTTCAGAAATCTTTTGTCTCGAGCTGGATTCCCTTTAACTTATGGAGATAATCCTTCTCGAGCACAAGTTACTTTGAGGAAGAAACTTCAGATGGATGCTGGTACTGATCTTCAGGTCTATCATGACGATCCTGCAAAAGTGAAGTGCCTGCTTCTACCTACCAAGCTGTTTGGTACATGTGAAAGGAAGAAGGCCACCAAAGTTGATCTTCCCCGAGTTTGATGAATCTGCTGATGGGATATCAAGTCTTGCAACATGTGTTAATCCAAGGGCAGAAAGGAAGCCCTGAGGCAGTCATGTGGGAAATTGTTGCAACAATTAAGGGTCAGTTTCTAGACTTCAACCTTGAGGCAAGGTTGTTTCTGTAATGGCGTGTAATGATAAGATATGTAATGTGTATGTTAGGAGAAAACATATTAAAAAGTAGTTGTTAGTTGGGTTGTTAGGTTAAGTGAAACTTTCTATATAGAGTGGGGTCTTTGTGTGCAGGGGGGTAGTTTTTGATGTTTGAGAATTGTTGACAGGATCATTGGCATCCTGTGGGAAGGGGAACATTGTAATACAAGATCTATTCAGTGAGTTTAGGAGTTTGCAGTGGTTTTCCTCGTTTCCTCTATCTAGAAACCTAACACAGTCTACAAACAGGTTATCATAAAAAAGAAATCTATGGAATGAATATTTTCCTTTTAAGAGAAGTAACACCTTTGATGTGATAGATAATCGGGTAGCCATTGCGATCACCTCTTCTTTTGATGGGGTTACAGCTTCAGAATCTGCAGAAGAATTTTACAATATTATACCCAACACAAGTAAAATGCATAACGGATCTAACATTGTAAGATACCTTCATCCACAGAGAGTCTGCTTCGGAGAAATTTCAGTAATGCTGGTGTAGGTCCAGATACTAATGAGCTGGTGAGAAGAAGAAAAAGTATTAGACGAATATATACATACATATACATACATACATACATATATTTATATATACATATATATATATATATATACATATATATATATACATATATATATATATATATATATATATATATATATATATATATAAATGTTAACCTCTGAAAGGACCATTTTCTGTACCTTCGAAGTGTTCTCAAAGGATTTCCACTCAGCAGAAGTTTTCTCAATGTAGTCATTTTTCCTAAACAAGAAGCAAAAGGTAGAGATTCAATGTCAGCGAAGAGAAATGTCTACATTGAGAGGACAATAAAGTATACCCAGGTCCAGCACCTGAAATTATTGTTTATTTAGAACTAGCTATTACAGGAAATGATGCCCTGTTTTTACAATTTTACTAATCAATTTCTTTGCAATTCTTTTAGATACTGAAATCAGTAGAGAGTTGAGCTAAAAAAAATTATAACCATTGAATATTTACTGTAGAACTAGTATGCTTTTAGTTACAATTTTTTTTTTTCAAAATAAAGAAACTATACTTATCATTGTACCAAAACTTGCTGACCTTACCCATTTCAGGGGGTAACCCACTCAATGAATTATTAGAAAGATCTAAAACTAAAAGACTCAACTTGCATGCCTCTACTGGATAGTCCTTCAGCTGTGAATACACAACATCAATAAACAATTGAATTAAGAATCAAGTATTGAGGGAGAAGAGAACAAACTATCAGAAGACGAAATTTGTAATACTTTTTTTAGCTTCAAGGGAGTAGAGAGCTTTAACAATCAATTATTTCCCCTAAATATTTTTTCTAAACACGCTACTTCCTACCTGGTTAGACTGAAGATCTAAAGTCCCAAGTCGAGAAAGGGCCCCTATCTCCACTGGTACTATAGAAATATTGTTATTCCTAAATAGAGAGGAAAAAATAAACACAAAATGTATGAGAAATGCAGATGGTTTAAGCAGAAAGTAAAACAACGCACAGTATGCTTTTAATAATATGAAGACTTGCATCGGAATAGGTTAGAATTTGACCCCAAATAAAGCTCTGTAAGTGAATGACAACCATTGATTGATGAAGGGATTGCCGATATTCCTGCACAGATTGACACATATAATTTATAAGTCAGAATGTATAATGGAGAAACCAAAAGAAATAAAAAAAAAGTTGACCATTGTTTAAAAAACTAACTGTTTTGATGAAGGTCAAGACGAATTAGATGTGAAAGGCCTCCAATGCTCACTGGTAACACTGTCAGCAAATTTTTTGCTGTAGCAAGTGTAATAATGGAAAAACATTTGCCACATCAAAAGATTTACAAATAGGAATAAAATAATTAATTGATATTATGCACGTACTTTAGAGAATAAAGGACCCTTACATGCATTGAATTCGGTAAGCATGGTCCATGATGAAATGAGATTTTCTGATATCATTGATAGCTTGTTGCCCTGGCAAAGACAAAAAGGTAATGTACAGAGATCACTAGTTAATGAAAGCCTAATTTTTGAAAGGTTTAAGGAGATGTTTGCAGTCAACTAATACACTAATTTTTTGCTACTAATTACTACCTCCATATCTAGCTTAGACAATTTAGAGCAATTTGCTAAATCTTCTGGCAAGCTGGTAAAAAGATTGTTTGATCCCTGCATTATAAGCCTCACTTCATCAAACAGCACGTACAAGAATTTTACATGAAAAAAGACTTACACCAATAAATAGAAAAAAGTTGTAATTTATTTTAGTTCAATTGTAAAGCCAGGTAATGTATGTAAGGAAAATTTCACAGCCTCCAATTTAAACTAAACACAATCTTCATCAATAGATTTAAGTATGCTGAATGACCTAAATCAAGAATTTTACATGAATAAAGACTTACACCAATAAATAGAAAAAAGTTGTAATTAATTTTAGTTCAATTGTAAAGCCAGGTAATGTATGTAAGGAAAATTTCACAGCCCCCAATTTAAAGTAAACACAATCTTCATCAATAGATTTAATATGCTGAATGACCTAAATCAAGGACCAAGAAATAAAAATATATAACCAAAAAAAGGTAAACTACAGAATCTATTCGCTAAAATTGTGCTCAATTCGTTTTGACTTTGGGGCCATAGAGACATAATACATATTAGGCGAAGACCATTATCAAGAGTCTTGGATGCAAGTCTTCATATTATTAAATTCTAGTGCAGTCAGGGGATCTTGACAGAATCTATCATCAATATCAATGTCCAATTAGATTTTAAAGTCAAGAGGTAATGAGCAACTGTAGCTGTAAAGAGAAAGATAATCGACAGTCTGCACAGCATCAGCTTGAGTTCATGCATGTGATGCCACAAAAATAGGTTCAAGCTTAATTCTCTTCTAAGAAATCCACCATTTTGAAGTGGCGAGAAGAAACTTCGCAAATGAAAGGGTAATTTATGTCAAAAGGAGACATACGCTTGTAGTGCAGTTTGGAATTTGGATACTGGTCTTAGAAGTATCCAAATATTATCAATTAGAATGTCTAACATTAACATAGAACAAAGTGAACCCCTAAAGAAGCTAGAACACTTCAAAGAAGTAGCTGTGCCCATTTTTTTTTCTTTTATATTTTACAATTTTATTACAATACAAATGAGAAATATCACAATAATTACATTAGTATTAGTAATATTTATAACATTTTATTATTCCTACAATGAATGTTCACTTTTAAAGCATTGGTTCTCTTTGATTTTTCTTTTTTCTTTTTACACATTTCCCCATATTGATTTAAGACTTGTGATTTATTTTAATGTTACACTAATTTTATATTTTAAAACTATAATAGATGTTTGAAGTTCCATAATTTTTAAAATTTGTCAGAAATAATCACTGTTCCATGTTGTGTCCATACTTTCTAGTGGGCTCCATAAACAAATGCCTTTTATAGGCGTCAAAATAATAAATAAACTTGATAGCATTTCAAGGTGTAATTCACAATATCACAAGCACAATTTGAAAAAACCTCTTTTCTGTAAGATGAGCAGCATAAGCCAATTGCACAAATAACATCTACTCTCCGAAGTTTCAGCAAGACATAGTCATTACCTTTAAGTCCGACAATTCTAAGCATCTGCCAAGCGAGCTTGGAAGCTCCGTGAGCCTATTATTTGAACAATCAAGCCTAGACAAGCAAATGCAAAAGCCGAGCAGCACGCAAGTCACACATGCAAACAGAGTAAGTACAAAGGGAAGCAAACTTCCTCATATCAACCAACCTACGAAAAAAAAAGAAACAGAATTGAGCATACTTCACAAGCGATGCTGCCGATCCAATCTCCTCCGCTATTTCAATTATCGAATTGAACGAAACATCCAACATCTTCAACTGAGGCAACCTACAAATAAGAAACAAACAACAATGAAAAATCCAGCAACACATTTTCAAACTGAAAACAGTAACAAGCACAACTGAAAACAAAAACTCACTCTCCGATAGCAGCGGGAAGCTGCGTGAGACAGTTGTGGCTGAGATTCAGCACAACGAGAAAAGGCAAATTTCTCAGATCTTCCTTCAACGATCCAATGCTATTGTGAGCCAGAATAAGCTTCTGAAGCTCCACAGCCTGTAAATTTCGTTCAATTGTATTTCATTTCCTTTTAAATTTCATTCCGTTTTCCTATTCAAAATGAAACTTCTGTTCAATTTGAAATGTACGTTACCTCCCACCACTTGTCGTCGTCGTCGTCGCCGCCGCCGCCGCCGCCGAGCCCCTCCAGATTCCGGTAAACCTCGTCGGGAATTTCTCTGCAAATCGAAACAACAGCAATAGCAATCCTCGAATGAATTGAAATAACGGAAAACATAAAAATGAACGGAGCAGTGGAAAGAGTTGGCTAGGGCTTACGTGAGGGAACGATTGGAGAGGTTGAGAGAACCAGAGGCTCTCGCCGCTTTCAGCAACCGATTCATGGCACCGTGTTCAGATCAGATCCAGCGGAGACGAAGAATGCGTTCCAAATTTCAAATGATTTTCGAAAGAAGAATAATAATTATAACAATGATTCTTTCATAGCATCAGAACTTCACAAGCTTGCTTATGAAATCAAGAACGTGACAGTACAGTGTTTAAATGAACTGCTTGTCTCCGATTTGGTGCAATTTCAATTCATCTTGGTGTTAAAACATAACTAATAATGTTAAAAGGAATGGCTAAACTAAAACTTAAGATATCTCATTGTATTTAGACTAAATTATTAATTTAGTCTCTATTTTAATCTAATTTGTTAAATTTGGTTCTTATTTTGCTTAGTCAAGTTTTTATTTTTGTTAATTTTATTTAATTTAATCATTTTTTAATAACATTCTCGAAATAATTATCTCAATAATTAACTGAATAGTAGAGAGCTTTTTATCTATCATTTTGTCACATTCCATCTCCTTTATGTCTTCATCATTCGCTCACCTCCAAGTATCATGATCTTCTCCACCTTCATCATCTTTTTCCTCACCTCCATCATTAAAGTATTCATCATCTCCTTCAATATAATCTAATTCACCTTCATTATCCTTTTCCTCTCCACCCTTCCACCTAAACTCTTTCTCTTATTTTTTTTTCTCAATAACTCATTCACTTCCATCCTCTCAAACACCTTCCACCCAACCATTCATTATCTACTTTTTTTTCTCCATATTTAGTGTACCAAGAAACTTTAGTGGGGAAATTGTTAATTTAAAGATTTAATAAAGAAGAATGACACACCTAAAACCCTAAGGTGTACACTTTAAGAGAAGCAACCTAAAAAATACATTCATTAACATCATAAACATAAACACGCCTTTCATTTCCTTTTCCAATCACTTTTAAGGGATATATACCTTTCACTTCCAATCATTATAATTAAATATAACATTGTCATTGCGATTCTAGGTGATCTAGAGAAGCATAATTTAGTGTTAATGTTGTTTTCTCTTAAATAAAATATGCACATTTATTGTGCTTTTCGGCATTCCAATTTCTTCTCCTCCACCCTAAATGTACAATCTCGAAAATGTTAAAACTAAAGAGCAAAACATAAATTAAAATTTGTGTATGAAAATTGTGGAGATGAATAAGGTTTCGAAGACAAAGGTGATAATGGAGGTGAGGAAGATGATGGTGCATGAAGGTGAGCGTGTGATGAAGAAACGAAGAAGGTAAAATGTCACTGGAACAATAATGAACCATGTTATACACTCTACGGTTAATTATTTAGAAGTGTTAGTAAAAATAACTAAATTGAACAAAATTAACAAAAACTTGACCCTGATTGAACACATAGGGAAAAAATGAACAACTACATTAAAATTTAACAAATCGAATATGTATTCCTATGTTAAAATGAATACACTTTTACTGTAGTTTTTTTGAAAGAAAATTATGATTTTTTTTATCTATAATATAATAGTAGATGACAAATTGATTAATTACTTGTAATACAATGTTAGTTTGTATTATTTTATAAACTTTTAAAATTAATAAGGTAAATATTATTCACTTATTTTAAATAAATATTAATAAAGTAAAATCAATTATTTACATTTTTGGAAGAATAAAGAAATAAATAAAAATATTTTACAAAAGTTAAAAGTCTTTTATGACTTTTGTTACTTTTGGAACCGTTGCTAAAAGTCTTTTATGTTTCGATTATTGGAACAACCGTTGTCATAGGTCCAATTTCATTTTAAATATTTGTTTAACGTAAAGGTTTATGGTCTCAATTTGATCCAAAACCGAAACCATAGACCATTTTTTGTCTTGATACTTACCTCAATCGTTGATTAAAGTATGCGTTTCTTTTTAAAGATGATTTTGTTTATGTAACATCCTACATCACATAAATATGAAATAAAGTATGTACAACATAGAAATACATACCAAAATATATTTTTCAATCAAAAAGAGAATTATAACCATAAATTAACTCAATATTTTGACATGCTAATGTACACACACATACATGATTTTGTAAAATCTAAAAAATGATATTTTAGAATTGATAGTGGTTTAAAAGTAGACTCAATTATTTTAATATCAAAAGGATTAACATACATAGTTTTGTTATAAAACAGTTTCATTATATCAAAACATATCATCAATCTAGAAATTATTTTTCTAAAGTTCTATGACTTCTCTCTAAGAATTCTTCTTCTTTGGTCATCTATTTCAAGATTTAAGATTGTTGGAATGATCCTTGTTGTGAGCTCTTCAATTTAGACACATCAATTTCTTCGTTTGCATAAGTTAATTTTTTGCCCTTTTTTTCTCGATCCAATCTATTTTCTCGATCCAATCTATTTTCTCTTTGCATGTAGTCCTTTTTTGGTTGCATATGTCGTTTAAGTCATCAATATGAGTCCCTACTTATCAGTGTTCGTAATGGTACTACCTGACTATTCTTGTGATATTTCTATGTGTAGATAGAACATCCTCTGGAACTAAAGAACTCATGGTGTTTTTAGAGTTATTAGAGTGGTTTAAGAGGTAATGGAAGGTAGCCTATATTGAATTTTAATATTGCATGTGGATGAATAGATAATTTAGAGTTTTTGATATGTTATTTAATTTGTACTATTTAACTCAAAAAGTTGTGATCAATATGTTATTATTGTGCTATTATGTGTTGGATTAAGGTTTTTATGTAAAGTTTAATAAGAGAGTTACAATTTGAGCAACTAAGCAAATTATTACCACTTATAAAGTGTTTAAAGTAATCTTTAAGCTAAAGAAGAAAGTAGAAAGTACCAATATGAGCAATTAAGCAAGCTGGATTATCTTATTTAACATTTTTATTGTCATCATGTTGGGAAGTATTAGTAGGTGCTAGGCACAAAATCAAATTTTCAAGTCTGGGAGCATTTTTTCTCCAAGCTAAATGACGTTGGGTTATGTTGTTGGGCGACCTTTTAACAGTGGGCCTTTTAAAGGGTTTTCATTGGGAGAGCTCATGCTCCACTAGGCGAAACCAGAGTCAAGGAGCTCATTGACTTTACACCATTCAGATAAACCTCACTTTAGAGACCAAAATTTAATTTTACAAGTTCTAGCTCATTTTTTATTAACTTAAGGACTCTAACAAGTCAGAAATTACTTACCAATACCCTCCAAAATGACCATTTTGACACAAGACTTAAAATTCAAAATCTTACTAGTTCAAACCCCCAAAATATACTTAAACAACTTTGTAAAATACTCCAAAATGACTACCACTCCATTCTAACACACATATCACCTAATTCTCATCCCAAACAAGTTACAAATAACCAAATAATAACCCTGAAACGATTGCTTCTTCAGCCTAACACCTATTTCTCAAACTCACATATCAAAACCTCCTTTTTTAACTTCACCATCGAAGTATTTGATCCTTCTTCCCTCCAAAACACTTTTAATTAAATTTCCAACATCCAAACAACTTCATATTACATCATTCAAGACAACAAAGACATTCAATTTCATCATATCAAACATAGATCATACAATACAATAACATACACATCTAATTGAACTAACATAGCATAATTACTCAAATTAATACTCAATCAAGTTAATAAGCAAACAACCACTAAACTTGCAAGACAATTATAGTTAATGATAAAACATATAGCTTCCCTTACCTTACACCGAAGCAATAAAGCTCTATAAATACCAAACCCTTGCTTAGAGTTCAAGGAACTCTAGAAACGCTTACAAAACATTGAACAAAGATCAGAGAGAGAGAGTCCTTAGAACCTTTGATAAAAAGGAAACTAGGAAAGGACATTACAACTCACATGCGATAAGAGATCATTAATCATGATCTCAATTAAGAACGAAAAGAGAAAAAGAAGTCGAAACTTATTTGCTTTATTGAAGAAACTGATCGGGTAGAAACATAGACCTCGTTGCCGTAATCGATTAGGTACCTCTTGTTACCAATAAGGAGCATTGGTGTCTTGAAGATATTATGATTTTGATGATGCTACAAGATGAAGAACGTGAAGACTTTTGTTGTATTTATTTAAAAGCATTTTGTAGAATTAATTGTATAGGAATTACTTTGTTGATGTAAGAACACTTAGAAGTTTTCCTGTTTAGAGAGTCTATGCGCAGATAATCGATTATTGGGTGTGATAATCAATTATCATTAGCCTGTTTGGAAAAGAGTTGCTCGCGCAAATAATCGATTATTGCTCAAGATAATCGATTATTCCAGTCTGAGTCAGTATTGCCCAAGTCGCGCAAATAATCGATTATTCCCTAGGATAATCGATTATCACTTTTTTAAAAACCCCATAACGAACACAAATAATTGATTATCACTTATGATAATCAATTATCACTGGGAGTTGGGAGATGTCTTTTCAGCTTCTGACCTTGCACGAACCTAGGCTTATAAATAGAGGTCTTCACAGCTCTTAGAATTTAACTTTTCATTTTGAGAGTATTAGAGTTGTGTGCCTAAGGGAATCTCTCTGTGAGTGAAAAGGGAATCTATGCCATTTTGAGAATACAGTTTGTCTGAGGAAGTTCTCAAAGTGATAGTGTGCTCTTGCCAAGTCTTGTGAAAAGGAGAAGCTCGCGCTTTGTGTGTCAAAGGTCGGAGCGATTCTCTTCAAGTTGGCTGAGTTGTCTCTTTCGGTTCGTTGGTCGAAGGAAGGTTCTTCTGTTCGTTTGTCAGACGAAAGGTTTTCTCGTTTCTTAATCTTTACTTCATATCTTGTAATATGTACAAGCATTATTTTAGTGAAAAAGGTTAATCATTATTCATAGTGATTAACGACTATACGTAGAATCTTTTGATTTGAACCAGGATACAATTTCTGTGGTGATTTCTTTGAACTCTACACTCTTTAAACTCTTAGTACATCAGCTGTTTGATAAAACGTTTAAGAGAAAATTAAATGAACCATTTTTAAAATTGACCAAACAAGTTCTTTGCTTTTAACAATTTGTATCGTACTCTGTGTTTTTAATATTTCCGCTGCGCAATATCGGTACCGATTGTTCTAACAATTGGTATCAGAGCTTGCTTTGATAGTTTTTCAAATTTTTCAAAAATGGGCAGTGATAATCAAATGTATGTTTAGGGTGCTTCTATTGATAGACATCCTTTGTTTACGGGGGGAAATTATGCTTTTTTGAAAATAAGAATGCAAATATTTTTGGAGTCTATTAATAGAGGCATTTGGGAAGCTGAACTAAATGGTCCTTATATTCCAAAAAGTATTGTTGATGGTGTAGAAGTAGAAAAACCATATTTTCAATGGACTACTGAAGAAAATAGATGAGCCCAATTGGATATAAAAGCTCGCAATGTAATATCCTCTGCTTTGGTATTAGATGAATTTTACAGGATTTTAGTGTGCAAAACGGCTCAGGAGATGTGGGAAGTTCTTCGAGTAACCCATGAAGGAACCAAGGATGTGAAGCGTGCTAGGAAGAACACCTTGATACAGGAGTATGAGATGTTCAGGATGCAACAGGGTGAAACCATCGCTGATGTGCAAAAACGCTTCACACATATCGTCAACCATCTTTTTGGTTTAGGTAAGAAATTTGACACTGACGAATTAAATGCTAAAATTCTGAAATCTTTGAACAGGACGTGGCAGCCAAAGGTTACTGTGATAACTGAGTCTCAGGACTTGACGTCCTTACCTATGGCTATGCTTTTTGGAAAGTTGAGAGAGCACGAGCTCGATTTGAATAGACTGAGTTCTGACGAAGCCCAAGGAAAGAAGAAAACATTGGCCTTCAAATCGGAACATTCAAAAAGTAAGAGTTCAGAAAAGGATGATGAATCTGAAGATGGTGAGTTAGATGACGAGGATATGATTCATATGTTTATAAAATTCAACAAGTTCATGAAATCTAGAGGCAAGGAACAAATTAAAAAGGACCGAAAGAAGAAACAAAGATCTTCTTCAAATTACAGGTGTTATGGTTGTGGAGAAAAAGGGCATGTTAACGCGGATTTTCCAAACATCAAAAAGGATGAAGAAAAGAAGTTTCTCAAGAAGAAAAGAGCTTACATTGCTTGGGAGGATAATGCATCAAGCACTTCTAGTGCAAGTGATTCTATTGAAGAAGCAAACTTGTGTTTGACAGCTAATATTGATGACTCTGCAAGCCAAGTAAGTTGTTCTACTTCTGAAACTTCTAAGTTAACTTGCAAGAAGCCTTTCTTCAATTGTTAAATGAATCTGAAAAATTGGATGCTGCTCATAAAAATTTGAAAAATGAGTTTAAGGATTTGAAAATTAAATATGAGAAGGCATTAGATGAAGAAGTTATTTTGAGAAATAAAATCTGTAATTTAGAAATGAAAGAGTCTTCAAATGTTGAACATCCTGTTGAATGTCTTTCATGTAAGAGTCACATGCTTGATATTGATATCCTTGAAAATCTTCTTGAAGTGGCAACTACACAGAATAATGTTGAAATGCCTATACTTTTTAAAAAGGTTTATAAAAACAAAAGTGTGCATAAAAAGAAGAATCAATTTAGAAGAGTCTGTAGAGTATGAGTTGAAAAAGGAATTATGTGTTATAGAAACCCAAATGATGTCACATGTTTTTACTGTATGAAAAAGGGGCACACTTCTAACAAATGTAGAATTAAACATTTTGATGTTTCAAATAGAAAATATGCTTGGATTCCTGTTATAAAGTAATTTGTCTCTAACCTCAAGGGACCTAAATGAGATTTAGGGGGACCAAAACTCTGTTTTGTTTTGCAGGTTAATTTTTCAAAAGGAAAAGAAGGCTCTATGGTATCCTGGTAATTTTTAAGAGCTTTGAAAATAATTTATAAATGCTAAATGTGTATTAGGTTGAAAACTTGGCCTAACATTGCATTTTTCGAAAATTAACGTAAATAATCGATTACCAAGGGATGATAATTGATTATCAAGGTCATTTTCACTCTAACGTACAAATTTGGCTCGCAAATAATCAATTATTTTGTGTAATAATTGATTATCTTAAGTTAAAATGTAAAAAAAAAAAAAATTTAAATTTTTTTTTGGGGAATCTGTTTTTGATTTTAAAGGAGAATATTACTTTTAGGGGAGTAATTTTTAATGAATTAAAAGGATCTAAATTCTTCTTGATTTAATTAATTTAGGGATAGCATCAAGATTAGATGATCTTTTGATTATGATAAAAAAAAAGATGAAGAAATTTTTTGATTGACATCTTCAACCTCCTAATTATCCTCCAACCCCTCCTTTCTAAGTCTTAATTGCATTTCTTGATTAGAGTTGAATTTCCATTTTGTAATTCATGATGTATTTTGCTCTTTCATGTTATGAAAATTTAAATTTTATTTTGTTTTGAAAGAAATGCATATATTCTTTTGTTTAGGGGAAATTTTTATTAACGATCTTTTTGCTTATGATCAAAAAGAGGGAGAAAACTTTTAAACTAGTGCAGTTATTACTAACATGTTGTATGTTTTAAGTTTGAAATCTGTGCAGATATTTAGAAATGCTTTTAAACAAGAGATTTTTTATCATCATCAAAAAGAGGGAGATTGTTACCAATGAGGAGCATTGGTGTCTTGAAGATATTATGATTTTGATGATGCTACAAGATGAAGAACGTGAAGACTTTTGTTGTATTTATTTTAAAGCATTTTGTAGAATTAATTGTATAGGAATTACTTTGTTGATGTAAGAACACTTAGAAGTTTTCCTGTTTAGAGAGTCTTTGTGTAGATAATCGATTATTGGGTGTGATAATCGATTATCATTAGCCTATTTGGAAAAGAGCTGCTCGCGCAAATAATCGATTATTGCTCAAGATAATCGATTATTCCAGTCTGAGTCAGTATTGCCCAAGTGGCGCAAATAATCAATTATTCCCCAAGATAATTGATTATCACTTTTTTTAAAATCCCATAACGGACACAAATAATCGATTATCACTTATGATAATCGATTATCACTAGGAGTTGGGAGATGTCTTTTTAGTTTCTGACCCTGCACGAACCTAGGCTTATAAATAGAGGTCTTCACAACTCTTAGAATTTAACTTTTCATTTTGACAGTATTAGAGCTGTGTGCCTAAGGGAAGCTCTCTGTGAGTGCAAAGGGAATCTATGCCATTTTAAGAATATAATTTGTCTGAGGAAGTTCTCAAAGTGATAGTGTGCTTTTGCCAAAGTCTTGTGAAAAGGAGAAGCTTGCGCTTTATGTGTCAAAGGTCGGAGCGGTTCTCTTCATGTTGGTTGAGTTGTCTCATTCGGTTCGTTGGTCGAAGAAAGGTTCTTCCGTTCATTTGTCGAACGAAAGGTGTTCTCATTTCTTAATCTTTACTTCATATATTGTAATTTGTACAAACATTATTTTAGTGAAAAAAAGCTTAATCAATATTCATAGTGATTAACGACTGGACGTAGAATCTTTTGATTCGAAGTAGGATAAAATTTCTGTGTTGATTTTCTTGAACTCTACACTCTTTAAACTCTTAGTACATCAACTGTTTGATAAAACATTTAAGAGAAAATTAAAGGAACCATTTTTAAAATTGACCGAACAAGTTCTTTGCTTTTAACAATATGTATCGTACTCTGTGTTTTTAATATTTCCGCTGCGTAATATCGGTACCGATTGTTCCAACACCTCCTGATCATCAAAGAGATAACTCGGAGATTAGAACTCTTAGAGAAAAGGTTAAGAACTTTAGAAAAGTGGTTTATAGACGAATGATATGTTTTAAAATAATTAAACTCGTTTATAACAAAACTATTTATAAATAAATAATTTAATATTAAAATAACTCAGTCTCAGTATTTCTAAACTACTATCACTTCTAAAATATCTTTTTCTACGATTTTACATTATTTATTTACATAAAATAAATTTAATTTTGGGAGGTACTTATTTTTTCATATTTTCTTTCTTTGATATATTAACATTTTAATATAATGTAATCTTCTAATAAAAATTAGGTATGCTGAAGCTTACAAAAGTAATAATTTAGTTCGGATAATTAGCTTTATTTGTTAATTTAAGTTTTGTAGGGATAATATTGCAACAATAAAATAAATTTATTTTGTTCCTTTAATTATTATTTAAGATTTTAGAGAAATTTGACAAGAGACTTATTGTGTTATATTCTTAAAGATTAAGTTTTGTTACAGTTTCTAATATTAAGTTTTTTTTTTTAGTTTGGTGTTTATTATATATTAATGCAGTCAAACTAGCTTTATAATATCAATCAGTCATTATGTGCAAACAAAGCAGATTGAGACGTTGAAAATAATGCATACTACTATTTTTCATTCAAACATTATATTATTATCTTTATTTAATCAAACTTATTGTTAAAGCTATTTGTATGATTGGCCTATCAATCAAAATCAATTATATGACAAAATATTCTCAACCCCAATGAATACTTGTCATATATAAAGCTTTAATCAATATTATATAATACTATATTTAAAATATTAAAACTTAATGTTTCATTAAGTTTTTTTCAATTTTGTTGTTGCGCTTCTTTTTAGTTTCAAGTAAATTTTAAGTGAGACATAAATAATTGACGCTTATCAGAAAACATGTTATTGTTACTTTTCATGTGCACAATATCATCAGAAAAATTAAATATATAATTAAAATTTTCTGAAGACCAAAAATAAACCTTTACAAAACTATTAAAAAACTAAATTTAAGCCATTATATATATATATATATATATATATAGTAAACCTATTATAAATATTCCATTCATTATAATAAATATTATCTTATTTTTATTTTTGTATAATAAAAGAAATTATATTAAATACAAAAATACTAATTTATTAATTTTATTTTCATAATTAATTAATATAATTAAGCATAAATTACGTGTTTTTATTGAATGAAATTTTTTAATATACAATTAATTTTAAGCTTTATTTTTTAATTAGAAATATTTAATATTTTATTAATTACATATTGAAATCATTTTTTCTTAACAAATACACGTAATAATCATTATAAATAAATAAATTCAGTAATTTTAATAAATAAATGAATATATTTAACTTTGAAAAACCTGGATTACTAATGAAATTAGAACAGAATGAAATTAAAATTTTTATATTAAACTATTTTTTTTCTTCTAATAAATAAATAAATAATGGGCTGACGGTTCGCCTACCTACTGTCCAAGGTAGAAAGGGATGAAGTTGAGGAGTGAGAAGAAAGAAAAACTATTATTCTGTTAGGTATTCGTGTTTGATGCAGAATTAAATAACTGCTGCAGAAGCAGTTCAACGTACATTTTACTCCCACAACATCATCCTTCATCCGATAATGATATTCTCACATTAAAAAAATTTTACATATCCATTGCTACTTTTTATTTTATTTTCTATTTTTTTACAAGTATTGTATTTTTCTTATAACCATTTTACGCTTAAAATGGATTATTAATTTGTTATCAGAGATTTTTTTTTCTTCTTCATTATCACATCAATTCATTGCAGTTGCGGATCAATTGGTTAATCCATATATTAGTGTAATACCTTTATAATATTTGTACCAGCGAGAACCGGGCGCCGTACGAAGGACGCCCATGAGGAGATGGGCGCCGCCCAAAGGACGTCATGTCACACCCGCCACAGACGAATGCTCGACCGCCCAAGTCTTGGCCGCCCAAGTAGGTACGGATTGAACCTAGACCGTACAAACTCTCCTACACCAGCAAATGTTCGGCGTCGCACATATGGACACCCACTAGAGGTCGTCCGACCATCTCGGTGCCTATGCCGACCACCTGGGTAGAACCTCTGTCTAAGAGAAACTTTGAAGAACTCACAAGGAATTCCATCACCACGAGACAGCGCCGCACTCTCCATGCTCACAAAAAGTGTTCTACAGGACGACGCCGAGAGACGAACGTTTGGTATTATGAAAGTGCCGGGCAACCGCATATAAGATCGTCCGCCCAACGAAGTGCCGGGCGACCGTATAAGAAGATCGTCCGCCCAACGAAGTGCCGGGCGACCGTATAAGAAGATCGTCCGCCCAACGAAGTGCCGGGCGACCGTATAAGAAGATCGTCCGCCCAACGAAGTGCCGGGCGACCGTATAAGAAGATCGTCCGCCCAACGAAGTGCCGGGCGACCGTATAAGAAGATCGTCCGCCCAATGAAGTGCCGGGCGACCGCATAGAAGTTCGTCCGCCCAACAAAGTGCCTGGGGACCGCGTAGAGGATCGTCCGCCCAATGTAGTGACCGAGTCATCCATAGGAAGGACGAACGCCCGTTTCATTTGGGCGGACGCCCATATCACACTGACCGACCAAATCGCTAATCATTGTAGCTCAAGTAAATTAACCTGGTTTAGAGGTAAGTGGAAATTAGGAGCTATTGGGCTGATTGGGCCGTGATTAACTTTTCACTAATCCCAAGCCCATAGCGAAAACTATAAATACAGGTTCACGGTGAGTGGTAAGTTAAGTTACATTGAACGCACATTTATTGCTATCCCCTGAGAAAAGCCATTGCTCTAAAACTGACTTTGGCATCGGAGAATCTTTTGTAGGTCTCCACCCCTCCGGACCAAGAAGAAAGTCAAAGCTCGGGACGAAGATCTGCCGCTGAGACAAGATCGAAGGAGAACTGAAAGGTTGAGAACCGCACAGCCCTACACATCCGAAACATTTGGCGCCCACCGTGGGGCCGTGTGATTTAAAAAACCCAATGGTGACCACGAGAAACATGAGCATGGACGATCCCGCTGAGATGATGCGCGTGCTACAACAAAAAATGGACGAGATGAAGCAACGTCATGAAGAAGAGATGGCGGCTGTAAAGGCCGACTGCGAAGCCCGGATAGCCCTGGAGATTGGGCGGATGGACGGGGGGGAACGAGTGAAGGATAAAGGAAAAGGAGTGGAAGGAGAACGCCCGCCCCCAGATACCGAGGGCGATAAGACTTGGAGGCCTTCCGGATCGGAGGCAGAAGAAAGCAAGGCTAAATCGGTGCATGCGGAGAGCGCTGCCGAGGACGGGCGGATGATAATCAAGTCGGAGCTTTCGTCCACTTTACTACTTCCATTCACCCATAACATAATGAACGTCCAAATCTCAGAGCAATTCATGGCTCCACAGTTCAAAATGTATAACGGGACAACGGACCCCGCGTCCCATATCCAGACATTCTCGAACGCGATGGCGTTCCGAACAGGCAATGACGCCATTTGGTGCCGAGCATTCTCGCTCTCGTTAGAAGACGAAGCGCTGGAATGGTTCAACACCCTCCCTCCTAATTCCATAGAAAACTTTGCTGGATTGAAACAACTATTCATCAAACAATTCGCGGCCAGCAGCACTCAAGATTTGACCGTGTTTGAATTGATGACCCTCAAACAGGGGAAGGACGAAACACTACGGACGTTTATGGATAGGTACCAGAAGACTGTCCGTCGCGTAAAAAGCCTGACCCCCGAGCTCGCCCTTCACTATATCCTTCCGGCCCTAAAGCCGGGACCGTTCAAGGATAGTGTCTGCAGGCGTGCTCCTAAAACAATGGAGGAACTGAGGGAGAGGGCAGCTGACGAGATAAGGGTGGAGGAGATGAAACTCTCCTACAAAAAAGAGAATCAAGAAGTTAGGGGAGAAAAGACGGACGGTAATAAAACCGGTTCGTCGACGAGAAAAACGTTCGGCCTTAGACCCGGGGATCACAAAAAAGGACCCCGCTTTCAACAGTATACACCTTTGAACGCCTCAAGGGAGAAAATTCTCCGAGAGGCCCTGAGTGCAGAGCTGATAACAGAGCACGAAGGGCTCCCGACTTCGAAGAACGCCGACCGGAGCAAACACTGCTCCTACCACAAAAACATGGGTCACAGCACCGAAGAATGCTGGACCCTCAAAGACAAAATAGAGGAACTCATCCGGGCGGGAAAGCTCAAGAAATACGTCCGAGACGAGCGCCCGCCGCAACCGACCGAACGGCCTACACAGAGACCGGCCTACCGTAAGGATAAGCCGCGAAACCCAAGAGCGGAGCGGCCCCGCCCGGAGAGGCGCCCGAGCCGAAGTCGAAGCCGCAGTCGGGAACGCCCCTTGAGGGGGCATATCAATACCATTTCCGGAGGATTCGCGGGAGGAGGATCATCTTCCTCCGCCCGTAAACGCCATATTCGAGCCCTCCATTCCGTCCATCTGGTCGATAAGCCGCGCCGCTCCTTGCCACCTATCACCTTCTCAAACGAGGACTTTCACGCCCCTGATCCCGACCAAGACGACCCAATGGTCATAACGGCAGAAATATCACGATACGGGATAAGCAAAGTTCTGGTCGATCAAGGAAGTTCGGTCAACATCCTTTACTGGAAGACTTTCCAACAGATGGACATCTCTGAAGATCTGATCGTCCCCTACGATGGGCAGATAGTGGGATTTGCAGGAGAGAGAGTTGACACGAGGGGATACGTGGAGTTGAGGACGAGGTTGGGGACTGGACGATCTAGCGAGGAGAAGAGGGTCCGGTATCTGCTGGTGGAGGCTAACACGTCATACAACGTACTGCTCGGAAGGCCATGCTTAAACGCTTTTGGAGCGATCGTCTCTACCCCCCACCTCACGATGAAGTACCCCTCCGAGAAAGGAACTATCTGTACGGTCCGGGCGGACCAGAAGACGGCACGAGAGTGCTACGCAGCGGGGTTGAAGTTGCACGTCCGTCCAGAAAAAAGGCGGGCGGCCGGTTCTGAGGTGGCCATGGCAGACCTCGACCCTAGGACAAACACCGAGGACCGCCTGGAACCTATTGGGGAAACCCAACCTATCTTGATAGGAAGGGAATCTGGTCAAACCACCCTCATCGCCAGGGAGCTGAACCCTGAGATGGAAAAGGAGCTGAGGGCACTCCTATGGAAAAACCGGGATCTATTTGCGTGGACGGCGGCGGATATGCCGGGCATCCATCCCGCAATAATGAGCCATAAGCTCTCGCTTTTCCAAAATGCTCGCCCCATAGCCCAGAAGAAACGGAGAATGGGCGAGGAGAAGCGTAAGGCTGTGGAAGAAGAGGTGGAGAAGTTGAGGAGAGCTGGTTTCATCCGGGCAGTCACTTACACCACATGGCTAGCTAACGTGGTCATGGTCAAGAAGGCCAACGGGAAGTGGCGCATGTGCACCGATTACACGGATCTGAACAAAGCCTGCCCGAAGGATTCACACCCTCTACCAAGCATTGACGCCTTGGTGGACGGCGCTTCCGGGCACCGAGTACTAAGCTTCCTAGACGCATATTCCGGGTATAACCAGATACCCATGTATGGGCCGGACATTGAAAAGACAGCATTCATTACGGAGAAGGCTAACTTCTGTTACGAGGTTATGCCGTTCGGCCTGAAGAACGCGGGGGCGACATATCAGCGCCTAATGGATAGAATCTTCCGTGACCAGATAGGCCGGTGCATGGATGTATATGTGGATGACATGGTGGTCCGGTCAGCAGACGGAGAGGGACACCTCAAGGACCTCGAGGAGGTTTTTCTCCAAGTAAGAAAATTTGGCATGCGCTTAAACCCCGCAAAGTGTACGTTCGGGGTAACAGCCGGAAAGTTCTTGGGCTTCATGCTAACATCCAGGGGGATTGAGGCTAACCCGGACAAGTGCGACGCGGTATTGCAAATGCAGAGCCCGGAAACCCTTAAGGAAGTGCAGAGACTGGTCGGACGCCTCACTGCTTTATCCCGGTTCATCCCCAAGTTGGCGGAGCGGATGAGGCCGGTCCTACGTAAGTTGAAGAAAGGGACCGGTCCGACATGGGACGACGAATGTGAGCGAGCGTTCCAGGACGTCAAGACCCTTCTTAGCAACCCACCGGTCATGAGCCGCCCGGTCCCAAGTGGAGATTTGCACATATTCTTAGGAGTGTCCGAAACGGCCGTCAGCGCCGTATTGATACAGGAACGGCCTCAGGCGAGGCTAGTTTACTTCGTCAGCCGCACCCTCTTGGACGCAGAAACCCGGTACCAGCGGGTAGAAAAGGTGGCCTTGGCTTTATTACATGCCTCCCGAAGACTTCGTCCTTATTTTCAAAGTTATCAGGTCATAGTTCGGACAGACTTCCCAATCTCCAAAATCCTCAGGAAGCCAGACCTAGCCGGGCGGATGGTGGCATGGGCGGTAGAGCTCTCAGAGTTCGGCTTGCGCTATGAACCGAGGGGATCGGTTAAAGGCCAACATTTGGCGGATTTCGCGGTCGAATTACCCCCTTCCGGCCAAGATGACTGGAACTTGTATGTAGATGGGGCTTCCGGCCGCTCGATCAGCGGGGCCGGCATCGTACTTGAAGGCCCCAATGGATTCTTACTGGAGCATTCTTTGATATTTAAGTTCAAAGTATCCAACAATCAGGCCGAGTACGAGGCCCTTGTGGCCGGCCTCGAGCTGGCAAAGGACATGGGAGCGAGGAGGATAACCTGTCGGACGGACTCCGAGCTGGTGGTGGGCCAAATGAATGGCAACTTCCAAGTCAGAGAGGAACGCCTTTTGCGGTACTACCAGAGAGCAACCGAGCTCGCCAAAGCGTTCGACAAAGTTGATATACAGCATATTCCCAGGGAACAAAACACGAGGGCGGACATACTGTCCAAACTCAGTTCGGGAAAGGAAAAGGGGCAGTTGACTACTGTCGTACGGCAGGTTCTACTACAGCCTTCCGTGGAATGCTCAGCGGTATCCGGCGGAGGACAAGATTGGCGTGCAGGAATCCGGGAAATCATGAACCGCCAGGATGAGGGGCGGATGGTAGGTCCGGGCGAAGCTAAGAGGGTCGCCCGTTATCTTATCGTGGGGGATGACTTGTACCGAAGGGGATTCTCCTCCCCCCTCCTGAAGTGCTTGGGGGCTGAAGAGGCATACTATGTCATGGACGAACTTCACAACGGCGTTTGTGGTCTCCACACGGGCTGGAGGACATTAAAAACCCGGCTACTGAGAGCCGGATATTATTGGCCTACCATGGAGGCGGACACAAGAGCGTTCGTCCAGAAGTGCATCCCCTGTCAAGAACATTCCAACAATCCCCACCTTCCGCCGCATGCCCTACGTTCAATATCATCCCCTTGGCCGTTCGCCCAATGGGGAATGGACATCGTAGGACCGTTCCCAGCAGGGCGGGCACAGAAGAAGTTCCTTTTGGTGGCGGTTGATTACTTCACCAAGTGGGTAGAGGCCGAACCTTTGGCAACCATCACGGCCGCCCAGGTCCAAAAGTTCTGTTGGAAATTGATATGTCGCTTCGGCCTCCCTCAGTCCATCATCACAGATAATGGCCGACAGTTTATTGACAAAAAACTTGCCGAGTTCTTTAAAGGGCTAGGGATCAAGCACATCACCAGCTCTGTAGAGCACCCCCAGACGAACGGCCAAGCAGAAGCAATGAACAAGATCATAGTCTCAGAACTTAAACGGCGTTTGGGAGAAAGGAAGGGAGCGTGGGTCGACGAACTACCCGAAGTCCTATGGGCCTATAGATGCACACCTCATGGAACCACAGACGAGACCCCTTTCAACCTAACCTATGGTACTGATGCCATGTTGCCGGTTGAGCTGGGTGAACCGTCGCTAAGGCGGGAAGTTGAAGACCTGAACCTCAACGACCAAGAGTTGAGGATCGAGTTGGACTCCCTGGACGAACGGCGAGACCGGGCGGCACTGAGAGCCGAAGCATGCAAGCGAATGGTCGAAAGAAAATACAACTCCAAGGTCCGGCCAAGAAGCTTCCAGGAGGGAGACCTAGTATGGAGAAAAGCGGGCGACGCCCGCCGAAACCCGGCACATGGAAAGCTCGCCGCCAAGTGGGAGGGGCCATTCAAGATACTGGAAGCCCTCGGAAACGGGGCCTACAGGCTGGAACGGATGGACGGACGTCCCATCACCAATACTTGGAACGCCACACATTTGAAATTTTATTTTAGTTAATCTCAATTACTTATTTTGATGTACTCCCACAATCAATCAAACAAAATATCTATTGTCTCCTGCGAAGCATCTTGTAGAAATTTAGTAGAAAAAGCGTTTCAGCGCGACTCCCGGCTCGATCGACCAAGGCACAAGGATCGTCCGCCCTACCAAACTCCAAGCCGGCGAGCGTTCCAACGAGGACAACTCTCGGCTTGGTTGGGCGACACCGTGAAAGGATCGTCCGCCCTACCAAACTCCAAGCCGGCGAGTGTTCCAACGAGAACAACTCTCGGCTTGGTTGGGCGACACCGCGAGAGGATCGTCCGCCCTACCAAACTCCAAGCCGGAGAACGTTCCAACGAGAACAACTCTCGGCTTGGTTGGGCGACACCGTGAAAGGATCGTCCGCCCTACCAAACTCCAAGCCGGCGAGTGTTCCAACGAGAACAACTCTCGGCTTGGTTGGGCGACACCCTCAAGCGAGAAACCGAAGCTAAACGATATTGTTCGCTTCGGAAAGTCGCCACCAAGGCCGGACGATTAACTAAAGAAATTATCGCTAAAGGAATAACAACACAAGTAAGGAAATGCACGATACTCAAAAGGTCAGTGTATTAATCGTGGGCGCTAAAAGGCGCCAAGATTTACAAAAAAGACCGTCCGCCCAAACACCTGGACAACCCCAGACGATGGACGGACGGTCGACAGATACACGTCCAAAAAATTCAAAAATAAAATTCCTAATTCTTTCCCCCGGCGGCGGCCTCCGCAGTTGGCTCATTTTCTTCGGCGGCATTCAAATCCACGAGGACGCCGTTGAAAACGTCCTTCTCTATATCCACGCCAAGAGCAAAAGGATCCTGGACGCCCGCCAAAAGAGTCACTTGCCGAAGGGCTTTGTTGAAACCCTCCTCATGTTCAAACAGGATGGTGGACTCCAACTCAACAACCTGCTCCTTTGCCTTAGCCACTTCAAGAGTGAGCTCCTCATTGGCCTTGGCACGGCACGATTCGGCCTCCTTTATGCGGGTTACCTCTGCCTCCAGCAGCTCGATCTTCTGGCGACTCTCTTCCGCCAAGCGTTCCTGCTCGATCCGGGCGGCGGCCAACCCTTCGGCGGACTCCCTTTTGGCTTTCTCTAGGTCGGCCTCCAGCTGCTCGATCCACTTGTCATATTCATCTTGGTTGAGGACCATCTCTTCCAAAGTCACCTGAAGGCAGGCTGCGTTTTTCTTCTCCCTGTCAAGCTCCGCCCGGACCTCCGCCACACCAGGGCGGTCAGCAAAGTTCCTCAGATACCACGCTAGAGCGGACGTCCGGGTAGACATCTCTAGCATGGCGTTGGTTAGCTCCAGCTCGGAGAGGGGTTCAATGAGCGCCCGTTGAGAGGAGCTCATGTGGAATTTCGTCCGGTCGCTCATGCTGAAATCCGGGCTAAAAACGCCGCCGGGTAGGGGGACGGCCAATACCCTCTCCCGATCCTTCTCTTTGCCCTTGTCCTTCCGGGCCTTCTTTGAAGCGGACCGAGACGAAGAACCCTCTTTGTCTTTGCGTCCCTCAGCAGTAGGATCTTTTCTCTTTCGAGTAGGATCCGCGGAAGTCATGGCCGCCCTAGAGGTTGGACCTACCTGAACGGCCGCCAATTCAGGTGGGAGGCTAGAACCCGAAACCTTCGCGCCTAAACCCACGGCCTTATCAGTAGGGGGGACCCGTCCAGATGAAGCGCCGGCAGGGGGCGGGCGCGGCACTTTTGGAACACTGGTTGGCCGGGCGGTCGACGAGCTTGCCCCGGACTTCTTTCTGATTGTGAGGAAGTTGGATTTACGGGGGCCCAGAGTCGTCATTAACTCTGCAAAAAACAAAGAAATTCAGAAAAATTAACGTCAGTATGCGAAAAACGAGCACACCTAATGTGACAAGACCATACCGAACGCCTTTGGTCCACAATCCTCAAGACTAAGGCATTCAACTAAGTGACGGGCGGAGATCCGGCGGGGGAGGGTGCTAATGGTACGCACGGCCTCTAGGTCACGAGCTGTCAAATCCCCGATAGAATTCGCCCCTATGCGCCGAGGGTCCCTCGTCCAATAGAAGGGGAACAGCGGCCTCCCCTCACCATCGGAAAATTCGCGGAGGCCGGCTTTGTCAACGATTATTTTAAAATAATGTTGCTTAAAATTTTTGAAGGAATCGGAGAAGGGGCGGAAAATGGTCCTGTCCCGCATCGACCTAAACGATACCCAACCGCCAGAAGAAGAAGGGCGGACTACGAAATAATAAAAGAAGACCGGGATGGTGGGAGTGACACCTACTGCCGAACACATCGCCACGAACGCCTGCACAGCCGCCCATGAATTGGGATGCAGCTGTGTGGGAGCCACATTAACCTCTCGAAGAACGGCTGTTTGAAATTCAGTAAAGGGCACCCGGATAAAAAGGTGGGTGAAGAAGGTCACGTACATGAAGAAGAAATCATATGGACTAGACCGCCCATCATGAAAGACCCGTTCGTTTAATAAAGTCACCCCGGCAAGAATTAACTTCGAATCCTCCACATCCCGGACGATATGGGTATGGCGGACTCTCCATTCTAACTCCTTGCGATAAGCATAGCAGGAAGCATACCGGCTGGGAACGACGGGTGCCAACTCAGATACCACCGTCCCTTGACCATCCGGCTCGAAGGGCGACCCGACTACGCGAATACCGCCTTTAAGCAGGAACAGTGCCACGCCGTGGAAGATACGGTCGTTGGTCAAGACCGGTGACTCAGGACCCCCCCCCCCCCCCCGGAAGACCCAACCGCCTCCTCCAAAAAATAAGAAGAAACCGAGCTAGGAGAATCGCCGCTGTCGCCTCGCGCAGACCCCTCCCGGACTCCGCCCGACGACCCAGAACCTGACTCGATGGACACAGATGCCATTTATTACCTGAGGGAAAAAGAATCTTGAGCTCTTGAGTAATGAAGAATAGTGAAAGTGACATCGCCTAATCCGCTATTTATAGGAAATAATTAGTAACCGTTGGGTGCATCCTGGCCGTCTAGATTTAGCACGACCAACGCTCCAGATTCGGCGACTCTTGACCTTCCATTAATGGGAACGCGCCACGTGTGTTCCCGCCTAAGATCCAAATTCAAAAAGCCCACTGGATAAAGCCCAATTGCGGGTTCCTGACCCAAAACCAACGTATCCAAAATCCTACGTTCACTACGTGCACTAGGACTTGGGGGGCTTGTGTACCAGCGAGAACCGGGCGCCGTACGAAGGACGCCCATGAGGAGACGGGCGCCGCCCAAAGGACGCCATGTCACACCCGCCACAGACGAATGCTCGACCGCCCAAGTCTTGGCCGCCCAAGTAGGTACGGATTGAACCTAGACCGTACAAACTCTCCTACACCAGCAAATGTTCGGCGTCGCACATATGGACACCCACTAGAGGTCGTCCGACCATCTCGGTGCCTATGCCGACCACCTGGGTAGAACCTCTGTCTAAGAGAAACTTTGAAGAACTCACAAGGAATTCCATCACCACGAGACAGCGCCGCACTCTCCATGCTCACAAAAAGTGTTCTACAGGACGACGCCGAGAGACGAACGTTTGGTATTATGAAAGTGCCGGGCAACCGCATAGAATATCGTCCGCCCAACGAAGTGCCGGGCGACCGTATAAGAAGATCGTCCGCCCAACGAAGTGCCGGGCGACCGTATAAGAAGATCGTCCGCCCAACGAAGTGCCGGGCGACCGTATAAGAAGATCGTCCGCCCAACGAAGTGCCGGGCGACCGTATAAGAAGATCGTCCGCCCAACGAAGTGCCGGGCGACCGTATAAGAAGATCGTCCGCCCAACGAAGTGCCGGGCGACCGCATAGAAGTTCGTCCGCCCAACAAAGTGCCTGGGGACCGCGTAGAGGATCGTCCGCCCAATGTAGTGACCGAGTCATCCATAGGAAGGACGAACGCCCGTTTCATTTGGGCGGACGCCCATATCACACTGACCGACCAAATCGCTAATCATTGTAGCTCAAGTAAATTAACCTGGTTTAGAGGTAAGTGGAAATTAGGAGCTATTGGGCTGATTGGGCCGTGATTAACTTTTCACTAATCCCAAGCCCATAGCGAAAACTATAAATACAGGTTCACGGTGAGTGGTAAGTTAAGTTACATTGAACGCACATTTATTGCTATCCCCTGAGAAAAGCCATTGCTCTAAAACTGACTTTGGCATCGGAGAATCTTTTGTAGGTCTCCACCCCTCCGGACCAAGAAGAAAGTCAAAGCTCGGGACGAAGATCTGCCGCTGAGACAAGATCGAAGGAGAACTGAAAGGTTGAGAACTGCACAGCCCTACACATCCGAAACAATATTTTTCCTTAATTATGAAATAAAAATATATACAATTGATTATGCAATAAATAAATGGAAGAGATAAAGTTAGAGAATGAATGTGACATGATAAAAGTATTATAATAATGAGGTTTCTTGCGAAGTGTGAAAAACCACCTGATACACAGATATATTTCAATTATTGAATGTTGAGAACAAGCATGATTTCTGGCACCCATTACTTGAGCCAGTGTTCATGTTGAGTGAGTGATATCATTAATCATATCAACAAGATGAAAAAGCTAGAGAGGCAAGTAAGAGTTGTGATGATCTTGCTTTGCTGCGTTAATTTTCATGGCCAAAGCTGTGATGAAGTTGAAGATGGAATCAGTAGATCTCATTTTCCAGAAGGGTTCCTCTTTGGAACAAGCACTTCCTCTTACCAGGCACGGTGTTGTTTACTTTGCTTTCTCTGCTTCCATAAAGTAGTTTTATTTTTCCTTACAGTGGTTATTTTCCCTCTTGAAATATTGAAAATGGTGTTTCTGTTAATGGAATTTTCTGAAACAACAACAGATTGAAGGAGCACCCTTTGAAGATGGTAAAGGTTTAAGCAACTGGGATGTTTTTAGCCATATACCAGGTTAAATAGTGGTCACTAGTCATCTCATCATTTCACTCTATCTTCATTGCTTCTGGTGCATACAATCACTATTGCTTTTGATCTATTTTCAGGTACGATAAACAATAATGAGAATGGTGACATTGCAGATGATCATTATCATCGTTATTTGGTAAATATTAGTTTAGTATTTAGAGAAAGAGAATTTTGTAGAAGGTTATTTTTCTCATTTGTGTAGGCTGCGGAAGATAGGATTGGATCGAGAGCCTTGAAGCTAAATGCTCTTATACCAAGAAAGAGAACTTTGTAGAAGATTAATTTGATTACTGCTATCACATATTGTGATCATAGTACACATAATAAAGCTAGTAATTATAAAATAGAAATTTGACATCATTGGTCACATAACATGCACCAAGACATGGCATAATTTAAGGAAATATCTAATCAATTTTTTTTCTAACTTTTAGCATGCACTAATTATACTTTGACTAACGAGAAGTATTGAAACTTGTAAGCACAACTAAGATGTCAAAGTACATAGCAATACCTAACATAAACTTATTGATAATAGTAATACAAACTTATTGATAATTATCTGACACTGAAGTGTTCTCCTTGTGATGTTGACAGGAAGACATTGAGTTGATGTCGTCTCTCGGGGTAGATGTATATCGATTCTCTATCTCATGGACGAGGATTCTACCTAGTAACTATCTAAACCTGCATACTAGTTCAGTAGATACCATAATCTTATTTTTCAAAATTTCTGCTTATTTTGATCTTCATGAGCCATAACAGGAGGCATATATGGGGACATAAATCCAAGTGGGATAATATTTTACAACAAGATAATAGACAATCTGCTACTTAAAGGTGAAGTAACAATGTCAATGTCCATTTGGTTCATTATATCCATAGTTTTTACTTTGTGTGGACTTAGTTTCTTAGGAATTTAAGGTGAATTATGACTAAAATTGAATAAAAGTAAGTAACATGAAAGAAGAATCCAAAAACATGAGTTTGTTCACCACTCAACAAAATACTGGAGAAGAAATTATGTTACAAACAAGTTTCATATGATTTGTATAAATAAGCTATTTTATAAGATAGTATTGAAGCTATGTTAAATCCATTAAGCTGTACCTAAATATAAACATGATGTACTTGGTACAGGGATTGAGCCTTTTGTGACAATAAATCATCATGACCTGCCACAAGAACTGGAAGAAAGATACGGTGGATGGCTTAGCCCCTTAATACAGTAAATTTGCAACTCTGACTTTTTGTTTACACGTAATATATAAAGCTAAAGTGTTTGACATTTATCAGTTTTTCAATAAAATCTCATGTAACCTTGTGCATTGGTTTTTAACTGTCTCCCATGATTCAATTAACCAACTTCATTTAGTGGATGAGGAACAAGACTTTATTGGTGTGGTTGGTTGTGACCCTGCAGAATCCCCTACATATCACAGTGAAACAATTATACCTGCATATACTTCCTTTGTTGTAGGAGAGATTTTGTTCATTTTGCTGAAATCTGTTTCAAGAGCTTTGGAGGCAGGGTTAAATATTGGACCACCATCAATGAGCCAAGCCTGGTTACAATCAATTCCTATATGAAAGGAACATATCCCCCTGGTCACTGTTCGCCACCTTTTGGAAATTGTTCTACTGGTAACTCTGATGTTGAGCCCCTCATTGTCATGCACAATAGGTTACTGTCACATGCCAAGGCTGTTGAATTATACCGCAAACACTTTCAGGTAAAAAAGAAAGTTCTTCTCAAGTACAATTTGTTGTCATCTTTTCTAGGATAGAAGAAGGAACGGTATAGTTTGTTTAATCAGTATACAACTCATGTTAATCAAGGCAAAGCAAGGTGGAACCATTGGCATTGTTGCACACACCTTCATGTATGAACCATTTAGAAATGAAGAATGTGATAGACAAGCTGTGAAAAGAGTCTTGGCTTTTGTTGTAGACTGGTAAGTTGTTATTAAGTACCATTTAATATCCACAAAAAAATCAAAAGGGTTTTGCTTATGACAATCATGCCTAATAAACTATGGTGTAGTAGACTATTATTGAAGAGAGTTGCAGCACACAATCCTGTTATTTCTATGTTTAAAACTTTTCCTGCTCTTTTTCTGATATGAAGGGTCTTAGATCCCCTAGTTTTTGGTAAGTACCCAGATGAGATGCACTCTGTCCTTGGAAATCAGTTGCCACTGTTCTCTCCTGAGGAGAAGAGACTTATAAAAGGCAGCATAGACTTCATTGGCATCAATCACTATGGATCTCTCTATGCCAAGGATTGTTCCCTCTCTGCTTGTGCTCAGGGAGCTGATCATCCAATAACAGGCTTTGTAGAAACAACTGGAATCAGAGATGGTATTCCAATTGGTGACCAGGTCCCCTTATTCTGTCCTCCTGCTACTCTTTTCATTATACTATGTTTTCTTTCCTTGAACTTTTTTCATTATTTTATGTTGTTAACTCAAATGTTTGATCAAGGAACAGGCATTGAACATAATCTTTCATAGATTTCTTTTTTTGTTTTAACCAGACAGGAATGCCACTATTCTTTGTTGTTCCAATGGGCATGGAGAAAATTGTTGACTACATTAAAATAAGATACCATAACATGCCCATGTACATTACAGAAAATGGTATCTCCAAAATCTCATTTTCTCCCATTTTGCTTTAATCTCTGTTCTTATTGCTCATTAATATTTACCATTTTATGTTCAAGTAAGAGACCAAGAATAATGACCATGCAAGATTTTTTTTCGTGAACATGATCCATACAAGGCTTCAAACCTGATAATCAAAGACTAACGTGTTTCTGAGTTTTTGTCTGGCTTTTAGGAATGAGTTTATTAACAAATTTTGGACTGCTAATTCAACATTGTTTCAGGATATTGTTTACCACTCAAACAGAATGTGACAATAAATTATCTGTTACAAGATTTCAAAAGAATAGATTATCATAAAGCCTATCTGGCAGCTCTGCTTAGAGCCATAAGGTGGGTAATGAGGACAAACATATCTGCATCATTCATGTTTAAGGTTAATTTGGATTATTTGTTTGCTGAGAAACAGTAATTTGTGATGTATAGAAAAGGTGCAGATGTAAGAGGATACATGATATGGTCATTGATGGACAACTTTGAATGGGCAAGAGGGTATGAAATGAGATTTGGGCTTTATTATGTGCATAGAAACACTCTTGAACGAATTCCCAAACTTTCTGTTCAATGGTTTTCTAGTTTCCTCAACAACAGTATCAACACCAACACAATAGAAGATTTGAGATTTGAAAAAGCAACATCTTAGAGGCAAAGATGTGAGAAATTTCGATTTAGATTGTGTTTGAACTGTCTGGGCAATTTCGATTAAAATTCATCGATCATGAATATGATCCATTTATTGTTCATTTGGAATCTGTGGAACATGGTAGAAAAATTATAATTTTTACATCTTTTATACTGTGATCTTTCTTTATTAGATGTGAAGATAATTTTTTTTTACTTACCTTGAATGATGGGATGACCATGTTTTATATTCTCTCATCCAATTATAATATTTAATAGTTTCAGTGTTTTTTTTTCTCTAATTTTTCAATATGTATTATTAATAATTTTGTCAATTTATATCATTTTTATTAAAATGAGTTAATGTGTTCTCTTCTTAACATGTATTGTAAAAGTCAAGTCATTTTAGTGCTATATAGTCATTTATATTATTATGTCCTCACCTTTTAAACACTCACAACACTAATTTAACATAAGAGATCACATGAAAAATTTAATAAAAATGAGAACAATATAAAAAAGAAAAAAAAATATATCACATTTAGACAAAAGAGACCATTACACCAATTTTATG